>NC_140454.1:33825878-34295878 GCF_963576455.1 Neolamprologus multifasciatus
ACAATAGTTTTTGTTTTTTTAACATATATTTCTAGTTAGAGAAATTTAAGAGGCTTATCCCTCAAAACTGTAAATACAAAAAAGTTGCACAAAATAGTTTCCCACCACAGGAAATTTATTTTGAGTGTCTTCATAGTTTTATTTTTGAAATACACCAATTTTTATATACTGCAGGAAAAACAAAAATAATAATTTTTGTTATAATTAATAATAATTTTTAAAATAATTTTTATGATGCAAATTTGCAAAAAAGCAGCATATGCATCAAAATAAGCTATTTCCAGCAGTGCAATATGAGTCCTAAGCATCCCAGAAACCACACAGAAAGTCATAAAGTCAAACATAACTTTTAAAAACACCTCATGAGGCCCTGATAGTAAAAAAAAACAACTACATTTCCGCGAAAATGACGTCACTTCCGGTTTCAGGTAGATAATGGCTGACATGCCAAAGTTCGAGTTGACTCTATTCCAACTAGGAAGTGTTACAAACAGCTGATCGGATCGGCAAAGCGTGTTTCTGGAATATTATGTTTTTGTTGCTGCAAGTGCTTTTTATGCAGTTTTTGCAAAGCTATATGTGGAAGGAAACTGTGACCGAGGACAAGCTGATGGCATAAGATGTAAGTACAACTCCTCCAGTTTCATATGCAAAATATTATTGCGCTAGCTTAAGTGGTTGCAGAGCTACAAGGATTTAAAAGTAGTTGCAAAACGGAGCGTGCCTGCTCTGACTGGTTTTAAAGGGTTAAGCAAACAGTATCATTAAAGTTCTTCATGACTGGACCAAATGTCCTCTTTTTTTGGAAATGAAAATATGGTCACCCTAGGCTAGCTGGTATATAATGATGTGCTACGTGGTGGCTAGCTACACAGCTACGTTAGCATAACATAAACACAGTGAAGCTGGAGGATGAACCCTAACTTTTTTCCACTTGATAAAAGTTAACGTGAGGGTTCCCGATGGTTAGAGACAAATGCAATCGCATGGCAGGATGCTGTAAACGGACCAAACTTCAGTCAGGAGAACAACTGAGATAATCCATCCACAATACCAGGTTAGTCATTAATGTACTGCTGCTGGGCTGTAGTTACATCATAAGGGTTTAAAAAATGAGGTTTAAAATGAACAGTGGTAATAAAAACCAAGAGAGGCTGACAGTGATCACTGACTGTTTTTAGGGGCTTGTTAAGATTAAATAGAACAAAATACAAAACATGTTAAAAACACAACAATAATAAACACAGAGTAGCTTGGACTCAGAAGTAGGGCTCATATGTCATCGCTTAAAGACTGGATAATGAGGTACAGTAAACAGTAAAGAGAAATTTTCACCAGAGGTTTGTTTTGTTGTTTTTGTTTCTAATGTATGTGATCATGTTGTTGTTTTAATCCTGAGATGAACTTGAATTACAGTAACACAGGATTATCCATCCTTCCAGTTCCTTCCAGACTTAATTAAAGTAGCTTTACAGAAATCATTTTGCATCTCACAGGTGAGCGCTTGTGTCACATATAAAGCTGCTCCTTTTGATTTAGTATATTACTGTCCTCTCCTGTCCATTATTTTATGTAAAAGGATTTCAGCCAGTCAAGAGCTGCCAGCAGATGACACTGCTGCAAAAAACGAAACAAACACAAAAACCCAAACAAAGATATTTTTTGGAAAAAGCAGGAAAAAAAAAATGGGTAGAGTCTCTGGATACAGAAGAGAGTGCACGATCTCTATTCACAGCCAGTGTTTGCAGCCATCAATATGATTGTGTTCATGCACACTGTGCCAGGTAATGCATACAGTGAGCTTCCTCTGTGACAATGAACTGAGTCAACTGCATAATGGATGATGTGTCAAAGTTGTCATGCTTTTTTTGCATTTCGAATGTTACTATTGTTTGAGCAGTGAAATTGTGACTGGTCGAAAAGTACAATCTGCCATCATAATTACTGCTTTGTGCTCTGTGTAGGATTAGTCATTCTCCTGCCTGGAAATGCAGGATCCTTTATGAGCCCCTGTCAAATCCTGCTGTGCTGTGTGTCACACTCTGAGCTTGAGGGGCGGGGTTAAATGATGTTTACCCCCATCTAAAGGCCATATTCTTATAACTCCATGTGTCATGTGAAAAGTTCAACATTTCTGATCTGTGTGTTTTAAGTCCAACCTTTAGTTGCTTTTTTATACTAACCAAGCAGCTTCACTAATCAGAAACTGGAATAATAAACTGCAGAACAGGTGAGCTTCATCTGAGGGAACTCTCGCCCCTCGTTTGAATGTCAATTTACTGAAAAGTGCACTAATATAAATGACTTATTTTTAAAAATGTATTTCTATGATAGAACCACACGAGTAAAGAAAAACACCATCTGCCATTAGGACAGTTTAGCTCATCACAGCGGTTTTATAGATGTGATTTTGACAGAGCTACATTTTGTTGTTCTTGTGTTGCATGGTTAGAAAAAAACACACTTGGTGACAACCATTAATTAAAAACAAGCAAAGAAACAAAACAAAACTATCAATTAATTGTTTCACTGGGGAATTATTGTGGGAGACTGGATCATCTCTCTGGGGTTTGGAGCTCATCCATCAATTTACATGTGGGCGCTTTGAAGCACTCTTCCATCTCATCATCATTAGACGGAGCAAAATAGAGCCTGTGGGTCTACTTTTCCTTGTTGTCCAGCTGTTTCACCAACTACAGAGTGTTGACAAATACTAGTATTCACTGTGTATTTCATATTATCTGCATAACTGATCTGTCTTATCCTTATCCTGGAAATGCTGCGTTTATGTCCTGTGCTGCGTCTGTCTCTTTGGCTTATATGGCTGTGTCTTCAAATACGTATGCTACACGACACAGGAAGTGGCTACGTGCTGTGTTTTAAACTTTACTTCCGTAATAGTTACTACAGATGTTGCACATACTGGGAATGTAAATAAATGGATGAGTGATTCTTCCTAAAACTGTTTCCTCCTACAAAATCAAAACAAGCACTATAAGAGGAAGTGTTAGTGAACATGGCAACAGATGAAGTCTGTGTTGATTTGACAAATAAATCTAAATAAAATCTTCAGGTTCAAACCTTCGGGGATATTGGGGTTGTTAATGCACCTGGCTTTTCCATCTCTGGCTGTACATCCTGAACAGCGTGTCCTTCAGAGGCACCAAAAAACAGGAGAAGAAAAATGTCAGGAAAAATATTACAAACTGAAAATAAAGTAGAAAACACACAAGCCTTGGGGATTAACAAGACTAACTCTCCCCTCAAGGTTGCTCTTCTTCTTTGAACAACATCAAGTTTATTTTTAAATACTTTTTGCCAATGACAAATACCCAGCGTGTGCATGAAGGACCCATCTTCCTGCAAGATATTCATTATATTTGCGGTATTGTTATTCATGGAATGCTAACAGACACAGCTTTATTGTTCACTCCCCTAATTATTAAGCACTTACCTGGTAAACCTTTAATAAATTAACAGTGTTGCTGAATAATTGCCGCTGCTAAAATGAGATAATAAATAAGTGAGAAGGTAAACAGAGAAAAAACTGCAGCTATGCTAAGAAAGCCCTACACGGTTATTCACAGAGTCAACAAAGCTGTGCAGCTGTTAGCGCCGTAGGCTGGGAATAAATAAAATACTAAAAATTTGTACTTCTTGGAAAACAGGGAGAAACGGGTATTTCATCAGGCATCCCAACATTTATGTCAGTACAGCCCAAAATCCATGATCTACTGCTGAATATCTGGAAAGATGAATCTGATTCTTAAATAATTATTAATGACTGCATTCTTTAAAACATCTGCAACTATCTTTGCAGTGATGTCAAATATAACTTTGGATCTCACCTGAAAAGACATTTCATTGGTTCACAGAAGTGTTCAACACAGTATGAACGTATGAACGTGTGTGAATGTTAGACAAAAAGCATTTAAGCAGTAAAAAAGTCTCATTCTAAAAAAAAAATAAAAACACAAAAAACCCCAAACTGGCAGCCTGTGTTCATAAGTTCACCGTCTATTGCCAAACATTCGTCTGTCGTTTGTCGTCGGCAGGCGATGAACATAGCATATACTATTATATATTGTACATATATTTATTAGTCTCAGATTTAGCCATTCTTATATTTTGCTTGTTTTATGTTATTGTATTTTTGCACAACTCTGCTGCCTGTGAAGCTCGCACACAAGAATTTCACTCGCATGTACTGTACCAGCGTACCTGCACATGTGATGTGACAATAAAAGTGATTTGATTTGATTTGAACAGTTACGGCATCCTAGCTAAGAACCAGGCAGGTGATTGGTGGTTTACCAAAATTCAATTGAACTCAATTCAATTTTATTTATACAGCACCAAATCACAACAACAGTCGCCTCAAGACGCTTTATATTGTAAGATAGATCCTACAATAATACATACAGAGAAAACCCAACAATCATATGACCCCCTATGAGCAGCACTTTGGCGACAGTGGGAAGGAAAAACTCCCTTTTAACAGGAAGAAACCTCCAGCAGAACCAGGCTCAGGGAGGGGCGGGGCCATCTGCTGTGATTGGTTGGGGTGAGAGAAGGAAGACAGGATAAAGACATGCTGTGGAAGAGAGACAGAGATTAATAACAGATATGATTCAATGCAGAGAGGTCTGTTAATACATAGTGATCCCTTATTACTTTATTATAATAAGAAGAACAGTATAATATTATATCTTATTATATTATTTGCTATTATACAAATAGTGCTGGTGGGAGGTTCTCTTGATTATTGCTGCCTGATGTAAGCGGATATACATGAACGTCTGAACACAACCGCAGAGTAACAGCTGAGATGTAGCTCAGATCATTTATATACCAGAAAAAATAAAATGTTTCACCTTTTCTGAACTCAAACGTGACAAAAGTTTTAGAAAGTTAAACCGTTGACAGATTTCATGTGGAGTACAGTCTGCTGTCATGTCTCTTCATACACAAACAGCTTTTAATGAAGCTAAGTTTAGAGGTAATTAGGCTGCCCTAATTAGGCAGAAACCTGCTTCTACACATAGAAAACAATCCTAGGTGAGAATCAATAGTTTGATGATGGGCTTTGCACTTCTAAAAGAATTCCCTGTTGCCAAATAAACATCCAGCAATATAACGATCAAAGGAAAGAGAAACCACTTCCTTACAGTGAAGTTATTATCAGTGTGAATATGATGATAGTAATAAACTCAGTTCTAATTTCTTATGTGCAAATTAATTTTGTGGAGAGCCTCAGAGATTCCCTTTCATGTGGTGAACGCTGCATGACTGCAGGTAAAGACAGGAAGTAGCTGGAAACAGTGGTCAGCATGGAGAGCAGCACTGTAACACTGTGCCATTATTTCTGTTATGGGATGAAAAATATAATTTCAGGTGCTTTTTGATTTTGGGTGGCCAAAGATGTTTGCTAGTGTGGAACAGATGCAAAAGGAAGCGGAAACAAAGAATAAAGAACGACTAATATTATATGAAATATAGTTATTGTTAGCTTTGCTATAGCTTCTCGTGTATTTGTGCAAAGAGAGCCAAACAAACGCTTTCATGCTTTTTTTAAAAAATGGGCGACTGGACATGTCAACGACGGTCTGAGTTTGGGAAAAAATAAAGGGTTCGGTAAACAACGCTCATTCGTTTAAGTCCACCTCTCTTAAGTAGCTAAGTGGAGCTGATGCAGTGTGTGAGTCCTCCTGTCAGGCTCTACGTCTTACTGACCTTTCAGATCGCAGGCTTGGATCTTGTGCTTCCTCAGGTGGGAGATGGTTGGCCATGTACCCAACTGCATATTCACGATTAAAGACAAATTCATGCAGGAGAACACGAAGCCTTTCAGGCAGGGCTCTTCTGCTTTCTTGATTATTTGCAGGACTGTGTAGCAGGTGGAGCAGAAAAATCATTTGTTTGACAGATTAGAATCAACAACAAACATTTAAAGATTCAGTTTCCTCGTTCATTTATTGTATGATTGCCTGTTTAACAGATTCAACAGATTTTATTTATGAAATTCTCCAAAAGTCAGTTCTCCATACCTCGAAATGTGACAGTAAAGCATTTTCAATAACGTGTAATAAATCACGTTCTGCCTGCTTGTCTCTGTTCATTCCTGTACACGGATCATTCAGCACAACTCTAAGACAGATTAATAAGACAGATCTCTACAGCTGCACTGCAACAGACTTTGTCTAGACTACGTTGTGTGTTCATGCTACAGCAGCAGCCTTTGGCATCATTTTACTAACGGTTGTGTTATCACTCTCCACTCTTCTGGTTACGCGTAGGACGGCTGAGTTGGAGACGTGTGCAGGACGGAGATAAACCCCAGCTGAAGTAAGGACTTCACTTTTTTTTTATTTTGCAGAGATTCAGCATCAGAGCACAAAAAAATGATTTTAACATTTTTAATTTTAATGTTGGATGAAGACTCTTACTCCCAGCTTGGTGTCCCACCAAAACTTCAATTAAAAAAGAGTTATGAACTGACTGAATACTGAAAACTAAAGAATTCAATTAAATTTTATTTATATAGAACTTATTGTAAGGTAAAGACCAGAAGGTAATACAGAGAAAGCCCAACTATCAGACGACCCCCTGTGACCATCACTTGGTGACAGTGGGAAGGCTCATTTTTGCTCATTGATGCTAAATCTATATTGTGTTATGTGTTTAATGTTTTCAAATCACAACGTATGCGCAGTGTTGGGAAGGTTACTGTATTCCACTACAGATTACAGATTACATGCCCCAAAATGTATTTTGGGGCATGTAATCTGTTACGTTACTCAATGAGAGTAACGTATTCTGAATACTCTGGATTACTTAATATATTATCATGCTGTTTACAACTACATGAATGTGATTTATTACTATTACTGAAGGTTACTCTCCACACCAACACCAGCTAGATGTTTAAATCTGAATATAAATGAGTAACAGTAGGTGGACATTAGGTAAGGCTGCACTTTTTGCAGCGATCTCGTGTAGAAAACTATTCGTATATAAAACAGGTCCGCGGCTCCGAACCGTAGTAAAGGGACCTCTGGCTAATACGGTGGGTTCTGTGTCGGCTCGTAGCCGAAAACTAGCTTTACTTTGTTGTCTGGGTCAACTTTGCTAGCAGAGACAGAGAGAGGCGTTGAAAGGCTGCTCCAACTGAACTTATTGTTTCAGAGGAAAACACGAACACGGTGTACAGTCGAGTCTTAATAGCTTACTTACAGCTGGGCTCGTCAGGCTCTCTTCTTGGCTGCAGTGGTTATTATTATATTTACATGCTTCCAGCTCCCGTTTCTGCTCGATGACAGCTCGTACTTTTCCTTTTTCTCCCTCCCTCGCTCACAGACACATAACGGGTACGGCAGTCCATTCTCCCTGCAGCACGGACTACACTGCCCATGATGCTACATTCTTTAGAGCTATACCTGTAGCATTCTGCCTGTTGCCTTCATATTAAACAATTTTTTGAACAATAATTTTAAAAAATATTTCTTCGAATCATTATGCGGCTGCAAGTAGAGGTGACGTGGGCCATGAGATTGACACACACACATTAGAGCCTCTTAATGTGTGTTTTGTTTGGGTTTCCATCAGCGTGGAAACTAAAAATAAAGAGAGCATAGCCGAATATATGAAACAGGGAAGTACCGCTGTGTAATCCATTTATTTCAACAAAGTAACTGTATTCTAAATACCACCTTTTTAAACAGTAACTGTAACAGAATACTGTTACTCATATTTTGTATTTTAAATACGTAACGGCGGCACATGTACTCTGTTACTCCCCAACACTGCGTATGCGTCACGATCCTGCTTCATCTGACTCAGCGTTTTGAGTTTTTATATATTTTGATGTTTATGGTTTTCTAAGTTCATTATGCCGAGGTTGCTGTTATAGGTCATTGTTTCTTAGACCCCCCTTGTGTCTGCACCCCCTGTGTTTAAGTTTCCTTTGCCCTTCACGTGTTGTCATGTCTGTATCTCATTATGTTTCCTGTTTTATTTTGAAGAGGCCTGGTGTCCCATGTTCATTGTGTTTAGTTTCACTCCCCTGTGGCGTCATTGTGTTTATTCTAATCAGCTGTTCCCGTGTGTTTCCCTTCATCACCTCCTGTGTGTGTTGAGTCTGTGTGTTTACACTCGCTCGATCGCCTGCTTTGTTTCCAGGTTTATGGATTCTTGTCAGGTCTTCAGGTTTCTAGGTTCTTGTTCTAGGGTTTTTATATTTAGCTCACCCAGTTCAGGTTATTGTTAGTTTTGCCTTTTCTTTTCTTTTTGTGCTGTTTACTACCTGCTTTCAGTTAATATTAAGTCTGTTTGCACGCTTTGTTTCATCTGCATTTGGATCCACTCTCCACACAGTCTGCCTCAGCCGGACTGTGACGCTGCATCACTCTTATTTAAGTTGGGATAATTCTAAGTAGTGACTTTAGTCTTTAGTCAGATGTAAGTTGCTATAAGCTTCACCTGTGGAGCAGGTGACTGCTAACAGTTCAGAGTGAGACAAACTGATTGCAGCTCAGTTTGTTTGGAGAGATCAGAAAACTCAGCAGGACGAGCGGCTTATTTAGTGAAGTTACCTGCTGACGACCAGCTCTGTGTACTCTCCACACAAAGACAGAATGCCAAATATTACAGAGAAAATCACAGAATGGGACGACCAATAAGTGACCAGGAAAAAACCCAAACTGAATTATCACATCAAGAGCAGCAGGAGAGGCAGAGAGGGGGTTTCTCCTGCCGAGCTGCTTCCTGTGTGTTAATATTTGAACTGAATGATCAACCAGGCTTCACCTTCTTTCTGTGCACCTTGTTGAAGCCACTTTGGTGGCTTTGTGATACATTTATTTCCCTCCGTTACCTTTTACATAGAGGAACTAAAATGATCTTTAACGAGACGTGTAAAATCATGACACTGATGGTGCTGCACGTCTGCTTTCTGTTCCCCCTGAATAACCGAATTAATGTGATAAAATACTGATGCTAGATAACGAGAAGGACGAGACAAGTGATGCAGGAAGAACCAGGAAACTCGTCAAATGGTATAAAACGAAATCTAACTAAAATCAGCATTTTGCTTTTCATTGCACCGATGAATAAAGAGATAGCATTGCACTTAAAACACAAAGATACCAGGCTTATGCCATGCACTGAAGTCTGAAATATAATACTTTGCAGAATCATTTGGGGTGATCAGTGCGGCTGGAAAGGCCGTATTAATGCAAAACTCTCGTCTTCCTTTGCAACAGTGTTAGGCCGCTGGCTGCTGGCTCGGCTAAATCTGAGCAGAAAATATAAACTTCATAAACTTCAGACTTTATCCACCTCCTCGTGCCTTTTTTCACATTACCAGTAAACACTACTGACACAATGGAAGCTGTGCACACTCATTCACCTCCGCTATGCTTATATGGATGTTACGTGCTAATGCTGAGAGTCATTCCAAGTCTCCTTCGTGCTTTTTCTTTTTCTGATACTGACCCCGGCTGATCTTCTGTCCATTAGGTTTTCCAAAGAGTGTTCAGTGGTCTGGCTTCTTTAGACGTGGCCTTTGTGTTCGTAGTTAATGTGGCTCACAGCTCTGTATCCTGTGGAGACACCAGCTCTTTAGGATCCCCTTTATGGCGACCTTGGGTCCAATTTTAGCCTTACCCATACAGCTTCTCCCTTATCCTTAATGAGGCAGGGTATAAAGCCTGAGCCAGCACTGATGCGTCTTTACTACACACCTGTTAAGTGTCTGATGTGATGCAAAGTCCACTAACCTACAGATATGAGTACCTGCAGAAAGACTTCTCTGTAACGCACACATGAAAAACCTCAATATACATGCATTTAAGGCTTATTTTCAAACTGCCTCATAATGAATTATTTCGGTAGTGTGCTTGGATGAATCCCAATGGAACAGGCGCATTGTTTAACCCTTTAAAACCAGTCGGAGCAGCACGCTCTGTTTTGCGTAACTATTTTTAAATCCCGGTAGCTCTGCAACCACGTGAGCTAGCGCAATAATTTTTTTGCATATAAAACCGGAGGAGTTGTACTTACATCTTATGCCATCAGCTTGTCCTCGGTCACAGTTTCCTTCCACATATAACTTTGCAAAAACTGCATAAAAAGCACTTGCAGCAACAAAAACATAATATTCCAGAAACACGCTTTGCCGATCCGACCAGCTGTTTGTAACACTTCCTACGTCCATCAGCGCGAACTATCGCATGTCCTCCATGACCTGCCCGAAACCTGAAGTGACGTCATTTTGCGGAAATGTAGTTTTTTACCATCAGGGCCTCATGAGCCTATACTGGTGTTTTTAAAAGTTATCTTTGACTTTATGACTTTCTGTGTGGTTTCTGGGATGCTTAGGACTCATATTGCACTGCTGGAAATAGTTTATTTTGATGCATATGCTGCTTTTTTGCAAATTTGCATTATAATATTTATTTTCGTTTTTCCTGCAGTATATAAAAATTGGTGTATTTCAAAAATAAAACTATGAAGACACTAAAAATAAATTTCCTGTGGTGGGAAACTATTTTGTGCAACTTTTTTGTATTTACAGTTTTGAGGGATAAGCCTCTTAAATTTCTCTAACTAGAAATATATGTTAAAAAAACAAAAACGATTTTCAATTTTTTTGTAGTTTATTGCACTTTTTTGCAATTTATGTAATTACTATGCACTTAATGCAGACATATTATTAAAATTTGGGCTGTAATGGTTGTATTGATGTATAGCAACTTGAAATGCTCCCAAAAATGGCTCCACAACATGTAAACATATAATATAAGCTCTGGCGGACTTGGTTCTATGGTAGGTCTTAAAGGGTTAAAGCGTGATGGAGATTATCTTAATACATTCCTCTGGTAGCGGTGGATGTTGCTGACAGAGCAGATTGGCTGCTTCTGTTAAAGAAAGGCCGAGGTGCTCAAAGCTGGCTGCTGTGATTCGACTCGACGTCTTCATTCAGAGAGCCCACAGTCGACCCGGCGACTATTAGCGTGACCCTTCACCCTCCCTCAGACCGGTGCTGGGCCTTGAATTACGATGTGCACTTTTGTGTTGCCTGCCTCGTGGAAAAGGTTTTTTTTTTTTTTGCCTTTGTATAAAAATGGCTCAACCCCATGAAATAAAAATACAAGTCTGCACTTCAGCTGCATCTTGACTGTTTTATCTAAAGCGGTGACCTGAAATTACAAAAACCGAAACAAACAAACAAACAAACCAAAACACAGATATCAAGAAAATCTCAACTAGAATCCTGTTTCTGAGAGTTTTGTTTGTAGATGTGAAAAATGATCCACAATTTGGTTGAGTTGTCCCTTGCAGCAAAACAGTGGCACACGAGGTGAATGGAAAACAGCATTGGAGGGAACGCGGTAAATATTAATGTGAAATGCCACTCTGAAAAATGTTTACTTTGCCAGAGCTGAGAAATGATCCTTATTTCATGCGCCGGGATGTTTGTGTAATTCATTTAATCAGTTTATGCTTGGTTTTGTGTTTTTTCTTCAAGCCATTACGCAGGATTACAGATCACCTTCACCAGCTGTACGCTGTGGTGTCGTTCAGCATTCAATGCATTTAAATCAAGTCGTTCTACCACTGCCAGCCTGTTCAAAACAGTAACTGTTTATGATGGAGAATATTCTTTATTCATGAAGTTGCTCTTTATTGATTATTGCAGCCTGCGGTGTTCTAGCAGAGCAGCTCGAGCAGGAGACTAACATCGAGCTGAAAGAGCACCTGAAGAGGCTCTATGTCCCCAAAGTCACGCTCACCGTTCAGAAGGGGAGAGTTCAGTTTAATTAGGGAAGCTTAATGCTGCTTTTTCTGAGGCCTGGAGGGGCTGCTTCCCCTCCTCCTCCTGCATATTCATGCTTTCCTTTTTGTTTGAAAGACCAAAAGAGGAACATCAGAATCACAGCTCTCAGTTTGGAGTCCCAGACGTAGAGGTTTGACGTGGATTTGTGTCAAAAACAACTTTAGGAGTATTAAACTGTCACGTTTCTATCGAGCTTTGTGCATCTGAATACACTCACCAAAAAACAAGCGCCGAAGCAGATCGACGACAATCTAACGGGCCCACACGAGAGGATTTCCTTTAATAACCTCACGCTGAAATAGACCGTTTTATTACCGTGGAAGATGCTGGTCGATCTGGAGCTGAAGCCAGAGGGGGGTTGCCACGCGTCAGGCAGATGACAGCCTGCGTGATTCTAATTGATTTCAATGATTCTGTTGGATTTAAACCCTCACAGAAGTGCAGCGAGAGGAGGAAACAAATGTGTTTCTTGCAAGAGTTGCTACTTTCGGAAAGTCGTGGCACTGCTGTGGGGAAAAAGACCGACTTTTGCACATAACTGCACATCCAAGGTGCTTATCTGCGTGCACCAGAGTCGGGTAACATTTCACAAATTGAGGAAACTTTCATACGCTGCTCTACTTCAGTAGAAAAGCAGTGTTTCAAACCCCCACCCTCGGCACGCCAGCTCAGCTGCACGGAAACACATCGTTTACAATAGTGCGATGGAGTTGAGCTCATTGTTTCTAATCCACAAAGCATCCATATAGTCATTTTGTCTGAATATAACATGTATTTTTCTCCATATTTAAAAGCAGAGTACGTATCGGAGAGCACGCATCACAGCTGCGATCATTGAGGTTTTGCTTTCCATCCTAAGTGATCCTCAGGGCTTCAGACACAAAGAGGGAAAGTTACAGTCATTTTCATCACCACGTGAAGGCTTTTGTATGGACTCTGCTATCACAGCTTTCAACAAGAGGACAGTCAGCACTGCACTCTATCACCGCTCTTTATTGTTTCACATCAAGTGGTGAACTCCTTCACCGAGAATTGCAGACGGAGCCTCCAGGTCCCTCAGGAGGTCATTATGACAGGGATGAGCAGCTCAAAAGCAGCGTATGATGGACAGCGCAGTGACAGCAGGGAAGGAGAGGACACAGTGTGGGGGGGAAATATAAATTGGACTGTGCCGAGTGGAAATAGATCGTCTTTCTGTTACCGAAGAAACTTTTGACAGCATGGGATCTTGCTTGCATCAGCAATCCTGCAGCTGAACAAATATGAGCAGAATACTCGCCGAAGCCTGTAATTTAAAATGCTACAAGTCGTTTTTATGAAACGCTCAGACATGAAAAGCTCATACGTGTTACATGTGCAGAAAAATACCGTTCACGTGTTCAACCAAACCACATAGCTGCCTTGGTATCGTGGACGGACTAGAATTGCATTGTAACTGACTGACCTTGCATTTACTGGCTGACAGCAGCTTATTCTGATATCTGCAGAATTACATATTAGAAATCTGCTCTTCACTCAGTCTTTGCTTGTTTAACAGTCTTTGGAAACTAGATTGTGTATGTTTTTCTCACGTTTTTGATTTCTTTTGAAAACTTCGTGGAATTTAAAATGACTTCAGAGTATTTGGCTGAGTCTTGTATGGCTGACATAATGCTAAACTGCTGCTTGTTATGGAGCGTTGAATAGTACACAGTGTGTAATTTCATCCAGGTCAACTCTGTGATTCACTGACTTGCACTGTGTGATGTTTCTGTCTACAGCACAGTGGAGAAACAGCACTGAAACTGGATATTTAGACTTCTTTTTCTCTCGGTCTAGTCCAGTGACGTTATTTGTTTTTCTTTCTCATCAATCTTCACCACTTCCTGTTTTCTTTCCTTCTACCTTTCCTTTCATAACCTCTTGTTTTCTCCCGTCGTGGGCTTCCTGCTGCTGTGATTGTTTAACCTCCATCTGTGTCTAATTGTCTTCCCCTGCTGGTGTTTTCAGCCTCTCACGTTCTCCCAGTGTCACATTGTTTCTGTACTTGCTGGTTCAGCATCCATTTCTTCATGTAATTCTTCTCCTATGCCTGACCCGTGCTGTTCTTCCCTTCAGTCTTTTAATTCAGATTGAATATTACAATCAGTTGTTCTACGTAGTGAAGTGGACCTTTAGGACCACTGTTTACACCAGACACTCTTCCTTACACAACCCCAAAGGTTATTTGTGTCCCCGACTGATCTGCCAAGTGAACATGTTAAAGACTACTCATTGAAGCCACTAGCCATTCCCAGTCAAGCATAGACATATTAACAGAGTTCTTTGGAAATGCAAAAGTTGAGTATTACAGCTGCAGAATTTACAGGGATGCATGTGCAAGTCTGTTTGGTGACCATTGGTGTGCTTGTGGCCTTGTTGTGTGGTCATCCTGCTGCAGATGCAGTGTTGGCAAGTGGCACCAGTGAACATGCCTAAATGTGGTCCTAAAAGTGGACAGATTGAATACAATCAGTGGACCCTGGACCTTTTTAGGGGAACGTAACAGTAAACAAAGTGCATCGTTCCTGCAAACTCTCCAGCTCTGCATGTTTGGCATATTCATTTTGATTACCTGTGATACGTAGTAGCATCGCTTCCAAGAATTTTGTTGCCTAAAGCTAAAAATAAACAAATAATATAAAAAACTATTCAAGCGTATATATTGAAAGTAATACACTTACGTTCAAAATAGTCAGTTCAAAGTGTCCGATTGGTGTTTCTGTGTGTTTTAGTTATATTCTTCGATTATTGTTATTCATGGTTTGGTTCTAGGATTTAGGTTTCTGTTACTTTGCTTCGTCGTGTCATGTCTTGTCTCCTTCTTCCCTCTGTCTCCCCGGTCAGTCAGGTTTCTATGTTCAGTGTCAAGTCTGTGTCTCTGTGCCTGTTGTGTGCTTCCTGTTTTATTTTGACAGTCCCTGTACTGTGTGCAGTGTGTCATGGGCTGTGTCCCAATTCAGGGTCTGCACGCTTGAAGTACGCGCACTACGCGTACTACGTACGGTGCGCACTATAAGTACGAGAAGTGCGGAAGTGAGAGGCTTGTGAAATGGGACGGTCTAGCCTTCGTTGCGCTGTTCAGGTTGCCTAGCAACCATGATACTAACCGCAAGAAACGTTACATACAGCTTTGTTTGACAGAAATGAAGGAGAAAAAATGTTTTGTTGGTCATTCATTTTTGTCATGACATCACTTTGATTAGTTGAGTATCTGAGGCTGAAACCACAGGACTGTAAAACATGATTCAAGGGCTTCATTTCTGTACTGAACAGTCATTTAAGATTAGCTACTAAATAACAAGTAGCTAATGCTGTTCATGAGACTAAAGTCATCTCACTGTGGTAATGTAAATATAATATGGCCAATATTATATTATTGTCAGATTATTATGATATATATATATATGTATATGTAAAGGCTTTAAAACCAAGTTAACGCTGAAAGTACAAACATCACTAATGTCACAAACTTTGCCACATGTGTCCAACAGCAATGTTTTAATGTTCTTCATTATTAAACATTTGCACATGAATAAGTGACGTCATATTCAGTACTTACTTTTGACAGTTCACTCTTCAGCCGCTCCCTTCTGCCGTATTTTGCGGCAAAATTATCCACACCCACCGCCGCACTATGAATTGTGGGATATATGGGACCACGAAGCGTGCACCGGACCACGCTTGATATTTGGGGAAATCGACGGCGCATTTGGAGTATGCATTTGAAGTACACTTCGAATGGGACAGCCGTCGTCGCGTGGCGGTGACGTAATCGCACTTGAAATGCGTACTTCAAGCGTGCAGACCCTGAATTGGGACACAGCCTGGTTTTGCTGCCCCTCGTCTCATTAGCTCTGATTTCGCCCAGCTGTGTTTCCCTCCTGTCTCCCGTTCCCTGATTGCTCCGGTGTGTATTTAAGCTGTGTGTTTTCCTTGCTATGTGTCGTGTCGTCCCTCCTCATGTGTCTAAGTCTGTCTGTGTTCTATGGTTCTAGTTTCTCAGTGGGCTTTTCTTAGTTTTCAAGTTGTGGGTGTTTTGTGCTATAAAGCCGCTACCCTGAGTTCACCTTTTGTGTCCACCTCCTGCCTGCCTGCCTCACTTCCTAACCGTACTGGGGCCATTACTCAGAAAAAGTAATGCATTACACATTACTTGTAAAGGTAATGTGGTATATGATTTAATTACTCGACTCGTTGCATCATTTTCAGTATGATCCTCAGGCTACAGTCCCAGACGCCAACACAAGTCCACATGTTTATTTGGACATACGGATCCTTCTTTTAGTGTTTAGCTACAAACACAAAGTCAGCAACACAAGCAGAGCTGAAAGCCTGAAGAAAAAGACACACTCAGTCACCTGGTGTGCAGGTAACTGAAGAACGCTACTTTGGAAAACCTTGACACTGCTCCATAAAAGCCTTTGTGCCAGAACAGGAAAGACTCCTGTTGTTTGGTCACATTAATATCTAACCAAGTACTGGATGGATTTCAGTGACCAATCACGTTCCTCTCAGGATGAACTTTGGTGATGTCTTATTTGATTTATTAATAGAAGTTGATTATTGAAATTTTAGCTCGACAGATATTAAGGTTTGTATTAAAATTCCAGGAGTACAAATAAAACTGCTTTATGATTCACAATAGAAGAGCTGACTCACATCATCTGGACATGTTTTTGTTTGAATTTCTTCGTCCTGCATAGAAAAGGTAAATTATGTGGATGGGGAACAATTAACGGTACAAATAGTGCCAAAGGTTAAAAGCTCAATTAAAAGGAGGAAAGAGAGAGAGAATTGCACGTGCTCTCCGTCACCAATGATATCATGACATCATTTAAAATAAGGTCAGACAGGAATTTTAAGTTCGAAGGCATATATGAAATATTCATTCTTTAATCTCAAACTTGATAACGTTCCCATCTTATTAAGCCTTGGGCAGCTTTCTCAGGGGGAGATCCCAGAAAGACTAGCAAAGACACTTAAATGCTTCAAATATTTTCAGCTGAAATCAGCTCCTGGAGTCTAAGATGTGCACCGGGGAGGCTGTTTGAGAAGTGTTTGTCATTTAGGGACATTACGTTTTCAGAATGCTCATTTATACAATAAATATATTGGAAGTCCCAGCTGACTTTAACATAAATAAGCTGTATTTAATCAGTAATTAGTCAGTGTACGTGTTTGTTTGCATTGTGAATAATAGATATTTGTTCTGTGACATCAGGGAGCAGCTGGAAAACAAAGAAATTAAATCATATTAATTTATAACTATGATGTTATTGCCAAAAGCTGAACATACAAGAAGAGCACAACAGAACATTTTTACCATGTAAAATAGTTCAGACACATCAGTGACTGGTTGCTGCAGGTCAAAGTCAGCCATGGTTAGTTTTAATACATTTTAATCATTTAGAACTTTTAAAACTTTTCTTGGAATAAAAGTTTGTAACTAATAAATTCTCATAGCAAACGAAAAACATTAAGAATAATAACAGAATTTAAAAAATAGACTCAATACAATGTATCCTTTTAGTATCTTCATCACTTTGTTAATGTTTAGAATGTTTTAACCTTCAGCATTGTGTGTGGACTTCACTAGTGCCTACTATGCCTGGTGTGTTATTGGTTAGTTATGTCACCGGCCTGTTAGTATATATTTTTTTGTATTTTGTGCTTTATATTTGTATTTATTATTGCTCTTAACTCATTCTGTGAAGCACTTTGGCATACCTGTGGTTTTTAAATGTGCTATATAAATAAAATTGTATTGTATCCTCGCTGTAGTGCAGGTGTACACTTTGTGTTTTATGGTTTTAAGGCAGTGCATGTCACGGCTTCCAGTTATATTATGACTTAATTCACAGCTCGGTCCTGAGGGTGGCTCCTGGCAAGTTTAGCCCAGAAGAGACACCCGGGGTAAGAGAGATGTGACAGTCAGCACTTCAGGAAAGCTTTGCCCGAGGAGGACTAGTTAGCAACCAAGGTGTAATCTCACATTTCAAAACTCGCTTTCATTCATGTCTCTGGTTTTGTGTTCCAGGGTTTCATTATGGTGTTTTGGTCTTTTTATATCCTTTTAATGTAGCATAGGTCATCAATTGGTCTTTTGTTCTTTTTTTAATAGTATAAGACATGTAAGCCTACATATAAAAGCCTATCTTTTATTTCTTTGACTTGGAGTATCCTTGTGGTTATTGCCCTGCCAGGCTTTCATGGCTGTCAGGTTACGTCCGGGGTGCCCTGGCCTGTGGTGATATGGAATTGAATTGTGCTGCGGGGATTTGGTGAAGGGAGATTGCTGTGTAAGGATGGAGTCACACAGACTGTTTGATACGGTTGTGCCTCTATTTTGCCATTTCAAAACTGCACAGGGATGTCGACTATCTTCTGTGTTTGTGCAGTAGATGCTGAAGGTATCTTAAATTAGAGAGACAGGAAGACAGATCAGGATACGCAGCCTTGTTTTCAACAGGAAATTACAGAGCACCGAGCAGCTGGCAGGTTTAGTCTTTTCTCTTAAACATACAGCATCTTTTTTATAGAAAGAAGGATAAGAAAAAATAATCTGACATATACAGTTATGGTCAGAGAATACTGCAGTAGAAGTGAAAAAGTACTCAAAGTAAGATGCTAATAAGTAGCTCTTTGGAGGTCATTTCTACCAGTATTTTAATGCAAAGTTAACTGATCTAGATATATTACTAATAAAATAATAATAATAGACAGGAGTACATAATTCTAATAAATATTCTCAGCTTGAGTCAGATGGCAGAACGAAGGACAGTAAAAAGTAAATCTCTGTTTTCTGTTGCCTACACTGTGGAGGGCGACTTTGCCTCTGAACAGGAAAGTGAGCAGGGAGGAGGTTAAAGTGGATTCAGCAGGTGGAGGATGCCTTAAATCAGCTGCAATGGCTCAGTGAGGGGAAAAGAATCAAAATGCACAATAATTTCTATTGAGAGCTGCAGTAGATTTTCTGATCAGCTGATTTTAAACCGTCACAGTGCAGCAAACTAACCTGCAGCGGATTCTCATGCAGCCTTTAAATAACACAGTCAGTCTGCCTCAGTTTGTTTAGCAGCATGTTTGACAATATGAAGACATGTGACATATTCAGACCCAATATGTGATTTAAAAACGTGAGGATTTACATGTGAGCTTTAAATGAGCAGCCCTTACCTTTAAGTCTAAGCTCTCTCCTTCCTGTCCCGTCTTTCTTATCTTTCTCCATCTCTGAGTGAAGTTAGCTCTACAGCAGCTGCAACACACTGTCAGACACACACACAGTTTGTGTGTTTGCTGATGTTTGTTGAGCTCATAGAAACGCTGCATTTCAAATGACCTGACACTTAAAAAAAACGTTACTCCCTTTATGTTTGCTCCTGTCGGCTAGCTTGGTGCCAAATTACCAAACGGCAACTAATGGACCCCTGTAGTCAGTGGCGGTCCTAGCCCGTTTGGCGCCCCGGGCGAACACTCCCTCTGGCGGCCCCCCCCACACACACACACACACACACACACAAACAAAACATATTTAGGATTATACATTAACATAAAGCTGTTGTTGGAACCATACTGAATTTCGCCAGAGAAACACACACAGACACACATATGAAGAGAGAGAGAGTATGCATCAATGCATAGTATGCAAACAGCTACCAAACAGCCATCATAATTCGTCATACAATGAGAACAGGACAAATCAACAACTGACGATGACTAATTAATATTAAAATCTGTAACATAATGTATTGTTTGAAGTTTAGTCTGTTACTGTTACTATTTTTACCATTTCTTCTTGGAGCAACTGTAATGTACATCATTTCCTTAGGGATTAATAAAGTATTCTGATTCTGATTGTTTCAGGATGACCTGCCATTATCCAATCACACATCTGCTTACCTGCATCTTTTGCTCGTTTCTCGCCCGCCCCGCCCTCTCCTCCCTGTGCCGCAAGCAGCAGGCGCACCTCGCAAACGGAGGCGCCCTTACTCCCGGCAAATGGGCGATAGAAAACCGATCGGTGCCTGTGACATTCCCAATATGCGCTGGCTGACGTCGGGGCAGCATGAGTACGAGCAATTTTTTTTATTTTTTTTATTTTTTTTTATGCCGATGTCCGTGATGCCACCCCCCACCACGATGCCGCCCCGGGCAACCGCCCGTGTCGCCCGTATCTAAAACCGCTACTGCCTGCAGTCGTCTGGTGCTGAGCCAAAAAACAAAACACAGAAGATTTTTTGCCTCTTTCATCCCGTTTTATGTCACATCTCCTGGTGAGAAATACCTGACCAGGACTGGTCTGTCCGAAACACAAGCTGAAAGTAACGAATCCTGAAAAGTACAGCAACCTAACGTGATTTATGATTTATTTGAATGATTTATTTAAACACCTCTTTCTTTAATAACTTTGAAAAACAAAAGCAAGATTTTCTGCACAAGTTTGGATTTCTTTGTGATGTTCTCTAACCCTAATATAAACTTATGTCCACATCTGTAAACTCTGATGGTTTGAGGTTTAATATATCTGCATGAATGCTTACACGCTGACATTTCTGAATCAGCAGAAGCCAAATGCCAAACAGTGGAACTCCGGCTTACGAAGACCCCATTTAACGAAAGATTCAAGTTACGAAGGCACTTAATGGCAATATTTTTGCCCAGAGTACAACAAAATGTCCGTGTAACGAAATCCGTTTGTGAAATGTGTTTCGCTGTTCCACGTGAAAGACGTATTGTTGTTGCAGTGCGCTTTCGTGTGCTTTTCGTTTGCAATTAGCCTGTCGTTCATTCGTAATGGGGCCGGCATAAATATGAGCGAGTTTAAAAACATTTCATTGCACAGTGTACGTACTTTAATTAACGTAAATGTACGTTTTAGTTTTAATGTTCAGAATTAAATTCCATAATGTTATGTACATGTACACATACGTATGTACATGCATACGTATGCTTTCTTCAGCCTCCACCAAGAACTTCGTCTTCAGACAGCATCGCCTCACTCAAAAGGCGACGGAAAAAAGTGCTTCGACCCTCTGGAACGAATTAATTTTGTTGGGGTTCCACTGTATTTCGGTGCTGATCACCTCAGTGAACTAGCTCAGGATAATTTGTTAATGACCTTGTTAATTTTATGTATTTTGCATGTATTAATATGTAAATGCTAGAATCATATGCACCATGAGGAGGACCAGAACTCAGGTGACCTCAGTTTCCATCCATAGTCTGTGTGTGGAGACTGTGAATATTTGGTTTTTCTGACAATAAAGTAGACTTTACAAAAAAGACAAAAACCCTTACACAAAGGGTTATTTCTATTTGTAAAGGCAGCGTATAGAAGCGCACAGCAGGTCCTTTAATATCTGCTGGACAATGCTCAGGATTTTCTGAGTGTGATGGTGTGCTCGATGCTGCCGTTTGCTGGGACGGCAGACTGATCCTCACACCAGCAGTGGTGTGTGTGTGTAGCTTGGCTCTGATGGTGATGTCAGAAAGGAGGATGCTCTCCAACATGTGGACAATATTGGACAATCGTTTATGTGCTGGACAGTCACAGAAGCACTTTCAGCAAAAAGCTCCGTTCCACCACAACCAATCATTTCCACTGTGGCCTTCAAGCTGTACAGCTCCTCCTTATCACACCTGGACAGTTTTCACTTGAAATATCTTGTTTATATCATATAAACAATTTTATTATCATGTTTTCATTGAGTATCTGTAAGGAAATTTCTTCCTGAGAATAAGGAAGTATTCTGATTCTGAACATCAAAAAAACATTTGATGTTTATTATAATTTTTTAAAAACTGTCCAGCTTCTCTAAAAACAAAAGCTTTGGCTGAACAATTCCAACTTAATTCTGGATGTTTCCTCAGGAGCGCACTGAATCAGCTGTAGAGCTTTCTAAATAAAATGGTGCATTTTCTGAACTCAGCCTTCATGGATGCCTGCCTGTGGCAGCATCTACTCTATTAGTATTTTACCCAAGGAACAGAGGGCAGTCATTATGCCTTTGATTCTGTCCTTTTTGTTGCTCCAAGGATCCAGGACATAAACCTGGACTGACCTTGAAAGGAGGTCTGAGGTTATCCAAGAAATAACCCAAAATGAAACTCCAGCGACAGATTATCGAAAATGTGTAACATAAGTAATAAGCTACAGCATGGTGAACGAATAATATCAGCAGTTAATCAGGAAACAACAATTAATCCAATATTCCCTGCATTTCAGCGAGTGAGCGCCTCAAACTCAAAAGATACACTTTTTTATCTCCTGTGATTAAAACTATGCTGAAAATAAACCAGAGCTTGAGAAGTAAGAGCTGGATGGTCATGTGAACCCTGTTTTAGTGCCCTTTAGTTCAGTAAAACCACACCTTCACGCTCATTACTGTTTGAAACCAAGCTCATTATTTGTTAAGGGGGCCGAAGGGCAGCCACAAACGGATTAGCGTTTGGTTTCACAAGCTTTGTTATGAACACAGAGATGAGCATTGACAAGACGAGAGTACGTGGTGGGGAATCTCTGACGTGGAGGCACTGCAACAGAGGGAGAGTGTGGATGATGGCCCCGCCCCTCCCTGAGCCTGGTTCTGCTGGAGGTTTCTTCCTGTTAAAAGGGAGTTTTTCCTTCCCACTGTCGCCAAAGTGCTTGTTCATAGGGGTCATATGATTGTTGGGTTTGTCTCTGTATGTATTATTGTAGAGTCTACCTTACAATATAAAGCACCTTGAGGCGACTATTGTTGTGATGTAACGCTGTATTAATTAGGGCTGCCACGATTAGTCGACTAGTCACGATTACGTCGACTATCAAAATCGTCAAGGACTGATTTAATAGTCGACGCGTCGTTTGAAGCTTTGTAAGATCCCAAAAGACGCAGGAATAAGTAGTAGGATTTAAGAGTGTAATAACGGACTGAAACAGAAGATGGCAGCACTGCATGTACAAGGATGCCAGCTGCCGTTAAACCCCGAAGAAGAAGAAGCTGTGTCCCAGAATTCATAGCGCAGCCCAGCTCAGTTTCCAACAATGGCGGCAGCTAGTTAGTTTTAATATTACTCTTATTATTCTTTCTGGGTCACAAAATAAACGTTTAACATATTTTCAGGCGAGAATGTAGCTGTGTAAACCTCAAATATCTGCTCAGTTTATCAAGACACCACATATTTTCAAAAGCGCTCCGACGTTTTCGGAGACGTCTGTTAGCCACTAGCTCGATAGCTAGCCGGGGGCTAGGCTAACTAGAGACGTGAGTGCACCGGACTCCCGCAAATCGCTTTCAAACCCATCGCCGTCTTTCGCTACTCAGGTTAAACATGATATATAAGTCACTTAGATAACTTAAAAATGTTATTGTTTGGCTTTTTTCAGTATTTTATTTGTTCCTGAGTAAATCGGTTTGGCTGAGATTAAAGTTATAGTTTTTACACAGCTGAATAAACATCAAGCAGACAGCTGATTATCAGAAGTGTGAGATGCTCGAGAATTTACTCCGGTGTCCTGTTATATTTTAGATAGCAAGGAGTTTATTAAACTTCACCGAAACAATCTGCAGATTTCATTCAAATTTAATAAACTATCATCTTGTCTTTATTTTTAGTTAGCACAGACCTGAAACACTTAAAGCTGTAAGCTAATGATAGTTATATAAGAGCAGATGCTGCTGGTGCAATAAGCTGCACGTTTTACGTCCAATGGATGATGATCTGATTAGTCGACTAATCGCAAAAATAATCGGTGACTAGTCGACTATCAAAATAATCGTTTGTGGCAGCCCTAGTTTTAATAAATTGAATTGAGATCTTCGAAATAAAAAAAATCAATCAAACTGCAGACTTGCTGTGTTAGAGTCTAAATTTGAGTTCTCTGCCAGTGATTTATAATATTTTGAGATTTTCTTTTTCTTGGGCTAATGGGATATGTGTAACAACACCTTTAACCTTTTTAATAAGAGAATTCTACATATTACTAATATATATGCATAAAGCCCTGTAGGTCAACCAGAAAACCCACAGAGTTTGCCTGCCTGTATGAAAATAAAGATTACAGTACCCGATGTTCTCAGATCTTCGGTGTGGGAGTATTAATAAATTGAATTGAGGAGCAGAGCAAACTCAATGAACAGCTCTTCCTCTTTAACCCGGCCGCACATTTAATTATGTTCTCCAGATTCTCACAAACGACTCAGTGTATTTCATAATTGTGTGACATTAGAAGATGTACCAGAGCTGTATCAGCTGGACTGCTTCCCACTTTAGCAGTCGTGTTCTACCAGAGGTGAATATCAGTTGCACTTATATAAGATGTCTAAAGAAAACAGAGCATCGCTGGTAAATAAATAAAATCTGGCCTCATTTTGTTTCACTTAAATAGAATCTGGCTCCAAAGACGTGTCCTGGACTGTGAGAATGATTCCTCTATAACAGGATGAGTCGATGTCAGTGCTCTGCAGACCTGCTGAAACACGTTTCTAATAAAATTCTTATTTTGATTACTAACAGTTGATGAGCCTGTGGGCTACATGTGTTATCTTGCTTTTCTTTGAAAAAATGCTGAATATGTATAAATCTGTAAGAATAACATTATTATTTGTACATCGATGTGAATTCAGAAATATTCAAATAAACGTCCTCGGCCTTCTAAACAGAGCAAATGGAGCTTTGAGGTGAGCCTGTTGCTTTTTGTAAAGGATTTCCAGATTTGTTCTCTGTCAGTGTTGTGTTGGTTTATTACTGAGAGGCTGATTTAGAGCAGGATTTATAGAACACTGTATTCCTGAAAGCATAACCAGTGTTTTTCCTTCTGGCTGATGACACTGGTTTGTACATTTTTGAAACAGTCAACTTTCAAAGTTCAGTATAGACCAGGGGTGGGCAACTCCAGTACAAGCTCTTGAGTAATATGTCAACAAGTGAAACAAAAATATCGAAGCTGCTGTTATCCAACCATGCAATCTGGTACATATTTGATAGAAAGCAATCAACTGGCAAGAATACAATTTGATATCTGTAGTGTATTTTCCTCCTTATCTACATTCTCGCTTTGCTGTCAAAGCTCTCAACTTTGGATTAAATTTTAAAAATCACTCAGTGACCCACAGTGAAATACCCGTACGCTCTTTTAGCCCACTTGAAGTGGCCGGCCTTGCTTTGCTCCTGAGGAGTGATTTAGATTCTGCTATTCAAACAGTAGTTTTCCTTTTGCTGACAGGACTCCTACAGCCTTTATTCAGTCATTTCTATATCTGGTAGAAAGTTATGTTTCTATCTGTCAGAGAACAAGTCTTGATGTGTTGACCGTGTGATCACTTTAGCTTAAATAATCATATATTAAAGTGCAATGCACCAACCTGTAGAACGTGTCAGTCTAGCCCAGGGGTGGGCAATTGCAGGCCTCGAGGGCCGGTGTCCTGCAGGTTTTAGATCTCACCTTGGGTCAACACACCTGAATCACATGATTAGTTCGTTACCAGGCCTCTGGAGAACTTCAGGACATGTTGAGGAGCTAATTTAGCCATTTAAATCAGCTGTGTTGGTTCAAGGACACATCTAAAACCTGCAGGACACCGGCCCTCGAGGCCTGGAGTTGCCCACCCCTGGTCTAGCCACAGTTTGACAGAAATGAACAACCTGACTTTGATCTGATTTACGTTTCCCCGTCACGGTGCTGCTTAGCGGGCAGTCTGAGAAAACTGGCTAATCTGGTGACCCGTTTTCCAGGGCTTGTAGTAGATGGTCTGTTAGCAGTGCTGTATCTGTTTGTTGAAGTCATTGGTTCAATGATAACTTTATTGTCCCCAACGGGAAATTGATTTGCAGTATGTCCATACAGAGATATACAAACGAACACAACACATACCCACAAAAATAAGCCCAGAAGAAACAACCTACATTTATCATCAAAACAGTTCAGTGTGCAATGGCAACAACCCTTATGGTTTTGTGTTGTGAGCCATGATAATAGCGAAGAAATTGTTAGATGATATGAGCTGGTTTTCAGAAACCCTGCAAACCCTGTTTAGTTCTGCACTGAGACGTGTTTACATGCATGCAAGCGAAGCCTGCTCTAGTACGACTGCTCAGTAGATCTGGGAGTAAAGCTTCTGGTACTACAAATGTGCTCTCCTATAGTTTGTTGGTTTTGTGAGATTTTGGAGGGTTTGTGAGATATTTTGAAATTTTGGGTTCTTTGGAGTTATTGTGAACTTGCTGTTGCTGGTCTTATTTGTTTTTTAGTCTTGAATCCTTAGTTATTCCTGGCATTTTGAGCTTTCAGTTTAATTCGTTCATGTATCTGCATTACCTTCCTTAGTTACTGTTTTCACTTCCTGCTTTATTGGTAATTGTCATTTGTCATTTTACTTTTGAGACTGTAACATTAGCTCTAATAAACAGCTTTATTTTTGTTATTCAACACATTCATACATCTGCGTTTGGGTCCACGGTTCTGGAATTTGTGTATTTTTCAGAGGATACCTGTTTGCTGAGATTACTCAGTGAAAATAAGTTGGTGAAAGTGTAGCTGATGGATCTCAGAGCAACAAAGACAGCGAGTTAATTTACTTAAAGAAGTCTCTGATTAGATCAAATCTGAAGTCACCTGAATGAAAAATGATGGCTTATTTATCATATGATATTAGATTTTGTGGCTTGACATATTTTAATTTGCACTTCTGTATTACTGACATGATTGACATGGACACTGTTTTGGTATAGCTGGCATTAAATGTATTATAGAGTTTAGGCAAAGTCTCTCTACAGGCTTTCCACAGGCTAGTAAGTATAAAGTGTGCTGTCTGACTCTGTAGATGAAAGAACTGACAAACCTCCCAGCAATGTCTGATATTTTTCACACACCGGTCCATCCAAAATGTATGGACCAGTACAAAACACATTTCTTCACTGACTCAGAATCCAAGCTTTCTGCTTGTACATCTTCTATCCTCTACATTTACAGCTCCCACATACACTCATCGTATACACATAGTTTATTGCAGCAGACAGGCTGGAAATAAATGAGAGTTTTATAGCCATAAAACTGAATCTAGGCAGACACTCATTTTTGCAAATTAGGTTAATAAAAGTTGTTCTTTATGTTGCAGTTGGGCTGCTGTAGAGCAGTGATGGGCAAACACTTTACTTCCAGTGAGACTCCATCTCTGTGTCAGGCTCCCACTGACATTAAGGTGGAATTTCACTGACTTGTTTACAGCTGAAATAAATGGACAGAAGATACTATTATTACAAATATAAATATTGTGTCACACTGCTGAACTTCCCTTGTTAAGTCATCTGTGTCACATGATGTCATCTGTTACAGAAATAGGCTTGAACTGTCAAAGCCAATGATGTTGGAGATGGAAATGTGAAACCACCTGAAAGTCAATGAGGGATGATTGCTGCAGTGTTGCATCAAATCAGTGTGCGCTGAATGAGACTGTTTGAATAAATTCCATTCTAGGCGTAGAGCTTTCTAGAGCTGTTTAGGAACGGGAGCCACGACTATATTATGAACTGAAGTTCACATTTTTGGTTTTAATACAGTTTTTTTTTTTTTGTTATTATTCTGATTTGAATCTTTAACATGTCATATAGGCTGACTGAGCTGTTGCTGAAGGTCTTTATTGTCACCAAACTTCAAGACCTGAATAGGTGTTTTGAAGTGTTTCCCAAGCTGTATTGTCTATTTTAGATGGATGACTTCTTGGAATAAATGCATTGTGTCAGAGTGTTTTACAAGTCTGTTGTCACTCAAGGTATGATGCAATCTGCTGCAAATATCTTCAAGAAGGCTCCTTGAAAAATATTCTATTTAAAGTTTTTCTAGCTCTGAGTAAGTTACTTTAAATAACTGCCAGGTCTCATTAGTGAACACTTTGCATGGGAACGCCTGCAGGTGGCTTTGGACTTTACTCATTTATCCTAAACAATTAATATCAGGTTATTTCAACTCTTCTGTTTTTGTAAAAACATGTTTTTAAAAGGGTCTCTGTTTCACTTCTTGATTCCCTAAAAAGTTAAGCCTGGTAATATTAATGCCCAGCATACATTTTATGGGGAAAAGTATGTGACCATTCAATTGCTTTCAGTCCCATTGCCACAGGTGTGTAAAATTAAACACTGACTCCACGTCTGCAGAGTCTCAAACCTCCTCTCAGCACAGAAACTGTGCACCGGGAGTTTCATGGCATGTGCTTTAATGGTCGAGCAGCTTCTGTAGTGTGTAGATATCTAAGTAATGATGTCCATATTAGTGTAGCTATTGGTTTGTATACAGTAGGGCTGCCACGATTAGACGACTAGTCACGATTACGTCGACTATCAAAATCGCTGACGACTGATTCGAGATTCGACTGAGTCGATGCGTCGTTAGAAGCTTTGTAAGATCACAAAAGCCGCAGGAATAAGTAGTAGGATTTAAGAGTGTAATAACGGACTGAAACAGAAGATGGCAGCACTGCATGTACAAGGATGCCAGCTGCCGTTAAACCCCGAAGAAGAAGAAGCTGTGTCCTAGAATTCATAGCGCCAGTGTTGCCAACTTAGCGACTTTGTCGCTATATTTAGCGAGTTTTCAGACCCCCTTAGCGACTTTTTTTCTAAAAAGCGACTAGCGACAAATCTGGCGACTTTTTCTGGTATTATTGGAGACTTATTTATGACGACTTTTTGACGTGAACACGCATATCGCTCTTACTCTCAACAAGCAGCGGTGCTGCCGTGGGCGCCTCACCCGTGCCAAAGCACTCACGGGCGGAGGATAGTCCTCCCCCAGCTGCTATCAGGGCAGGAGACGTTCACACCTGTGCGTCCAAACGGCAAATGAATCGCGCATGAGCGAAGCCTCTGCTCCCACATTGACTGTAATGCAGTCTCTTCTTCCTTTACTGTTATGCTGTTTTGTGGACCACAAGGTTTAAAACTACTTAAACACACACTCTCACACACAAATTAACTCCACTAGAGTGCCAATTTCGGGTCACTTTTGCCGGTCCAAGCCCGGGTAAAGAAGCAGGGTTGGAATTGTGACATTAAAAAACAATAATTGCTAAAAGAAATTTAATTTGTAGTTCTAAATAAATTCTAACTGCATTTAGGACGTTTTTTACTCACTTTATGTCTCTTCCACGATGTTATTTCTCTCTCCAACAACGTAGGTTACAATTACATTAGCATGACAAATTATGCAAATTAGGTGATGACGTCATCTGGCGACTTCTAGCGACTTTTTTTTTTTTTTTTTTTTTTTTTTTTTTTTCGCCTGTCCCATTTGGTTCTTTAGCCGTCAGAATTGTTGTCTGAAGACCAACAAGGATACCCAATGGATTTATTTTGCCAAATGGATCATCATGGCATTGCCGTATTGGTCCATTTGATCGACCTTTGTTTTTATTATTTATTTTATTTTCAGTTGTTACAGACGGGACAGACATGAGTGAGGGATAGGAGAGGGAGAAAGAAAGAGGAAGGAAAAGAAAAACAGAAGGGGAGAGGGACAGTGAGAAAGGGGGGAAGAAAAAATATCTCCGGGATCACCTGTTGAGAGAAAAAGAATAGAAAACAAGCAAAAAACAAAACAAAACAATGCAACATACTATACACAACACCATCGCATTAATCTAGCTAAGTGAAAACAGCAGTAAATACTAAATATTGAATGTTGTTGTGCAGCACGCAGGACAGACAGCGCACAATGTGCTTTGAAGTAGCAGCCAAGAAAGGTGTGATTTAAGTCTACGAATAGTGAACACCCATGTGCACACCTGTGTGGATCGGCGCGCTTGTATTCAAATGGTTTCCCCATGTAATGGTCTGCTAGAGGATGTAGAGAGCCATAGCCCCGTCCCCCAGGGCATGAAGCAGGCATGGAGGAGATCCAGGCCCCAGACATCCAGAGGCCCCAGAGTGCAAGAGCCCAAGGAGGACCACCGGAGGGGCATCCGTGCCACCTTCATGGGAAGGGCTGAGGATCCCCAGATGAGGGGTCACCCAGTAGCCACCGGGCAGAAGCTAGAGGGGGCTGCACCGGCGTGCCCGCCGGCTCTGCCGGCAGCCAGCTGTGCCAGAGTGAACCGAGCCGCAGGCACAGAGGCCGGAGGCCCGAGGGCCCCCCGCGCCCCGGAAGAGGCCTGACCGAGCAGCAGGCGCCAGGCCCCGCCAAGTAGTCACCGGGAGTGAGCTGGTACATACCTGAGCGCCCAGCCCCGGACACCAAGAACCACCAACGCACCGACCCCTGAGGGCATCAGTCACCGGCAGGGAGTGTGGTGAGGGGAGATAGGCCTCCACACTTTGGAGGGCCTTGGAGTTCCCAGAGAGGTGAAGTCTAAGACCCGACCTGACATATAGACACAGACAAACAGGCACACACAGACACAGACATGCATTCCCACCCTCATGCACACATATACAAACACTCAGCACTCACCCAACGCAGGAATAAACGTAAATGGACATGTACACACAATCACACTCCCCAAACATACTCTATATCCCGGGTCCAGGTATCCTCACCCCCAGAGATGGAAACGGCACCCAGACCCAAGAGATGTTACCCTTCCCTCCGGGGTGGAGGCAAGCAGACCGCCCCAGGCTCCGCAGCAGCAGGGAGGCCAATCGGACAGCCAGCATCTCTTCCCAGCCCCCCCGCCCCGATGGCTAGCAGAGAACAGGGGTGTGTTAAGACCCCATACCTCCCTCCTCCCGCTCAAGTGTAGTGTTGCTGCGTGTTGCTCTAAAGTGTATTTAAAACAAGGGAGAGCATGGTGCTGCTGCCAGAGAGCAGCAGGTGTTAGCACGGCCCCTCCCGAGAACCCTCAATGTCTACATGGATTTAAAATTGAGAGGTGGGCACCGGCGCCAGAGGCAGGTTTGAATACACAGACCGTCTACTGGACGCCGTTAACGTGCCCACCCTCAAGGCCCTATATATATATATATATGTGTGTGTTATGAGAGTGTAAGTAATGTGGATGTCTAAGTTGTGAGATAAAATTGAGGCACAGGTGGCCAGAAGAGGACAGAGGGGGGGGGGAATGTCTCCCCTGCACCCTGGTGACACACCCGCACCCCAAAGCCCTACCTGTGTGGGTGGGTGTGGTGGAGCGTGAAGAGGGAGGCAGACGGGGATGGGGAGGAAAAGAAGGGAGGGGAGGGTGTCCCTCCCTAGGGCCAGCTCCCCCGCTGACCCCAATATGCACCCCCGTCCTCTGGTATCCACCAAGGCAAGGGAGCCCAGGCCCATCCAGACCGGGGCCTACGGCAGCAACACCGCCAAGCCCCACAGGACCCGGGGCAGCCCACTCTACCCCACCGCAGAGGAAACTGTACCCACCCCAACATTCAATCATCTCCCAGACTACACAAGACACAGACACCCAGGTTAAGTTTATTCTCCACCTCTCCTATGTCTCTCCCCCACCTGCAGAGTGGACTCCTGCAAAGATGGAACAACCTCCCTGCCAGTTCAAGAGCCCCCCGGTTAGGCCGATGCACAAGAGGCCCCCTGCACCAGGGCTGAGCCCCCGTGCACCCACCCGCCCACAACCTCGGCGACACACCGACGAGGACCGAAGCCCCCAAGGCCCAGCCAGAGCCCCAGCACGGAGGCGAAGCACCCCCGAACCCCAAACCCCCACGCCCGCCCCGGATCCACTCAGGGGCAGCCAGGCCACCAGGCCAGTAACCTACGTCCGCCAGCACAGACCATCCTCCAGCCCCGCTGCACGCGGCCACGAGGAGAACAACCTCTGAGAGCGACCAGAGCCACTAACCAGGTTATGAACACAACCCCCGGGTTAAGCCCTCCAGGGATAACGTCTCTAGGGGTCCTCCAGGTGCCCTAAGCCCATCCCAACCTCCACATCAACCACAATAGCCAAGGCGGGACCAAACCACGACCCCCCACCCCCGCTAGGTGATGGAGCCGATCAAAGGAGCCCAGAGGGATTGATCTAATGTGGTGGCAGAGGCTATATCGAGACTAATGTGATCTATTAGATAGTTTCTGTATTGGCTAGAATTAAGATTATTTTTATTTTTCCAGTTCATGAGGACCGTTTTCTTGGCGATGCATAGGGCAATAAAAACCATGTGGACTGTATTAATTTCTGTAGTGACATCATCCAAATTTCCCAACAAGCATACTAAAGGGGAGGTTGGAATTTTACATTTCAGACACTTTGATAAGTCCTCACATATCTCGTGCCAAAACTTCTGCACTGGTGGACAGAACCAAAGAGCGTGGATGTAACTGTCTGGTGTATTGCCTTGACAGTGTGAGCAGTTGTTGGCGGATGTAAAGCCCATCTTAAACATTCGATGACCTGTATAGTGCACTCTATGCAGTATTTTGTATTGTATTAATTGCAGATTGGGATTTTTAATAAATTTAAAGGTTTTTAAGCAAATCTGAGACCAGACGTTTTGGTCTAAGCTGACTGATAAATCTGCTTCCCACTTTGCAATAGGAAGGGATATTGATTCATCTATTTTAGAAAGTGTTCTGTATATTTTAGATAATAGTTTGGGGGATTTAAGAGTAAGAAATTGAACCACACTTGGTGGTGTTTGTAATTCAACTTGACTGAGGTTAAATTTCTTTTTTACTATGGATTTAATTTGTTGATATTCTAAAAATCTTTTCTTGTTGATCCCATATTGTGTAACTAGTCTGTCAAATGGAATAAATTCTGTTCCCTCTAATATATGTTCTAAGTATTTAATTCCTTTACAACTCCATTCTGGGAAATTAATCATATTTTTGTTTTGTAATATGTCAGGGTTATTCCAGATAGGTGTACGTTTGCATGGGATTAATGAAGACTCCGTTATTTTTAGAAACTCCCACCATGCTGACAGAGAAAAGCTGATGTTGATGCTTTTAAAGCATTCATGTCTTTTGATGTTTGAGCTAATAAATGGTAGGTCTGAAATCTCTAGATCATTGCATAGTGCCTGTTCAACATCTAGCCAGGGCTCATCTAAGAGGGTACATTTTAACCATTCTGAGATGAACTGAAGCCTGTTGGCTAAGAAGTATTGGTGAAAATTAGGCAGATCTAGTCCTCCTCTATCCTTGGTTCTTTGTAGCGTTTTTAAGCTGATGCGCGGGGGTTTATCTTTCCAAAGGAATTTAGAAATATGTGAATCCAGAGATCTGAACCAATCTTGTGATGGTTTGTTAGGGATCATTAAAAATAAGTAATTTATTTTTGGCAAGATCATCATTTTTATAGTGGCGACCCTTCCCATGAGTGATATGGGTAGAGATTTCCATCTAGTCAGATCGCCTTCTACTTTCTTTAGAAGTGGGATGTGGTTTAATTTAATTAAGTCTGAAAGCTTAGGAGAAACAATAATACCTAAATATTTAATATTTCCAGATTGTAGTGGGGCAGAAGATGAATTGTGGAAGGAGCAGTTAATGGGAAGAACTGTAGATTTTGGCCAGTTAATTGAATAGTCTGAAACTCTTGAAAACCAGTTTATTAGAGTAATTACCTCAGAGAGGTTGATTTGTGAGTTTTGCAGAAAAAGCAACACATCATCTGCATAGAGACTGATTTTATGTTCTACGTTATTACATTTTATGCCCTTAATTGTTGTAGCCTGTCTAAGTGCTGCTGCTAGAGGTTCGATAAAAATTGCAAAAAGTGAAGGGGAGAGTGGGCATCCCTGTCTGGTGCCCCTCAGGAGACAAAAGCTGGAGGATGTCTGGTCATTTGTTCTGATACGAGCTGTTGGGGAATTGTATAATATTCTTATCCAATTTATGAAAGAGTTTCCAAAACCAAATTTGTGTAAAGTTGCAAATAAAAATTTCCAGTTAACTCTGTCAAATGCTTTTTCTGCATCTAGAGATAATATTATGGTTTCAATGTTTTTATTGTATGAGTAGTCTATTAAATTAAGAAATCTACGAGTATTTGTTGAGGAGTGCCGACCTTTTATGAAACCAGTTTGGTCAGGATGAATTAAGAGGGGGGTTATTTTCTCTAATCTCTTTGAGAGAGCTTTGCAGATTATTTTAAGGTCTACATTTATAAGGGATATTGGACGATAACTTGAGGGAAATAAAGGGTCTTTTCCTGGTTTTAGCAGGAGACTAATGTTAGCAGAATTCATATTTGGTGGTAGTCTGCCATTTTTCTTGATTTCCTGCAACATTCCATGGAATACTGGTGCCAAAATTGTCCAGAATTCTTTGTAGAATTCTGCAGGAAAGCCGTCTGGACCTGGAGCTTTATTAATGGGCATACTTATCAGGGCTTCCTGGAGTTCACCTGGCGTCAGTGGCGAATCCAGTGCCATTGCTTGACTGTCTAGTAATTTTGGAAGAGTTACGTTGTCAAGAAACAAATCAATTTCATTTTTAGACGGGTTTATTTGTGGTGAATATAAAGTTTCATAGAAATCCCTAAAAATCTTGTTTATTCTTCCAGGGTCATATATTGTGTTCCCTGATAAATCTTTAGTGGCACATATAGTTGTTTTTTCTTTATTTATTTTTAACTGGTTTGCTAGAAATCGACCTGGTTTGTTACTGTGTTCAAAATTCTGCAAGCGAAGTCTTTGTACAAGGAATTGTGTTTTTCTATTAATAATTTCATTTAATTCTAGTTTTGTTTTGCATATTTTGTTCATTATTTCTTGATCTTGGTGGAACGCGTAGGCTTCTTCTAAGGATTTGATGGTTTTTTCTAATTCCTGAATATTTTTGTTTTCTTCTTTCTTTTTGTGTGATGAGAAAGAAATTATTTTACCTCTCATCACAGCTTTTCCTGCTTCCCATAGAACAGAAGCAGATGTTCCGGGAGTGTCATTAAAGTCTAAATATGAAGTCCATTCCTTTTTAAAATATTTAATAAAGTCTTCATCTTTAAGTAGTGATGTGTTAAATCTCCAGTTTTTACTTGGCGTAGTATTATTCTTGTGTATTAGTGTTAAAGATACAGGAGCATGATCGCTGACAGCTATAGGGTGAATCTCAGTGTCTGAAATGTCACTCAGCAGTGAGCTGCTGACCAAAAAATAATCCAGACGAGAGTAGGAGTGATGAACATGTGAGAAGAAAGTATATTCCTTACTGTTGGGGTGAAGGGAGCGCCATGCATCGCAAAGGCCATAGTCGCTCATATACTGTTTGATTATATTTGTGGATTGCCAATTGCGCTGAGTTCCTGTTGTGTTGAGCCTATCCATTTCTTCATTTAGTCCAAGGTTGAGGTCGCCTCCAAGAATGAGTGTGCAATCAAGGTGTTCAGAGAGTGCACTAAAAAATCCGTGGAAGAATGAGGGTTCATCAACATTTGGACCATATATACTTACAATACATAGTTTTTTGTTCAATATTGATAGTTTAATAATTAGAAATCTACCCTCTGGATCCATAACTGTATCAAGTACTGTAAAATTAACATTTTTATGTATTAAAATTGCTACTCCTCTTTGTCTAGAATTATAACAAGCTGCAAACACATTAGGAAACTCAGGTGTTTTAAGTTCGTTTAAACCTGTAACAGGACTGTGACTTCTAGCGACTTTTAGGACAGCCAATAGCGATTTTCCTTACTAAGGAGTTGGCAACACTGCATAGCGCAGCCCAGCTCAGTTTCCAACAATGGCGGCAGCTAGTTAGTTTTAATATTACTCTTATTATTCTTTCTGGGTCACAAAATAAACGTTTAACATGTTTTCAGGCGAGAATGTAGCTGTGTAAACCTCAAATATCTGCTCAGTTTATCAAGACACCACATATTTTCAAAAGCGCTCCGACGTTTTCGGAGACGTCTGTTAGCCACTAGCTCGATAGCTAGCCGGGGGCTAGGCTAAATCGTTTTCAAACCCACCGCTTCTTTCGCTACTCAGGTTAAACATATATAAGTCACTTAGATAACTTAAAATGTTATTGTTTGGCTTTTTTTTGTATTTTATTTGTTCCTGAGTAAATCTGTTTGGCTGAGATTAAAGTTATAGTTTTTACACAGCTGAATAAACGTCAAGCAGACAGCTGATTATCAGAAGTGTGAGATGCTCCAGAATTTACTCTGGTGTCCTGTTATATTTTAGATAGCAAGGAGTTTTTTAAACTTCACCGAAACAATCTGCAGATTTCATTAAAATTTAATAAACTATCATCTTGTCTTTATTTTTAGTTAGCACATACCTGAAACACTTCAAGCTGTAAGCTAATGATAGTTATATAAGAGCAGATGCTGCTGGTGCAATAAGCTGTACTTTTACGTCTAATGGATGATGATCTGATTGGTCGACTAATCGCAAAAATAATCGGTGACTAGTCAACTATCAAAATAATCGTTTGTGGTAGCCCTAGTATACAGTGCTATGAAAAAGCTCCCCCCTCTTCCTAATTTCTTCTGTTTAAGAAGGAAAAATGATGAAAATGAACTGAAACATAAAAGTGCAACACGCATGCAAAAACAAAGAATCAGGAAGGAGGAGCAGTTTTTCACTGCACTGTAGATGTAAACAGGAAATGACTGTCCAGCTCCCATGATTTGTGACATCATGTCCTCATGAGATTATGATTTGAGTCACTAGTTTGAACTGTTACTGAATTTACTTTGAGAATTCTGTAAATAACAACACCAAAGTGCTACCCACGAGGATGCTGCGTCACTCGGTTTCTTGACCATATCCACCTCTCGGTCATCACATCTGGTTTTAAAACACCAAGCTGCTAACAGCCAAAAAATAAACAGGCCATGAGCTTATTTGTTCACCGGCTTTTTGGAATAAATGCAATAAAGAATGGAGTTATTTTTTATTCTCAACGGTTTAGAGTTTCCTACATATGTTTTCAGCTCAAATCATTTGACAGAGGGTTCACTGATTCATGGCATACATCACCACAAAGCTCAGCATGTTATATTCCATAATGCTACCAGACTATAAAAGTTAATTTCACAGCCCTTCAGTTATTTTTGAGTTTCAAAAAACTGTTTCTCTAACAGACGATATAAAACACTTCAGAGGAAAATATCCAGAAGAAAGAAACTGGAAGATTAAAAAGAGTTTTCATCTCCCACGTTCCTTGAATGCAGGTGAAACGTTTCTGCTAAGCCAAGGGAAATTCCAGTATTCGAACAGAACAGTGCCGTTTAATGGTCAGAAATATGTCATGTCTTTTTTTCAGAAAGGTTAATGTTGACTGAATGTCATTAATTAGAAGGGCTGCAGGAAGGTCATGAGTGGAAGCTGTCAGAATATTTTCATTTTCACACGTTTCACTTCAAAACACTCTTAGCATTTATACGCAGTCCAACTTTAATTGATTTTTTTCCAGCTTTTTCTTGCAGGAAAGATCTTTTGACAGGTCACATATAAAACTCGGAGCAAAAATGAAGCTGGGGAAAAATCTCCTCTTAACATATGTATGTTTTTTTAAAGGAGAACGTTAGCTCTGTGCTGTGAATGCACATTTGCCATACTTTGCTTTATCTGTAGTGTTGCAGCCTTAGGGTGACTTTGCTCCTGTGGCTCAGATTGGATCTAAATGTCCCCACACAGCGAGGCATGACGACGGCATGGGGAAGACACAACCCACCCAAAGCTACACAAAGACAGCCTGCTGGCTCAGCTCTGATGAAATCGAGAAGACAAGTATATTCCCATTCGTTATGTGTGGTTTTGGTTGAAGTGATTTTCCTAAGCTGCACAAAATCGGGGTCAGGTCGGGATTTTAAATGCTCAATTTGTTATACATAATACAATATGTCAGTCTGTTTGGTTTTACTGTGTCACAGCAAAAAACCGAAGTTGATTTTAAATGCCCTGCACAAGTCACGCTTGTCCAGTCGAGTCATTTATAAGGAGCAGTAAAGCTGAGGGAATGTTCACCAGAGTTCACACGACTTTGTGCACATGAGCGCAAACACCTCACACCAACTGTCGAGCACGGTGGTGGAGGGGTGATGAATTTGGGTTTGTGTCGCTGCCACCTGGGCACCTTGAGTCGACCTTGACTCTGCATACCAAACTTTTACAGTCAAATTGAGGCCTTTAGATAAACTCATCTCTCTCCTTTAACCTCAGACAGCTGTTTCTGGTGGTTTGCAAACAGCTGGCTTTGCAGGGTGAACTGAATGGACACCAGCGTAAGAGGCAAGCTGCCACCGGCTCAGCTTTCACTGCTCTGAGATCAGTTTCCTCTTGCTAGACACTTGGCCAGTGTATGTGATGTAGAGGAGATGGCGTTTGAAAAAGCTGTTAATAACTCCTTTAGTACATTAGCAAGGAAAGCTGTAACCATGATGGAGAGGGAACGGCAGCTCTGACCATGTCTGCTCCAATAAATCAGGCTCAGGAGCACTTTCAGAGATTAGCATTTGTGAGAATGTCTGAATCTCATATGTTTAACCAGCTTTTAGTCCACCCACAGATATTAACAGTTAACCATGTCACTCACTGCACAAACCTTTCATTTAGCAGGTCTTTTAGAATTATTAAAACATTTTAATATACTTTAGAAAATCAAGACGTGGGCCTGAGTTTCAGCTTCTCTGCACCACAGTCACTACAAACACATCATTTATAGAATAGGATGAATACAGAATATAAAGTATTCATAATGAGCTCAGTCTTAAACCTTTGCAGCAGTAATATTAAGTACGCTGATGAGGAAGATGTTTCTGCAGAATAAGTATTTTTACTTTGGATATTTTATCCCCAATTTTGCAATAACACAGTGTGAGAAGTTCCTCCACCACTTGTCATTTTTGGTAATATAGTAGATATTTGTTTAACTATAGCTGTAATGTCTGAAAGGTGAAGATGTCCATGTAGAGTACAGACAGGCAACACAAACTGTACATTTTAATCTGATCCGCTTTATCTCATTAAATTTCTAACTAGTGGAGGAAGATGTTTTTGTTTGTGTGTGTGTGTCCGTGCGTGCTCTGCTTGCCTTTCTGTAAAGGTCACCACACGCCGCTGGGTTCTACAACCTCTTGAATCATGTGGTGTACTCAGTCTTTCACACGAGTGCTCCTAAAACCCCAGATAGTGCAAAACTGTTCCATTATCTTTAAAGAGTGCTCAGGTACCACAGAGGACTCTTCCACCACACCAGTATCAACTTCATGTTAACCAATGAACAAAGGAAACAAAGGTTAGTGTGTAAGAAGTAATATTTTTATTTACAGACAACAGCTTAACACGTGAGTTATGACCTGAAGTTTTAGCACAGTCTTACAGCCGAACCTGTCGGCTCTCTTACGTCCATGTTTGGTGAATTCATTCAGATTACATTTCACAGTGCAGAGCAGCGTCTCTGCTGCGCTTCCAGAGCAGAAAGCTCCTGCAGTGACACAGTCTTGGCCTGTTAAGGATCTGGACTTGAGATGCCTCTCACTTGAATGAAGACTGCTTGGCTCAGTCGTGAGCTGTTTTTCCCCCCGTCTCACACACGCTGGCTTTGGCAAATTATTGTTTTCCCTTCTGGCTGCACTTTATGTTGTAATATCACAAAAATAAAAGTCACATTTCTTGGCACAGGAGGGGTCTTACAAACATGAAAATCCCTCCACCGTGGATTAAAAATTCATAAAAGTGTCTGCAGTTTTACAGAGCTCTTTAAACGCAGTCTGTGCCAATATGTTTTAGAGCTGCAGGGATTTTTTGTTGCGATACTGCAAGAGGCCAGCGACGATGCCGAGCTTCTAATGCACTGATAGACACAACTGGAGACACTTCTAAAAAGCCTTGATTGTGCAGGCTCCTTCAAAATCCTGCCAGTGAGGTCTGAGGTATCATTTATAACAAATCCTTGGAGAAAAAACACACAAAGCACAGAACAAATTCTTTAAGAAATATTCACCATTTGTGAGAAGGAACATTTTTGGAGTTCAGCCCTTACAGAGGCTATGTCGCATTACGGCATAAACTGATTCTGTGGTTCAATAGCAAACCCCTATATGAAAACTAAAAGAGCCATCTTTGAATCACAAAACTTACCAGAGGACGTTACTACTGAAGTTTAGCACTAATATATGAAAAAATCAGAAGCAGCTCACCCTGAACGAGACATTTACGTCTCCTGGAAACTGTAAACGCTCCAAGCCCAAAGAAATCTTTGTGGAAGTGCCATTGTTTAGGGATAATTGTGTCTTGAAACAAAGAGCTTACAACACAATGATGAATGTGGATGCTCTTTTTTACTGAGCCCGGGAAGCACAGGCTGACCCACTTTAGACTCGTATGTGAAGGTGATGTATGGAGAGTGTTGTGGAGCGAGGGATGAGGCACTGTGAGGCATTGATGGGATTTCCCTTCTTACATTTAATTGCTGAAGTTTATTGTGAGTTGGAATGATGATGTTCTTTCTTCCTCTCATCAGAAGCCCAGTCAATGAAAACTTGCCCTCATGCTGGGATTATTGCACATTAACACAGGGATTTATTTGAAAAGTAGCAATAAAATGTTAACACTTTAATGACTTTGAGCGGTGAATTATTGACCAAATACTGAGCCCTGTGGTTACAAATAACAAAGACTCGATATTAGAAAAACGACCTGATGATGACTGGTGGGGCGCGTTGTGATGCTGAACACATTCTCCTGAATCTGCCGTGTTTTCTAATATTTCTATTCAGAAAAGAAAAAAGAGAAGGGGAACTCATATTTGAGGTCGGACTGTAATGCTGTGGCTGTGCTTGGCCTGGATGGATCAGCTGGGATTTTTGAGGTCCTTGGAAAGTTACAGAGAGTCAATGATTCACAGTGCCTATAAGGATCCAGGGTAATTGCTGGTTATGTGGCAAACATGACGAATTGCCTCCACTACAGCTCGGTCCCTCAAGTGAAACAAGCCACCATGAGGTCATTTTCAGGTTAAGACTGTTATCAGCTGTTGACCTTGACTATTTATTCTCAGCTGTGTATTGTAAGGGGTGGCTGGAGATTGGAGCAAGAAACATGAATGCCCATTAAAAGTCTGAGAGTCGAGCCGAGATGTAAGGTGTGTGCGGTATGTACTGAGGCCAACGAGTAACTCCAGCCAGTAAATGTATTCAGACTGAATCTGAAAATCCTTTGCAATAATAAGTGATGATCTAAGGAGCTTGGAAAGAAAAGCGTCTGGACTTCTTTAAGTTGCTTGAAGACGTTTCACCTCTCATCTGAGAAGCTTCATCAGTTCTAAGGTCAAAAGGTGAAGAGTCCCAGACTTAAGCCCTGTGGAAGTGTCCTCCCAGAGGGTCATGGACCCCCTGTTGATCCTCTACCTAATCACATGAGCCAAGGTGTGAAAATCAGCCAAGGTTTCGGGTGAACCCGCTGTGAAACCTAGCCCCACCCTATCATGTGATTTACAGGTCAGGTCAGAAGTCCCAGGATGTGAGTGGGCGTTAAGGCGTCTGTGTTGAGTATTGCAGCGATCAACTCGAAGGAAAATGACGACGGAGGCAAAAATATCCTTAAGATTTTGGGAACTTTATTTCACGTTAACACGCGATAAAACCTTTACTCATGGATGCCATATTTGTTGTGATACACTCTCTCAGTCAGGGGCGTGATGACGCAGCATACGTGCTGTTACAGTGAACACAGTGCCCCCTTGTGGTGACAACTAAAATACTGTCTCTGTGTTAAACAACAGTAACCATAATGCACATTCTACAACAGGGGCGGGCAACTCCAGGCCTCGAGGGCCGGTGTCCCTGCAGGTTTTAGATGTGTCCTTGAACCAACACAGCTGATTTAACCCTTTAAAGCCGGTCAGAGCAGCACGCTCTGTTTTGCGTAACTACTTTTAAATCCTTGTAGAACTGCAACCACGTGAGCTAGCGCAATAATCTTTTTTGCATATGAAACCGGAGGAGTTGTACTTACATCTTATGCCATCAGCTTGTCCTCGGTCACGGTTTCCTTCCACATATAGCTTTGCAAAAACTGCATAAAAAGCACTTGCAGCAACAAAAACATAATATTCCAGAAACACGCTTTGCCGATCCGATCAGCTGTTTGTAACACTTCCTACGGTGGAATAGACGTCAGCGCGAACTATCGCGTGTCCGCCATGACCTGCCCGAAACCGTAAGTGACGTCATTTTCACGGAAATGTAGTTTTTTACCATCAGGGCCTCAATGAGCCTATACTGGTGTTTTTAAAAGTTATGTTTGACTTTATGACTTTCTGTGTGGTTTCTGGGATGCTTAGGACTCATATTGCACTGCTGGAAATAGTTTATTTTGATGCATATGCTGCTTTTTTGCAAATTTGCACTATAATATTTATTTTCGTTTTTCCTGCAGTGTATAAAAATTGGTATATTTCAAAAATAAAACTATGAAGACACTCAAAATAAATTTCCTGTGGTGGGAAACTATTTTGTGCAACTTTTTTGTATTTACAGTTTTGAGGGATAAGCCTCTTAAATTTCTCTAACTAGAAATATATGTTAAAAAAAACAAAAACGATTTTCAATTTTTTTGTAGTTTATTGCACTTTTTTGCAATTTATGTAATTTCTATGCACTTAATGCAGACATATTATTAAAATTTGGGCTATAATGGTTGTATTGATGTATAGCAACTTGAAATGCTCCCAAAAATGGCTCCACAGCATGTAAACATATATTATAAGCTCTGGCGGACTTGGTTCTATGGTAGGTCTTAAAGGGTTAAATGGCTAAATTAGCTCCTCAACATATCCTGAAGTTCTCCAGAGGCCTGGTAACGAGGTAATGTGATTCAGGTGTGTTGACCCAGGGTGAGGTCTAAAACCTGCAGGACACCGGCCCTCGAGGCCTGGAGTTCGACACCCCTGTTCTACAACACGAGTACACAAGATGAATATCTTAACAGTTTGGGAAAGAATATAAAAACTGGATTATAGATGGCAGACAGTTGGTGTCGTAAGCCACGCCTCTGTTCAAAGACACTAACTCCACCATTTGACCCTAGAGCTGAAGACGCTCCTCGGATGAGAGGTGAAACGTCTTCAAGTAACTTAAAGAAGTCCAGACGCTTTTCTTTCCGAGCTCCTTAGACTACGATGACCTGGATGACTGAGAACCTTCACAGACATTAATAACAATGCTTTAACATCTGAAAATCATGTCACTCTATAGCTTTGAACAAAGACTGTGCAAAAAACAAACAAACTGCAAACTATATAAAGGAGATTGAGCTCGGTGTGTGCTGATGGGTTTTGATACCATGTGATGGATCCCAGTAAGCTGCTTTTCCCTTGTTCTTACTTGTGCGGCCATTTTTACCGCTCAAACATGAAAGTGTTCGTCACCTTTTCATCTAACTCTCAGCAAGAGAATGAATTAGCAGATCTCCCAAAATATCTAAGTGCTCCCTTAAGGCCTAGTTCAATAGCCGTTTGTGTCTGACATAAAAGAGTGCCCATCTAATAACTCCAAACACGCGAAGGCTGAATCGCTCTCTCTTGGGTTTTTGGATTAATCTGCTTATCAAAAACACCAGTAACTAGATTATTTATCACTTTATTTCATTGTTGGTACAGAAATAACATTCTGTGGCGTTAAACTTAGAAATGTGAAACCACAGTTTCCCACTTCTAAGTTCAATGACCCATCAATATTTAATACATCCACATCAATTTGCCTTTGGTGCTCATATTTTTAGATCAGATTTGTTATGCTATATTTCAGTGGGTGGTGCCCCATGTGCATCCAAATGGAGAACGTGGATGATAGTTTGCTAACTCCCTTGATCTTTGCTTGGCTAGACTCCATGGCTGAATCCTACGTGGTAATGGATGCTGCTATTTTAAACAAACCATGGGGGATGCATCTATTTTGCATTAAACCATTTCATTCTGACAACTCTCCCCAGGATGCTGACAAATACAAGTTTCATAGGCTGAAAAGTTGCATACATGAACATATTAGACAAGAAAGCCAGTGAAATGTTTAATACATGGTTCTTTGTGCAGTACGATAAAGGGTTGCATGATAAGAAAGTCCAGTTCTAGGTCACCAAGAGGCAGATTTATTGTAGTACTGTTTCATCATTTTTTCCCTCAAGGTAGTTAAATACGGCTGAAACTTTAAATTGAATTCCAGGTCTAAATATATCCCACTCAGCCTTACCTTTCTTTGTATAAACAGGCAAACGCGGGCCTACCAAGCCCCCGTGGGTTCCAGAGGTAATTATTTGGAGAAAGCTGCAATGTTACAGGTGAGGGAGGGATGTTAATTACCTTTGTGGATTCACAAGGCGATGCCTCTCTCCTTTCTTTTGCTCAGCCTCTTTATGGGCTAATTAATTATGAAACAATGCACAGGTGATTCATCTGGGAGCAGGAAATCTTTAAACCTTTCTTCTTCTTTTCACATCTACACAACAACAAGGGGAAAGTTGTTCATCAAATGTCAAGAAGGTGTGTGCATACAGTAACTCTTCGTTATGTATGCTGAGCTCTCCGTGGACTTTCCAGAACACTTTCATTTGAAGCGCAGATGCAGAGACAAGTCGTGGTTCTCAGGTTTTCTCCATTAGCAGCCTCGGACTCTAATTTGAGGATTTCACGTTACAGATGTCAGAGATGCTGAACACTGCCAGGTTTAAATATTCACTGCACCATGAAAATGTCACATGGAGAAATTCCATATTTAATATTGAGATCATTCACCCATGATGTGACCATTTTAGACAGATTACTCTTTCTCAAATAATCACAGCGACAGCACCGCGGGACAGCAGCGGTGAGTTGGAAAATTATGATACCAACGAAGAAGAGCGCTCCCTGATCTCTCGCATGCTGCCGTGATGGAATTCAAAACTTATTTTGCAGTTGAATGGCTGTGTTATCCCCACAGCAGACCTGTCAACTTAACTGTAATGAAATGGGGAGAAGGGTGATGAAAAATGTATAGAAATCAGTGTAACCCCCGACATCCTTCCAGCCTTGATTTTCAACTCGATGCATCATGCTGCAACGCTTTTTTTGATCCAGCGCTCCGGCTGTGAGGTCGGCCAATCAGCTCGTGAGCTACACTGTCCAAAAGCGTAACAATGCTCTGCTGTCAGCAGAGGTGTCCACATCTGTACAGGGAGTGTCAGAGCACAGGAAACCAAGTGTGTTTGACTGAGCTAATATTACAGTGCATACATCTGTAAAACACAGAAGGAGGATTCATTCCAAGGCAAGGTACATCTATGCCTTCTGCAACCTTGCATCCTCATGAGAGGACATTACATTTACTATATTCAGCTCAATAAAGTGTCAATAAACCCATCGTCTTCACAAAAAGGTATCCTTAAAATTCATAATTACATACATGATGCTTAGTTTTAATTATCACGTTCAAAAATGACTCCCACGGTTCTCAGGATGATGTTGACACAATATAAGCCAGTAAAGCATGTTACCCACACATCACGCATGTGAAGGACAGTTACTACACTGAATACACACATGCATACATTTATTTTAAGCGGGTGTTTTCTGCAGCTTTATGCTCACTGTGCGCTTTCATTTGCAGATGAAAATCCCTAATTGGTAAAACTGTCAGAACATATTTAGAGTTTAAACTAATTGCACTTGGAGTACATGATGCCAACATGCACAGTTATGAAAGCCCACTAATGAAAAAAATGTCCATTCCCAGTTTTGTTAATTCAAATGTTTCTCTCTCTGCATTAACCTCGAATAACCTTAAAACATTTGTTTAGTTTAGTTGAGTCGAGCCTACGCGCTCTAGTTGTGTTTGCAAGATTTGATAACCCGGTTAAAGTAGGTCAGGCTCTAACCAGGTTACATAGTATCCTATAAAAATGAATAACTGTGCTATGCACCAAACAATGGTGCCTACTTTTCCTGTCTGCTTCCTCCATGGTGCCCTGAAGGGGGTCTTGTAGTTATAATACCAATTGCTGGCTTTACACTTGTGTTTACATGTAGGTCAGTGATGGTGCTCAGATGATTACAGATTGTTGCTGTTATGTTTGCGCCTGTGTTCAGGGTCAGGCAGTGTTATGGGAGTAGCACAGCAATTGTAGTAGTTTCTTTTTCAGACCAAAAATGTTTTATTTATTTATTTATTTATTTTTAATGCTGAAGAAAAAGTCTTAATGCGTTTGTGACTGACGTGGCTGCAATAGCTTTCACCGGGGTTACATGTTATCTGTCTTCTTGGAGGTCTTTGGGTTAGTTTAGTGCAAAGGCCTGAAGTTCTGCTCTTTAATACTGGTGTTGTAAAGCACGACAGTCCAGCCTGGAGTGTTGGAGGGAGTTACTCAATATAAGATGCATAAATGTACAGAAAGTAAAGTTTCTTGTTATAGTGAGCAGAGCTGTTTCCATTGTTTGAGATGAGAGATCATATTTCTCCTATTTTGGCTACTTTTCATGTTAAATACAGAATTCTGTTAAAAAAAAATCCTTCTTTTCACATTCAAACTCCAGAATGATCAGGCATCGTCACACCTACTTTACCTAAGTTTCCAAATAACAGACAAAGCTTATAGCTCATATAAAAGCTCATATAACCACCGACTGTCTCCTAGTTTTGTTTCTGTAGGTTCAGGCTGCTAGGTGGCTTCCCATGATGCACCGAGCTCTCCCCCAAACCGTCTCTCAACACTCCCCGTGCATATATGCCATATGTTACCTTTGTGCACTCTCTGTAGTTGGGTTTTGCTCTGTTTTGATTCGTGGCATTTTCTTGCTCTTCCTGTTAATGGGGACTTCTTCCTTCCCACTGTCACAAAGTATTTGCTGAAGGGATTCGGGTTTAATCTCTGATATTATAAGGTCATAAAAGTACTCTAGATGATGATGATACTTTATTCACTCAAAAGCAGACGTGATTACAGAAAGTGGATCTCTCGTTGATAGCGAGTCTGCTCAAACCTAAGTTAGTACAGTATTCATGGATGGGTGGGTTTAGAGATTAAAATGAATTCAATTAAAATTATCAACCATAATCATGTGTTCCAAGTCAATTCACAGCAAGTCATGCCTCAGTTTACAAAACTCTGGCTGCAATTATGTCCATGTAACCTGAAGAACACAATAACCGATCGATGTGTCAGCCCCCATCAGGAAAACTTGTACAGTAGTGAAGATGTAAACATTACATGAAGTCATCAGACTCGTGTAACTGCAATCAAAACCATTACTGCAAACCATATTGTAATCTTGAGCTCAGCTGCATAGTGACCTCAGTCACGACTGCCAGCTTAAAAAACACCCAAACCTGAAGCACTTAAATAATAATAATTATGTGTATGCACATTTTCAGCCTCATGAACCAGACAAAGCTGGGTGTCTGTCTCCGTCATCTGTTAGAGGCTGAAGCTCAGCCTGGAGACTGTCAGGAAGATGATGTGTCTCAGGAGACGAAGAAGCCTCAGGAGAGCTCTTAATCATCAGGGACCCACTTCTCTGGTATTTCTGTCGCTGCTGTGCTCTCCTTTCTTTGAACGTATGCGCAGGAGCTCACCTGCCTCGCACATAACTTTATGGCTGCGATTCACAAAGAGAAGCACAAAAGGCTAATTTTACCATGAAAAATGCCACAGTGGGACATTTCAAATAACCAGCGATTTATTTATTTATTCATTACCACTGCTCCCAGTACGTGAAGCAAAAACCTGAATAATGAGAATAATGTGGAAAACACCACATCATTGATTAGACCCTTGGCTTTCATAACTGTCACCTTGATAATACAAAGATTTGACTCAGGTGAGATTCCATTATAAAAAAAAGTGTGTCTGTGGCAACCTTTGCTGTACCTGTTGTAATGTCTTTGTCAGGCTGTATTTGAATCCTTTTGGCTATTTTATGCTTATGAAAGGATTTGGCCTCGGAGCCTTTCTCCTTCTGAAACTGTATAAAAGTGAGAAAAAGAAGAGATTTTGCTCAATATGGCCCCAGCTGATTCTCAACTGCTCAATGGTGGGTTTATAGATTTAGTTTCCCTCCACACAGCAGGATTGACAAGCATGGACAAAACATGCTTGAGTGGAGAAGGACAGAGGGACTCCGTCTCCAGTCCTTTTCTCGATCCGTTTGAATTGTATAGGACCAGCAGCCGTTCGCTGAGTCTCATTTCTTTCTTTTTTTTTCTTTCTTTTTTTTTTTTTGCCTGTCCCGTTTGGTTCTTTTGCCATCAGAATTATTGTCTAAAGCCAAAGAAAGATGCCCAATGGATTTTCTTTACCAAATTGACCATCCCAGCTTTGCCGTAATGGTCCATTTGATTCACCTTTTATTCTTTATTTTATTATGACTTGCTGAATATGGGACAGACTTGACTGGGGGAAAGAAAGAGGGAAAGAAAAACAGTTGAGAAGAGAGACGGGGGAGAAGGGCAAAAAACAAAAACCAACAGAATAAGTAGAAAAAAAAATACATATATCGATCACCTGGATCACCTGTTGAGAAAGAAAAAAGAAAACAAGCAGAAGAAAACGAGAGTAATACAATAAACAACATCACAATGATATGTGGGAATATGACAGTAAATACTAAATATTTCTGATATGTTTATTGATTAGCATTCAAATATCTCAGTGAAGACAGAACAAAGATTTACCACAAAGCAAGAAAGCATGAGACAAGGCTAATCAAAAGGTATTGGCTGAAGCATTTGCTTATTACGCCAACCCTTTTAACAAAAGATCTTTTAGCATGCAGCTCCTGTACACAGGGCTCGAAGCAAATAATAAAATTCAATTCAATTCAATTTCATTTATATAGCGCCAAATCACAACAAATGTCACCTCAAGGCGCTTCATAGATACAGAGAGAAAAGCCCAACAATCATATGACCCCCTATGAGCAAGCACTTTGGCGACAGTGGGAAGGAAAAACTCCCTTTTAACAGGAAGAAACCTCCGGCAGAACCCGGCTCAGGGAGGGGCGGCCATCTGCTGCGACCGGTTGGGGTGAGAGAAGGCAAACAAAGCAAAAACAAAACAAACAAACAAACAAACAAGAAAAAACACCACCACCTTAGTAAGTAACTACATCAAAGCAAAAGAATCAAGAGGTTTTCTGTTTTTTGTTTTTGTTTTTGTTTTTTTTTTTTTTGCTCTAATAATATTAAACATTATTGTGCAGCACGTAAGATCGACAGCACAGTGTGCTTTGAGGTAGGAGCCAAAAAGGGTGTAGTTTGTGTGTGTTAGCACCCGTGTGTACACCTGTGAGCATGGACGCGCTTGTTTTCTTAAAAGGTTCCTTCATGTAATGATCTGCTAGAGGGTGTGGGGGGCCACTGCCCCGTCCTCCAGGGCATGAAGCAGGTATGGAGGAGATCCAGACTCCAGACATCCAGAGGCCCCCAGAACACAAGAGACCAAGGAAGACCAACAGAGGGGCAGCCGAGCCACTGTCCCAGAAAGAGCTGAGGAGAGTCCCAGATGAGGGGTCACTCAGCAGCCACGGAGCAGAAGCCAGGGCGGTTGCAGTGACGTGCCCGTGAGCTCCGCCGGCAGCCAGCTGTGCCTGAGTGACCGAGCCCCAGGCCGAGAGGCCGGGGGCACCCCACCTCCAGGCTCCATGCCCCGATAAGCAGCCGCCAAGGAGTGAGCCAGTGTGTACCCGGACGCCCATCCCCGGACACAAAGAACCACCAAAGCACCGATGTCTGAGGGAGTCCGCCCCCGGCAAGGGAAGTGGTGGGGGGAGATAGGCCTCCAAACCTTAGAGGGCCTGAGCTGTCCTCAGAGAGGTGGCGTCTGATACCCAACCTGACATATGGACACAGACATACAGGCACACACAGATACAAACATCCATTCCCACCCTCATGCTCTCATATGCAAATACTCAACACTCAACCAACGTGGAGACAGACATAAAGAGACGCTGTACACACAATCACACTCCCCAAGCGTACTCTACGAACCGGGTCTAGGTACCTTTGCCCCTGGAGGGGGGAACTGCACCCAGACCCAGGTTGTGTTACCTTTTTCCCTGCGGTGGGGAGAAGCAGACCGCCCCGACTCCGCAGCAGCAGGGAGGCCCCACATTCCGGATCCCAGTCGGACGGCCAACTCCTCCTCCTAGCCCCCCTGCTCCAGCAGGCCGCAGAGAACGAGGGTGAGAGAAGACTCTAAACCTCCCTCCACCCGCTCATTGTAGTGTTGATGTATGTGTGTTCTAAGGTGCATTTAAAACCCAGGAGGGCATGGAGCTACCTGCCAGAGAGCAGCAGGTAAGCGCATAGTCCCTCCTGCTAGCCCTCAGTGTCTACGTGTATTTAAAATTGAGAGGTGGGCAACGACACCAGGGGTGAGGTGTACACCCTGATGGTAATTGGGATTCCGTGTAGCGTGCCCACCCCCAAGATCCTATATGTATGTGTAATGAGAGTGTGAGTAATGTGAATGTCTAAGTTGTGGGATAAAATTGAGGCAGAGGCAGCCAGAAGGGGACAGAGGGGGGGGGGGGGGGGTTACCTCCTCTGCACCCTGGTGACACACCCCTACTCCAAGGCCCTGCATGTGTGGGTGGTTGTGGTGGAGCGGGAAGAGGGAGGCAGCTGGAGATGGGGAGGGAAGGAAGGGAGGGGCAAGTGACCCCTCCCTGGGGCCAGCTCCCCCGCTGACCCCAGTAGGCACCCCCATACTCCGCGACCCGCCAGGGAAGGGGGGCCCAGGCCCATCCGAACCGGGGCCCAGTGCAGCGGCGCCGCCTGGCCCCACAGAGCCCGGGGCAGTCCACCCAACCCCACCACAGAGAAAACTGCACCCACCCCATCATCCACTCATCTTCCAGACTACATAAGACAATAGACGCCCAGGCTGAGATCTTCCTCCACCTCTCCTGTATCTCCCCCTCTTGCAGAGAGAGTTCCTGAAGAGAGGAAAGCTCCTGCAAGATGTGACAACCCCCCCCCCCACCACCACCACCACCAGTTGAGGAGCCCCCCAGGTGGCTCGACGCACCGGCGGCACCCTGCGCCAGGGGTGGGCCCCCATACACCCACCCGCCCACAACCCCGGCAACACACCAACCAGGACCCAGGCCCCCGAGGCCCGGCCAGGGCCCCAGGCCAGAGCCGGAGTGCCCCCAGAACCTCACGCCCGTCCCGGACCCACCCAGGGGCAGCCAGGCTACCAGGTCAGTAACCCCCGTCCGTCAGCACAGACCTTCCCCTAGCCCCGCTGCACGTAGCCACGAGGAAACAGTCACCTAAGAGCCAACAGAGCCCCTAATTGGCCATGACCGCTACCCCGGGTTGAGCCCCCCAAGGAAGATGCTCCCGGGGAACCCCCTGACGCCCTAAGCCTGACCCTACCCCCACACCAATCACAACAGTGAAGGCGAGACCAAAATATGACCCCCCACCCCCATTAGGTGATGGAGCTGATCAGAGGAGCCCAGAGCGATTGATCTGATGTGGTGGCAGAGGCTGTATCAAGACTAATGTAATCTAATAGATAATTTCTATATTGGTTAGAATTAAGATTGTTTTTATTTTTCCAGTTCATGAGGACTGTTTTCTTGGCTATGCATAGGGCAGTGAAAACCATATGGGCTATATTCTTTTCTGAAGTGACATTATCTAAGCTGCCCAACAAACACACTAAGGGGGAAGTTGGAATGTTACATTTCAGACACTTTGATAAGTCTTCACATATCTCGCGCCAAAACTTCTGAACTGGTGGACAGAACCAAAGAGTGTGGATATACAGTGGGGAAAATAAGTATTTGACACATCAGCATTTCCAGCAGTAAGGGGATTTCCAAGTGGACTATTGACACAACATTCCCACCAGATGTTGCCATCAAGCCAAACATTGAAGTCATACACACAAATCAGAACATTTAAGTATACAAGTTAAACCATAATAAATAAAGTGAAATGACACAGGGAATAAGTATTGAATACATGAAGATAACAAGGGGCAAAATGACATAGAAAGCCAGGAGATCACCTGAAATCTGTCAGTATTGATGGAGAAACCCAGTCCCCTATCAGTACTAACTGGAATCAGCTGCTGTAGTCCTAATTGATGGCCCATAAAGGCCCCTCATTACCCAGAAGGCACACAGGAAAGACTTCATGATGGGTAAAGGCAAAGAACTCTCACAAGATCTGCGTAATCTCATCGTTGAAAAGCATTGTGATGGGAATGGTTATAGGCGCATTTCCAGAATGCTGAATGTTCCTGTGAGCACTGTGGGGGCCATTATCCGGAAATGGAAAGAGCATCAGTTCACCATAAACCAGCCACGATCAGGTGCTCCACGCAAGATCCCTGTCCGAGGAGTCCACAGAATAATCAGGAGAGTACTCCAAGAGCCAAGAACCACTCGGACAGAACTTCAGGAAGACCTTGCATCAGCAGGTACTGTTGTGTCAAAGAAAACTATAAGCAATGCACTGACCCGCCATGGCATCCATGCACGCTCACCACGCAAGACTCCATTGCTGAACAAAAAGCATGTCAAGGCTCGGTTAAAATTTGCGCAACAGCATTTGGAGAAGCCTGTGGATTATTGGGAGACTATAGTATGGTCAGATGAAAGCAAAATAGAACTTTTTGGCAGTCATTCTACACACCATGTTTGGAGGAGAAATGGCACTGCTCACCACCCCAAGAACACCATACCAACAGTTAAGTTTGGGGGTGGAAGCATCATGGTTTGGGGCTGCTTTTCAGCAAGGGGTACTGGCAGACTTCATATCATTGAAGGCAGGATGAATGGAGCGATGTACCGGGACATTCTGGATAAGAATCTGCTGCCATCTACCAGGAAGCTAAAAATGAAAAGAGGGTGGACATTCCAGCAAGACAATGATCCCAAACACAAGGCCAAGGAAACAATGAAGTGGTTCCAAAGAAAGAAAATCAAGTTGCTTGAATGGCCCAGTCAATCACCTGACCTAAATCCCATAGAGAATCTATGGAGAGAACTGAAGATTAAGGTTCATAGAAGAGGCCCAAGGAACCTCCACGATTTAAAGACCGTTTGTGTGGAGGAATGGGCCAGAATCACTCCTGAGCAATGCAGACGACTGGTCTATCCATACAAGAGGCGTCTAGAAGCTGTAATCACCAACAAAGGCTTTTCTACAAAGTATTAAATAAAGTGTGTTCAATACTTATTCCCTGTGTCATTTCACTTTATTTATTATGGTTTAACTTGTATACTTAAATGTTCTGATTTGTGTGTATGACTTCAATGTTTGGCTTGATGGCAACATCTGGTGGGAATGTTGTGTCAATAGTCCACTTGGAAATCCCCTTACTGCTGGAAATGCTGATGTGTCAAATACTTATTTTCCCCGCTGTAATTGTCCGGTGAATTGGTTTGGCAGTGTGAGCAGTTGTTGGTAGATGCAAAGCCCATCTTGAACATCCGATGACCTGTATAGTGCACTCTATGTAGTATTTTGTATTGAATTAATTGAAGACTGGGATTTCTGATTAGATGAAAGGTTTTTAAGCAAATCTGAGACCAGAAGTTTTGGTCTAAGTTAACTGATAAATCCGCTTCCCATTTTGCAATAGGAAGTGATATTGATTCATCTGTTTTAGAAAGCATTCTGTATATTTTGGATAGTAATTTGGGGGTTTTAAGAGTAAGAAATTGAACCACACTTGCCTTATTGCCTGAGCCTCATTTCAACTCAGCAAAGCGATCAACCACGACGATGAGCATTTGTCACCGATCAAGAGGGTCTAGACCACATTCAGACACGTGGTGAGAGGCAGAGGACGTGTTCCTGCCCTGAGTCAGATAACACACGGGGATTTTGACAGCACTGTCTCAATTATCTGATTGGTGATTGAGACTGTGCGTGGGCACGAGGACGTGGACAATGACGACCATGGAAGGTGATCTTTGAATCTCTTGGTGTCCAGCTGTATCAAACACTGTGAGTGTCAGGGTCTATTTTACTTTGAGCTGATCATAACTTCACCGACACACGTTTTCCCCATAGTGCATGACATCCACACCCTAACTCAGACTCATACCCACCGTCCACAGATACGGTGCGAGTGGATGTGCCTGATCAGTCAAGAACTAGCTGCATTGTTGCATAATGGAGCATGGGAGTCAAAACGGACTTAAATAACAAAAGTTAGGCTCATATTTGGACAAAAGCCCAAGAAAACCCAAAGAGAACAAGGATGCACAGCACATAGGAACACAAGGCTTTGACAAAGAATCACAAACGGAAACTGGGACTTCTTATATACTGAGGACTGATTTGGGATTAGAAACATGAAATGAATGAAACACAGTTTAAAGTAATGAAGACAGATAGGAAGGAGAACCCCAAACAAGACATGAAAGAAAACACCATCGAAATATGAAATACTCCAAAAGACACTTACTAAACTCTAAACAAGAAGATAGGAACACCAAGGCAAACACAGAACGAATACGCAAAGGGAGTAACCAACAGGGGAACAGCTGAAAAATCACCAAACTTAGAAAAAGTAATAGACAACCAAAAACTCCAGAATAAAAAGCAACTGATAAAAAAGTGCAAACAGATTATCAGTAAAATCTTTATACAATAAAATCTGGAACACCTAGAACCATGACATTGCTGACAGTGGCGCTTTTGACCCATGAATGACAAATGTACCCTGCAGATTCTGACCACCATGACTTCCTTTGCAGGAAAACCTCGCTCTGAATATCTGCCTCTGTCACAGACGCCAAAGTGCAAACTTGCTGGATATCTGAAGGAGTGAGAGCATAAAATAAATCTCTGCATCCTAGTGTTACCTTTACCTGTTAGATTGTTTACTTATTAAACACCAGCACCTGTACAAATATCTAAATCTAAAATAATTAACATTTTAGGATGATCGGGATTATAATAGTGAATCAGTACCTCCAAAACTGAGAGCTTGAAATTAAGCATGTGCAGAAGTCTGAAGGCGAGAATGTAATTTTGTGCAAAAAATACAAATTTCAATTTAAACTGTGGTCAAGACTCTGTGCAGGCCATTGAAGTCCTCCATGTGCACAGGGCACCTGCACTGCTCTGCACCCATGTTGGAACAGGAAGGGACCATCTATAACTTGTTGTGGAAGTTTTCCACTTAAATAAAGCCTGCAGACGAGCGGTAGCTAACATTCTTTAATCCATGCACACAAAGAACAGACAAACAAGCTTGTGGAGCCCTCCATGGCCGCGGGACAGACGGTCAGCAGAGTCTCACTGAGCCTAGCATAGCTCTCAGTTAAATACCTTCTCCAGGAACAAAGGCAGTACACAGCTGTTTCACACCTTAAGGTTCACACTCCCTTGCTACTTCCCAGAGTCCTCAAGAGACAAAAGACTGGTCCTCTGGAGTTCCTGTTTCCCCAACATCTTTGCTACACCCCCTACCATTTGTCTCAAGTATGAGTGTCAGACATGTTAATACAATAACATAATGCGATTAAATACCTAGGTAAAAGAAATTCCTCTACAATCCCACCCTTTGATTCTAAAATCAAGAATCACATTAAAACCAGAATTTCTTTCCTGACATTCTGTATATCACATCAACATTATTGTTCACTTAAAGGAGTTTCACACTGTGTATCCTCACTTCACTGTTCTCCCACCACCCTTTGTTCATCTTTAATCTTCCCCACAATCTAAGCTCTCACATGCAAATGGAAACACCAATGACACAGAGGAAAGGTCTTCTCCAGAGTGTCAAAGTGAAACAGCATTAGGTGGTCATTCTCAGTCACAGTCATGGCTCCTGGTGTCTGTGCCATTTACAGAGTCATAACTCCAACGCTGATCTTCCTTGCGCTGTCACTTTTTGAGCTTAGCACGCTCTCTCCATCCCTCGATTTCTGTTCCAACGCAGCTGTAGATTTAAGGCAGAGCACGTCGTACACCTTAGTTGTCTTCCTCAGCGTCAACGTCGAAACTCTTTCATTTTATTTTAAGATTTTGCTGTTCAAAATCTCCTCGTGACAATCCTTTGGAAGCCCAGTGTCGTTTGTCTGTTGTCCTGCAGATGGTCCCTGCTTCTCACTGGTCCACTTGAAGTGTTGTCTCCTAGTCATAGTTTGCATCTGCGCCTCAGTCAATCCTTCCATATCCCTCATGTCACGGTTCCTGCAATTTAAAAATGAAAACTTCCCCGGAAAAAAAACCCTCTTTTGTCCTATGTCAGCTTATCACCATTAGACATGCACAATAAAGTTGTGCATTGTCTCTTAAAAATTCTCAGGGCTTCTCCCCTGAAGTAGCTTTACTCCAGGCCCTGTCGTAAGAAAAAAAAACATTAGCCAGTGGTGTGTCCTGCTGTAAATCATGTGATTAGATCATATGATTAGCCCTCTGCTGTGGAAAAAGTGATGTAGATGTTAGCGCAGCGCGTCTGTATGCACACTTTCTCACAGTGACCTCTGCGCTGTAAACAATACAAGGTCATGAATAACACACCGCTGGTAAATTCACAAAGACACAGAAAGTGGCATTTAAAAGGTTAAGTCAGCACGGCTCAAAAGCCCACGCAACCCAGGATGTTGCTGTCGCCTTTCTGCTCCTGTAAAAAGAAACATACATATATACATCCACCCTTTGTCTCTCTGGGTGGAGGTGCAATCTTGCATATTGGTGTCAAGTCAGTCAAGTTTTTGTCAGTCCAGTCAATCCCCGTGTTTATTGCTGATAGCAGAACCTCTTGTGTCGCATTAAGTTTCTACTGCCAGCAATAACGTCAGTTCAAAAAATAAAAAAAGAAGAAAATTACCTCGCTGAATCCTTTTTGACAGGGACTTGTTTTCTGATTGTCCCAAATAAGTGGCTTTCTCCCGAGCCCATTTTAATTTTGGAGAAGCTCACTTGCGATTGATCAACATGTTGTGTAGCGCTTTCGATTCCGATCTTGCAGGCCTGCTTGAAAAAGAGAAAACTGCCAAACAAAAATCTCAGTGCACTGTTAAAAATCAAAAAATATGAAGGCCTAGTTTTAGAAGTTGTCTAAGCATACTCCCTTAGAATGATGAAAAAACAAAACTAATTGGCAGGTTCAAAGTGGTACCAAAGGAAAAAGCATCAGTAAATCTCCAAAACTTTCATCCACCAGTCACACACCTCACACAACAGCAATATTCTATTAGAAAATGAGTTTTTGTTTTCCCCATGTACCCAGATGTGTGTCACGATAAGACTTCCCTCACACATCAGAAACCAGAAACTCAATAATCTATTAGTCCCCACTCATCTGACCCTCCCGCATCATTCTGTTCACCGCTGATTCAATCATCCTTCCCCTAAAATAATACTAGTTCACTAGTCTATGTATCACTTCTTAACCTACTAAGCTAACCGGACAAGATGATGGTAACAGAAATGCTTAAGATGCTATTTGGTCTTCATGAGCTTCATTGCATGTGTGTTTGTGTTAGTAGGATTAATGCATTTTTCTGTTTGTGTAATTTTTGTGTACCTCTCCTTTTGCGGTGCTCCAGACACTTTTCAATTCTCTACGCAAGGCAGTCGTTTTTCCTTCCCAGTTTCCTAAACCCAAATTTCATTCCCACACTACAACAGCCTTCCTCCATGTTGTCCCCTTCTCCTTTGACTGTGGTCTCATCTCATCTCTCCCCCTTGCAGCAGTCCAGTGAGAGTCAGTTGTCTTTCAGCTTTGTCCTGTGTCTTTAACACTCTCATTTTGCCATTTTGCGCCGAAAGTGGCAAATGTCCAACTCAAGCAGTCTTTTCAAAAGTCCATTCACACACAGTGAAGGTGCAGCTCGTTGGAAATGCACATCCATCCATCCAGTCATGATGATGCCATTTTTCTCCTTGCTGTCGCTGTCTTGCACAGCTGCTGGACCTTTTTCTTCACTGCTCAGGATGCTGCTGTGAGCTCTTGAGATCCATCTCGTTGTTCTGGAACTGCATTTCTTGTCTTCAGGGAGAGATTCTTGGAGCTTGTTTTCTCAGGGTGACAAACACATGGAAGTTAAGCTGGAAAACAATTCAGCCAAAACTTGGCTTGAGTGTTTCTAATCATGTTAGCCTATAATTTCTTCCGACTGCTGCACGTGAAAAATTGATCCGGGTCTGCTCTTCACCTGCAAGTGACACACTGAGACATTTGATCATTCTTCTCATTGCTTAAAACAACACATCTCCCCTCTCTGGTTCTGAACTCCCCTTTCTTAAAAACCCAGAGAGATTGTTGTTGTTCTACATTGAAAAACACCAAACCCTCTTCCTATTTTGCTTATTTTATCAACAATTCTGCTAAAAAAAAAAAAAGAAATTTTCGTGTGTCCACCCTAGGGGAGCTGGTGGCCTGCAGTACCACCTTCTCCCTCTAGTTGGAAACAACTGTTACACACATTTCAACACTCCTCTCTTTTTTTTCTTTTTTTTTTTTTTTTGTTCCCCATTTTCAACATTTTGTAACCCCGTTTCTCACTGTTTTTACACACACACATCAACGTTTCCCACACAACCATTCTCTGCAATCTTACACACTACACATTTACTCAATTCTTACCATACAGTCACGTATTGAGTTTTGTCTCTGGCCGCCTGGTGAAACGTCCGCTGCTACTGGATCTAGATCCCATATTTACATTCAGAGCGTCCCCTGCAATGGCCTTCTTCCCTTACCGGCAGAAAAGTGCTAAAATACCGTCACTCCACACACTGTATTGTGCAGACGTGATTATCAACGGTGGACTCGAACCACCGTTCCCTGTGATGGACCGGTGTTTTTGCAATTACTCTTGCAGACGACTGCTTTTCTTTTGCACAACACCGGAACCCAACACAAGCCTGGGGACTCTAACCCCAGGATTTTCCCTCCGGAGACTCGAACTCCGGAGCAGCAAGCACTTCACCACTCGGCCAGACACAAAACTCCTCATAACTGTATACAAAGTTAGCTACAACTCACCCATCTGCAGCAGTCCCCTCAAAATCGATGATCTCGGTGGTGACTGAAACACACGGCTCCGTGACTCCTCCATTTCCTTTGCTTCAACAGCTGGTAGGACAAAGGTACCTTTTCCCTCAGGGGTGATCAGCCCGTCCACGGAACCGTTGTTCAGCGACCACACGGACCACCCTGCTCGCAGCGCCATTTTGTTGTGGAAGTTTTCCACTTAAATAAAGCCTGCAGACGAGCAGTGAGCGGTAGCTAACATTCTTTAATCCATGCACACAAAGAACAGACAAACAAGCTTGTGGAGCCCTCCATGGCCGCGGGACAGACGGTCAGCAGAGTTCTCACTGAGCCTAGCATAGCTCTCAGTTAAATACCTTCTCCAGGAACAAAGGCAGTACACAGCTGTTTCACACCTTAAGGTTCACACTCCCTTGCTACTTCCCAGAGTCCTCAAGAGACAAAAGACTGGTCCTCTGGAGTTCCTGTTTCCCCAACATCTTTGCTACACCCCCTACCATTTGTCTCAAGTATGAGTGTCAGACATGTTAATACAATAACATAATGCGATTAAATACCTAGGTAAAAGAAATTCCTATACAAACTGTTCCCACACAGTCTTGTTCTCCTGAAGCATGAAGATTTCCTTTTACTGAAACTAAGGTGTCCGAGCACAACTCCTGAAAAACACCCCACACCATTATCCTCCCTCCACCAATCTTTACACTTGGCACAGTGCCGTCAGACAACCGTTCCCCTGCCAACCACCAAACCCAGACTCGTCCATGGGATTGCCAGATGGAGGTGACATCCTCTAACGCAGGGGTGGGGGAACTGCAGGCCTCGAGGGCCAGAGTCCTGCAGGTTTTAGATGTTGATCCAGCACAGCTGATCTAAATGGCTAAATGACCTCCTCAACATGTCTTGAAGTTCTCCAGAGGCTGGTAATGAACTCATCATTTGAATCAGGTGTGTTGACCCAGGGTGAGATCTACAACCTGCCGGACACCGGTCCTTGAGCCCTGACCTAACGGGAGCACGCTGGAATTCACTGAGCTCCTGAGAGCGACCCACTCTTTCACAAATGTTTGTAGAAGCAGTCTGCATACCTAAGTACCTGAGTTTATACACCTGTGGCCATGTTAGTGAACACCTGCATTCAATGATTTGGGTGGATGAGTGAATATTTTTGGGATTATAGTGTATAAATATATGTAATTCCTAAAATAGTTATTGCATGAATACAATAATACAACAACCTATTAATGCCATAGCGTTCTCAGCTTGGGTCTCAAATGAATGCAGTGATGGTGACTGAACTACCTGAATAAATCAATTGTGAGAGCACAGTGGCTGTCCTCTACTGCATGCATAAGTCACCTTTTGTGGATGGATAAGTGCTTCTGACGTGTAGAAACGGCTCTCTCAGTGATTGCTCAAAATGTGGAAAGGACACTGCATTAAGTCAACCCTGAAAGTGATCTAGAAACAGAAATATTGCTCAGAAATTACACAAAACTTACAAAGTAACATGGATGAAAATGGATGAAAACTGGCAACACATTTGGCCAAAACAATCAAAAATAAAATAGTGACAATCAGGCCCAACCTACACTAGCTACAACGTAGAAGCATGTTCATATGAAACTGCAACAGAAGTAAAGGAGATGACATGAGTAATATTAATGCTGGACGAGAACGGAATAAAAGTGAAGCTTTGAAAGAGCAGAATTTTCTAAAACATCGCTCATCCCAAACAAGCACACGCCAAAATTCAATAGTATTTGAAGAAGAAAAAATATGACCTGGCAGGTATTCACTGACCTCAGTCCAACACCGGGTCACCTGGAGCATTTGAAGTCTGTATAGAACTGCAGGAAATCACTCCACAGATTTGGGAATAAAAGCGTCATCTCGCCCTGCCTGTGCAGATCTGTCACTGAAAATAAAAATACAAATATTAGATAGCATTAGAAAATAATCAAATAAACAAACCTTGTTTTGTTTATTTATTCGGTTTATTACCATCACTATAGGACATTTCCACAGTTTGTGTGGAAATGTTTTCTCCATTTTTGTAGTGACAACAGAAACATCTCACTGCAGGATATCTTAACAAACAAACAGGACGAAGCAAAACACAAAGGCTTGATTTTCTGTGTGATTATAAAATTACACATACAATTTAATGACTTGTAAGGAAAATATCGCGTGTGCGTGTGTGTGTGTGTGTGTATTAGAAAAAAGAAAAGGGCTCATGGGAAGAGAGTAAAAGTTATGTAACAGAGTACAAACCTGCATCTCTAAAATATGATTCAGTGCTGGTTTTTCACACAGTGGTTAAAATACAGTAAGTGTTGTAGTTGTGAGTGCTATTTTTTAATGTAACTTGCAGTCTAGCAGTCATTTCTGATACATGCAAACGTATCATAAAAGTGATGTACGGAGCTTGAAAGACCTGTCACACTAAGTTGTAGCTGCTCAAGTGCAATTAAATGTTACTGGAAGCTTTCTGGAGATTTTCCCGTTCGTTGGAGTCTGCAGTTGTTAAGAAATCCAAGAAAAAGCTGCAGTTTTTCAAAAAAGGACTTCTAATAAAGGATGAAATGTGCCATGATCATTGCATATAGTTTGTGCATTTATATCAAGAGACATTTTTCTTCATTAAGATATGACAGTATTTTTACTGTGTACACAATATTTCTGCACCAGTGAAAAAGAACTAATTGTACGATTTGTTTGCCAAACGGCATTATTGTTCTGTACAGATGGGTCACTGTTGTGAATAAAATTACAGTGATAATAAAAGTTATTTTGTGAACTTGCTCTTTTTGCGTGCACAGCTTCACCACAGCTGACAAATATTTTCTCAAGAGCAGTTGTTTAGTGCCAACTGCACTCGTCACGACTGGTTAGTCGGACCTCAGTGCTGTAGATGGGAGGAGAACTGTAAAGAGGAAAAACACATATGGATGGTGCTTGATTTGTACTTCCTGTGAGCACATTTTAATGATAAAACTGTTAGATAAAAAACTCCATGATGTTGCATTCGGGGAAAGGAAATAAAGCTACCCTTACTCTATTTATGAAGCATCAGCCGTGTCCAAAGTGGAGTTAATTCTGCATAAAGGGTGAAAATCACCCGTGAGAATATGGAGCGAATGCCAGACATGGCCGACTTTTGTTTTCCAGCTATCCATCAATCATAGTAGGCCATTAGGCGAGGCGGCAAGCCACAACCGCAATCTGTCAGCTCCTATAAACGCTATCAACAGAAGTCATGCAAGATAAACAAGAGAAAGAGAAGACAAAATGAGACAGCTACTGAAAGCGTTGATGGTCAAGCTGGGAGCTGGAAGCAGTCATCGACAGATAAAGTTACTGAGGTACAAACCAGCCGCTGCTGATGCCACATGGTGATCATATTCCTCCTCAAGAGTGCTGTTGTTCAAGCTTCACATGATATTCATGAAGCAGATGGTCCTTGTCTGTACAGGCGTTCTGACTGATAGCAACAATGTAATCCAACTCCAGATTGCAGTCTGAGTTACACGTTTCCTCGAGTCCAAACGTCTGTGAAACAAGAAACTATTTAAATGCTTGAATTAAACCTCACTGCGCCAAAGAACTGCATAAAACACCAAGAGTAATAGTAATAAATGACACACATTCACACTAATAAATGATAAACACCACATTAAGCCAATTGTAGTACAAATGTCGGACTATCGACTAGTAACAGGAAAAACATAAAATCCAGTTTAATTTAATTTTTTTAATAAAGAAAGCACTTGGAGGGAAACCCCTGGCAGAAACAGCATCATGAAGGGACGGCCATCTGCTGGGTGATGAGCCATGGAAGACAGCCAGAGATCAGGAGCACTCATTTTTATGCACATGGAGGAGCCACTACTCCTCCACGTCAGAAAGAGCAGCTGAGGTGGTACGAGCAGCTGAGGTGGTACGGGCATCTGGCTAGAATCTGGATGCCTCGTAGGTTAGGTGGTTTGGGGATGTCTTCCTTGGGACAGGAGGAGGCCCCAGGACAGACTCAGGCCATGCTGCGAAGATTTCCATTGGCTACTTTAGGAATGTCCCAGTGCTTCCCAGAATAATTTGTGGCCTGAGCATCGTTTTTGTAAGTCTCTGCCCTGATGACCCAAACCCCAGATAAGTGACAGAAAACGGACAGATGACTAAACTCCCACAACCTTGGGTTGAAACTTTGGGTCCTGCCATCCATGTGGATGTTACTTTGATAAGTACCATCTACCTAAGCACTGTTGCAGATCACGTACACCCGTTGATGGAAAAGGGCCTCTTTCAGCAGGATAATGGGCGCTGACACAAAGTAAAAATGGTTCAGAAATGGTTTGAGGAAGACAGCGACAGTCTGAGGAGTTGACCTGGCCTCCAAGCCTCTGTGAAATGTGTGTGTCTTTATGGGTCAGGGATGTTTTGGCCACGAAACGGGGACCAACACATATTGGATATTATACGGATTTTATGATATATGTATTGAAATATAAATAAATATATTTAAAATGTGGATTTTAGCTGCAGCTTTCAAATGGCTAAGATGTGACTGCTACTTAATATGGTATGTAGCCCTTCAAAGAGTTCCACTGCCTGATAAAAGAAACCATAAAGTAAATGACTACAGTTTAATTGGTAGATACAGTAGAGTCTCAAGCCAGAATGCATTTTTAATATTTCTGTTGAAGGTAGCTGGCAACACTGGGAGCAGCTGTCTGCTAGTCTCTGTTTTGAGCAGAGCACGCCAAATGTGCCATCGTAGGAGCAAATACAAGAGTCCTCACGCACCGCTGCCAAGAAGCCCCAAGAAGAAGAAGACCAATACAAAAAATAATAATAATACAGAAAGAATAACACTATAGCTTGTGTTGATGCATGCTCAATCATCCAGGTAAGTAAATCCCAAAAGGTGGAATCTGTTCATCTGGACGTAGAGTTTTCAGTGTCTGCAGTCAGCTGAGACTGAAGAAGTCACTTGGATGAGTGATGAAACGTCCAGATGAACAGAATCAACCTTTTGGGAACGCTAGCGCTTGAAGACATTGTGCATCGTACGAGCTAACTTTTATAACCTCTGTGTAACTTCCCCTGAATGCAAACTATCTTTAAACATGTACAATAATCAGTACCAGTGAAAACCTGTCACAATCCTGGGTCATGTGACCAAGCGTTTTGAGTTGTCTTACATTTTGATGGTTTATGTTTAAGTTAATTTTAACGGCTAATTTTCAGCCGTTTCTTATTCATTCAGTGTTTCTTAGATCGCTTTGTGTCATCACCCCCGTGTTTCAGTCTCTGTTGTTGGTTCATCATGTTGGGTCTGCGTGTCTTAACCTGTCATGTTGCATGTGTGCGTGTCCTATGTTGTCAAGCTCGTGTCATGTCTGCGTCCTGTTGTGTTTCCTGTTTTATTTTGAAGAGGTCTGGTGTCCCATGTTCATTGTGTTTAGTTTCACTTCCCCTGTGGCATCATTATGTTTATTCTAATCAGCTGTTTCCCCAGGTGTTTCCACTTCCCCTCATCGCCTCCTGTGTGCGTTTTCATCCCTCGTCCGATCGTCTGCTGCACTGCTATGTTTGTGCCTTCACGGTTCAGGTTTTTCTTGTCAGGTGTCCATGTTCAGGGTTTTTTATGTTTAGCCTTAGTTCACCCAGGTTCAGTTAGTGTCTAGTTTTGCCTTTGTTCTTTGTTTTGTACTGTCAAAAGCAGCCTTTAATAAATGGCTTGCTTTCTGTTAAGATTACGATCTGTCCTGTCGCTCCACACAGTCTGCTTCCACGCACTGTCACAAAATCATAAATTAAAAAGGATTGAAATATTTGACTTTATTTATTTTTTGTTACATTAAGATCTATGTTGGACTTAGGAGCAGATTTGTACAGTGGACTGTAAAGGACACAGATGCTGTGCACATACTTGTTTACTGTATGAGGCTGCAGTCTGATAAGGTAAGCGTGTCCATAGGCTCTTTTCACTGATGTGACCACAGGAGTAAATAGTCAAACTAACAGTCTATGAATTCATTTTGCTGCTTCAGCTTTAAGGTCAGTGTATGTCGGCCCATTTCCACACTCTCATGGCTCAATGTGCTGAAAACCCTCAATAAGCTGCAGCAGTTGCAAAATTCTCACGTACAGAAGCATTCAATTCAATTCAATTCAATTTTATTTATATAGCGCCAAATCACAACAAAAGTCGCCTCAAGGCGCTTCATAGATACAGAGAAAAGCCCAACAATCATATGACCCCCTATGAGCAAGCACTTTGGCGACAGTGGGAAGGAAAAACTCCCTTTTAACAGGAAGAATCCTCCGGCAGAACCAGGCTCAGGGAGGGGCGGGGCCATCTGCTGCGACCGGTTGGGGTGAGAGAAGGAAGACAGGATAAAGACATGCTGTGGAAGAGAGACAGAGGTTAATAACAGATATGATTCAATGCAGAGAGGTCTGTATTCCTTTATTTAGTTTGGAATATGGACATAAAACTGCAGTATCTCAATGATCTTTTACAAACGATGGATTAAGTACGTCATTATGACAAAATAAATGGGTCTGCAGTGACAAAATGACTGCAGAGATTATTGCAGAGCAATTTTAACACAAACGTCTTTCACATTTTTCTTTCTCCGGTCACTGTCGGTCATATTTGAAAAAAATATGCATACTCTCTGAGACATGAAAGTCACCATATGTAATTCATTCTCTTGAATTAAGCAGCTGTCCATGTAATTGCCGGACCCCTACCAAAGTGCCAAAACCCAACAGCTGTAATTCAGAAGTGAGCTACAGTAGGAACACTTTTGGTCCAAAAACAAAGCTCTCTCCTCCTCCGCTTGTTTCATTTTATTTATTATTGTCTATTATTTTGCCATCTTGTTGTAAAAACTGTATTTACATTCTGTTTCCATTCTTTGTATTAGTCTTTGCCCCATGAACTCCTACACCAGCTGGCATCTTCATCTTCCAAGTCTTCATCTTAGGCCCTTGATGGTTCTTATCCATAGCAAATTTCAGGAAGTAATCATGTTGCCTAGCAGCCAGCAGCAGATGGGTTTAAATGAGCCGTTTGTAGCATTTATGTACCTACAACAGTTATTTTACATTCACAAAATCTTCTTTCTGTATATCGTGACATCAACCTGGCAACCACGCAACAGTCGACTAATATCACTGGCCGAACTGTAGCACGCGCATGTACATGTAAATTAATTACTTTATGTAAAAACAGCTAAACTCAGTCCACGCGTGAACCAAACTGCAATCTCACAATGCGCCGGGACCGTTCAGGCTTCTGCTGTACTTGTGTGAAGAAGGGGAAAAATAGGAAACCTGGACCCTGGGGCTACAGTGATCTCTGCTCGGGTGTGGGTGGCATTTTGCTGCCATGCTTTGGATTCACATTGCAGTGCTGATGGGAAGGAGTGGTCTATTTCAAGATGCCATCAGAGCTGCGACTGGGTACAAGGCTGACAAAATGGTTGGATGTGCATGAAAATGATGCGAGGCAAATGCCGTGGCCTTCGTGGCAGCGAGATATGAACTCAGCTGATCACCCGTGGGAGATTTGAGACCACCGTGTTAGCCATCACGCTACAGCACCAACATCAAAGCGTTAATGAAGGAATAGCTCGTGAACAAAGGGTGTTTGATCCCATCAGGCCATGCGCTGGCTCTACACCGTACAAAGATGTGTTTATTTTCTAACTGATTGTACATGAATATTACGACAGAAGCATTTTGGCTCATATGTCCTTATGACAGCTCCAATCTGTGCAAACTGCGAGGTCAAACTGTTTCACTTCCTCCTTTTTAGGTTGATTGGTTTTGTTTGCTCTCTGATTTTTGTAGTTTCCATCTGCCTTTTTATTGCAGCTTTTCATTTTCTTTTTCCTGGTAGTCTGATAAGACTGCACAGACATGACATCATGGAGTTTTGATAGCAAATTACAGAATTGATCTGGAGCTCAGCAGGCAATTATCAGCACAGAACCACGGTGCATATCAATGAGCCCCAACCCCAAAAAAAGAAGACACTGTTCCTGCTGCACCACTAATATTCTCCATTAAGAGGCTGTCAGCACATCAGCACCTGGGAGCTTTGTAGTGGGAATTTCCATCCAGATCACTGCTGTATTTGATTTTCCTGGCTGATCACAGGAAACCAATTTCTGACCCTTCACACAGGTATGATAAAAACCTGCAGGATAATGGATTATTTCCTCTCCAAGTGGCTTCGCCATTAAAAACCTGCAGATTTTCTCTCTGCCTCCGTGTTATTTTTGTGTTCCTTTTCCTCTTACCTTCAGAGCAGCACAAATATGTCACGTCTTCACAGGTACGACGCACACAAAGCAACCTTAAAGCAGACATGGGACGTGGCTGCCAACATTATTGGTGCGCTGTTCCCTTCGACAAGGAGACGACAACAATGATGCTATTCAGTAACCTTGCTGGGAAGTTGGTAGTCACTGCTTGTTGATAGGCAACTCCCTCCCTCCCTCCGGCGCTGTCTTCTCTGTTCTGCCTATTGACTTGGAAAAGGCAATTAATATTCCTTTGCTGAGTAGAGGCTTTCGTTTTAGGCTCATCACGTGGAGCATACTGGCTGCCACCTCACCCATCTTACAAGTCAGATAATTACCTATTTAGATGTTGCTGAGGAGATGTGTGTGTGTGTGTGCGTACACGTCTGTTGGCCTGTCGCCACAGCTTGTGCAAAGAAGCACCATGAAGTGGATCTGTCACTATGAGTTAGAGACACTGGATGGCTGCACACCAAGTTAAAAAAAAATAAAAACAAGCAAGCACAGGACACTTAGAAGAAATATCAGAGCCAAGCAAACAGACTGTGTGTGTTCATGCTCGCTGAACAGATTGCCACTCTAGCAGTGTTTTTTGAAGTTGTGCGTTCTGTTTTTTGAGATACTACGAGCGCCGGCCCACAAATTTCATTAACGTCTTCGGTAATTATGGCGGATCTAATCAGAAGCTGCCATATTTCTGCGGTTAATGGGCTCTGCGCGGAGGCTGTTGAGGTGAAGGGCTTTTTGAAAGGTCGGCTGACTCACCACTGCTGCTGACCCCCTTCAGCTCTACCTACCCACACCTCTTAAATCTCAATCAGCGATGGGAAGCGTGGCCATTCATTAGCTCGGTACCCAGCGGCTGTCTCTTTCATCTCGCCCCCTATGTCCTCACCACCACACAACTGCTGCCCCTCTTTTTCCGATCCATCTTCCCGTTCCTCAGTAGCAACACTTGACGCGAACCCTCAAAGGTACGGGGGGTCGAAACCGCTCGGAAACTGCTATTGTACTCCTCCAGCTCACGCAGACGCACACACCGCGACCTCCTTCGTACCGCCTCCCTATCTTCCTCCTCCATCACAATCCCGACTCTGCACTTCTCTCTGTTTTTTTCTGCTCTGCTGCCAATCGGTGGAGCAGTTTTCACACAGCTACTTGTGGAAGGAGAGAATGACAGTAAGAACGTGCAGGCGTGTGCACGTCTGTGTGTGTGCGCACGTGCACATGGGCTACAAAGCCTTCTGCTAAGCTGAGGGTGGTTCTCAGGCCCCCCCTCGAGGCAAGGCTGAGATTGAGTTCATTATTCAGTAGGAGTGGGTTCCAGCTGTGTGAAGAGAGAGATGGCGAGCTGCTGTCTGTGTTGTGGCTCCTCCAACCCTGCCGTCCACTGGGAACCAGCTGAAAATAATGCGAAGGAGACAGACTTCACTGTCACACACAGACAGCACTCGGGCATTTTTGCAAAAACAATTGGTCGACAGTGAAGGCCTTTCTTTTTTTTTAATAATGGGAGGTTTTATTTCTATTTTTATTTATATATAGGCCAACAATGAGCGTGCTTTTTCTTTTTAGTCAGTAATCATAAAGTTCTGAAATAGATTATCCACTGTGCTGAGCGAGACGCACAAATGTGGCAGCGTTCAAATAGGACTCCTGTGTATCCCTAGATGGCAGTAGTAAGTTAGACATCGGTGCGCTGCCTGCCGTGGAAAACAGAGCATCTTTAAATGTGTGTGAGCATGTGTCTGCTTGTTTGTTTTCCCTTGAGGTTGATAAAGTGTGTTGGTATAATTTCAAAAATAAATTTAAACAAAATCTAATAATAAGCCAAAGGAAGAAAAAACCCAAAAACAAGAGTATTTTCAAAACAGCTCCCATGCCCCGCCATCCTCGTCTTACAGGGCTGTGGTTTCTCCTTCACTCATGAATGAATACAGATTGCAGGAGCCGTTTTTCAGTTCTCACACAAAGGGAATTAACTTGAAATTGCTTTGTTGAAACTGCTCCACAAACAGCTTAGTGCAACACCAGGAAATGGCATCACAGCAACTTTGGATTTGTGAGAATTAAACGTATGATGTTGCCCCCCCCCCCCCACCCCCACTCCCATCCCCATCCCCATCCCCACCCCGAAGATGCGCATGAAATTGCATAGAGGGACAATCAGCTTGTATGCAATAACACGTTGGCTCACATTAACATTTGCTGCTGAACAACAGGCCGTATAGCAAAGGAACAAGCGCCCGTATTTGCTGCAGGAAAAACAAATGCATGCTATTGGTTGAGTTATGGCTAACTGACTGTGACTGAGACTCCGAAATCAGTCGGATGGTGGTGCATCCCGCTGAAACACACACATATGACAAAGGTCTGCGATCACAGACTGACTGCCCCGAGTGCAACAAAAGTGCAATTCACATTTCCCTTTCCAGAAAAAATGCAAGTCATTGTGAGCATGATGAGAGTGCTGTGATTCATGCTGCACAATGGCCTGTCACCCCACTGCTTGATTAACAAGCACCGAGACCCCGGGGAGCACCTGTGTCTCCTCATCACTTCATGGTCCTGGCAGAAGACTGCATTCACCCTCCACAACAAAACAGAACCGACCTCCGTTCAGTGCATTTCCTGCTTTTCCGACTAATAACTGTCAGAGGAAACAAAACGGCTGTCGTTACAGATTTGTCATCTGAGCTCGACTCACTCCTCATTCTCTAAAATCGCTTTTGACTTCTGAGCCGAATCTTGCGGTTGGGAGGACGCCGACGGTATGAGCTGAGGTAAAAACCGCAACGGCAGCGATATTAGCCCGGTATTGAACCTGCAACTATAACGGGGTCAAAGTGGCTGCTAATTTTGGAGAATGGCGCTGGCATCCAGAGCAAGAGTCGCTAAGTGCTGCCGAACGCAGCCTGAGATCTGGCATGGCGAGCGTCAGTGCCATCACTCACGACAGTCAGTGAGAGGAGTTCCAAGGGCACAACAGCCCACAGAGTGTCACTTCACACAGATGTACGACCCCGATGTCACGCGGGCTGCAGGCTGTGCGACTATGTAGCTGCATGTCTGTGTGTACTTGTGACAGGCGGACAGGCTCCATCCAGCCCTCTATGTCAGGACCTGTACTGCAAGCGAGTGACACGCTATGCACGAGTGGCCTATTAGGCTGCCCCGGCCTCTGCCGTTCAGTAGTGCAACTGCCGCGAGCTCTCGATTCCCTCTGACACATCTGCACTCGAGCCAAGCCCGCTGGACCACACTGAGCATGACTCCTGTCGACAGGCGCGTCCCTCCTTTGTCTCAAATTTGCCACAATGGCATTACATTAAAGCTCGTGTGATTGTGCAGAGATGGTTGACTCTTTCTAATTAAGGGTAAAGGTGAGATGAAGAGGCAGCTAAGTACAGCATATTCCCAGCTAACACAGCTGTAGTGCTGCCGCATATGAATCATTCAGAGCACTTTATAGCCATCAGAAAAAGTTGAAGCCGCTCAGTCAAAATGTCACCGCTGCGATTCCGAAAGAACGATGCAGTGCTCTCAGAAATGGAAGTAAACAAAACTCTTCCACAATTATTCATCTGTGTGTTTCTCTCTGTTTGGAAAACTGTGCAGTGCTAGCAGTGTGACACAACAACACTGCAGACCTGGACTTCTGGACAGCTCACTAATAAACTCGGACAGACTGTTTCACATTAATGTTAGTAATGCAACCATTTATTATCATGCTGGATTTTTAGCAGTGTGACGGGATGACTGAGTGAATAAAAATATGTTTTGATGTAACTTGCATTTGGAAAAAGAGAAAATGTGGAGACTTTGGGACATGCAAATAATGCTTTTAACATGATTTTTTCCAAGAAACTTACTGAGCTCAGTGTTAAAAGGATCAGTTGCTGCATCTGCTTCTGTTAAAGCTTAGGCACACTACAATGAAGTACCTATGAGTATAATATGTGTACCCACTGCTGATATATTCTCACCACCTACAACTAAATAAACTTCCTGTACTCCTTCAGTAAAACGGTGCCACCTTTGCACCTGATTCTGGGTTTGTCCTGATTTGTGCTTCATTGTCTTTCTTTCTCCCACCACCACTTCTCCACGATGCCACACCACCCCGCTCCTCTGAAATCCCCCACAGTCAGCTCAGATGCAGCATCCATACCAAACAACAGGAGCAGACATTCTGCGACTCCTGCCAGTATACCAGCAGACAGCAGCAAGGTGGATAAAATCACCTCCTCGCTCAACATTTAGTCTCATGAACAAATCTAAAAGATATTTAAAAACACACACAGCTATCCTCTCAAGCTTATTATCACCAGCTTCTTTCAGCAAAGACTGGAGACGTTTGACCTGCTGTAGTTCACACACTGCAGTTTTCCCGTTCATTGCATCTCTTTCATTATTATTTTTTTTTAATTCTAGAGAAACTTGAAAGGAGAACAAATAAAGATTTTGAAAACGGGTATTGCTCTTTGGGACTTCCTACCTTGTAGGAGCTAAAATAAGAACTACCTGCACATTTGCATACTTTAGAGTTGAAAACAAACTTCCTCCAGAATTTCCATCACTAGCCTGTCAGCCTGAATACAAGGAGAGGAGCCCGTTCTCACTCCCGAGGCGTAACATCCCGACGTGTTGAGGAGAGAGGACAGGATAGGTGTGGGAGACTGCAGTGTCTGACCTAATGGAGGTTCGGTCAGTTCATTGTGAAAAACAAAGAACACATAAAATCACATGAACACAGAAAGTTTGGAAGCTATTCTTCACACGGCCTTGCTTTTACTAAGCATCCGTCTCCATGTGTGTGTAACATCACACATTCCTGTTAACGTGCATCAAATTGGTCCCAAATTCGAGGACCAGCAGAGAGTTCTGTTCTGACATTAAGTCCTGAATCACTGTGATAGAGTAACGAGGTGTCTGTGCTTTAGATCTATGCTAAACAACACCTCACTGCAGTGGTCTCTTCAGTGCTTTTTGTTTCAGCTGTGTCTGTGCAGTCACTCTGGATCCTTCACCTGAGAAAGGCTCTTATTTCTTTTTAGTCACGCACCTTTTTCCCCCTGGATGTGCTTTTGCATAACTCTGTATTTGCAGTGAAGTCACTGGTCTGACGAGATTACTCACATCTCATCCTACATCCTCTGACTTTTTCTTCTGTTTAAGGACCCCCTCTGCACCCCTGGACCTCAGGCTGACACCCACCCACTCCACTGACTGCACAGCGAACGGATTTGATTAATTCCAGGCGAGCTGCGCCACCTTGACGGTATTTAATCACTGAGAAAAGACAGGAAACGTACTCATTCCTTATCCTCCTGCTCTCCCACCCCGCCTCTCCTGTCCTCTCCTCTCCTGCCGTCTCCGGTGCGTCTGTTCGCTCTGAAAAGCGGCGGTGTGCGTTTGTGGAGGAGCCGGAGGAGCGCTGCACTGTTCTGCGCACTGGTTCCGCTGGACATCACCGAATAACGGCGCTCGACAACCGGGTGGTGGTGGAGGGGGAGACTGGACCCGGACCCGGAGCAGGAGCAGGAGAAGCACCGTGGCTCTTTACAGCCCGCTCTCCGAAAACATGTCGGAGTTTTTTCTACTCGCCTTTCTAGCCCTGTTCTCGGGATTATTTCCCTGCGCCGAGCCATCGACGGTGTCGGACGAGGAGAAAGGTAAGGAGCCACCGGGCCGTCGGGAATGCGCAGTCCGGTGAAACTTGGCAGCGCGGGCCGCCGTTAGTGCAGTGTGGGCGCCGTGACGGGCAGCAGCAGCTGGATGTGAATGTGTTTCTGAACGATGGAGAGTTGATGGTCGGTGGGATACCTCACTAAGTCCGTCTCTGTGTGTTGTAATTGAGGATGTTTCACTGTAATGTCCCCCCCCCCAGTTGTTGGACCACAAATAACGTTACCACCTGTGCGGTGACCCCCCGAGCGTGCGTGTTGCACCGCTTTCCCGCGTGGGCATTTTCAGGAACGTTCCCGTGGATATACCGGGATAGCCTCGGCGGCTCTGACTGCAGGTGCGTAGCAGTGCTATCCTCCAATGCAGCAGGTGACCGAGCCCGGTGCCGGGGTGCGTGCTGTCTCTCCGGTATACCTGTGCCGTGCGGACGCGCAGCGGTGTGCGCGGTGCAGTGGCTCCGTGCTCGGGTAATGTCGGGAATCATTTTGGGTGAATCTGAATTCCGCCACACAGTCTAAAAATCCGAGTCACCGAGCAGCCCGGCTTCACCGAGCAGGCACTGTCGGGATTTTCTCCAGTTAAGCGCCTATTAGGCTCGAGCTATTTGTTAAACAGCTGCATTCATAGACAGGAATTTATTAAGAGTATGCAAGGACGGAGAATTTCTGAAAACCCAAAGGAGGTTATCAGCGGGCTTTTTAATTACACCAAATATTTGTGATTTAGTAGTTTGCATGTATTATTGTAGGGTCTACCTTACAGTATAAAATACAACTGAATTGAATTGAAGTAGTTATCCTTCTAGTCAAACATCAACTTTTACCGTGAACCTTTCAAAACTCCCATTTCAGTACTTACATGTTGAGTCATGGGCTGGTTGCATTAATCGTCCCCCAAAGACAAACTGTGGTGAGTGTAACATGCAGTTGTAAGGGACATGTTTGCATGCCCATTGATTTGTTGTCATGATTGCTTCATAGTTCTCCCACTTTCTGTTCCCCAGCAGAGACATCTTTGTCAGGGCTGCTTTGCTTGTTGTGAGACCTTCACGAAGGAGACTCATGAGCCTGCCTTCCAATCACTGTAAATCACCAAAACCAACAAAAAACCAGCTACCTTTCTCTGCCTCCTGCTCTGTGAGGGTGGAGGTGTGGCTTGAGAGTAAAAACAGGTATCATAATGGCTCATCGAGCTGCTATAACAGTATTTAGAAGGACAGCAGATAGGATGGGGCGGACTCACAGACACAGGTTCCAAATCTACTTTCAGAGAAATCCGAGTTGGAAAGTTGGACCCTGTATCTCCGTGTGCTGTCCTGCTCCATTTGTTCCCAGGATAAATGGGAGCTCTTGTAGCTGTGTCTAAATGGACGGTAATGATAATAGCGTTTCATTTTTCTTTCAACACCAAAGCTGGTTTTTATCCTAATTAGTCTGAAATTAATTTGCTTTGTGGTAGCAGCGTTGTTACTTTGAATGCCAAATACTGAGCCCGTGGTTTTCTCTGCATGAATAAAAGGCATTTCCAGAATCATTCCTACAATGGCACGAGCTCTTTGAAAGGCTTCCACCTTGTTTTTCCCCTTTTATCGCTCGCGCCCATCTAACATTGAGCAGACTGACCTGATCAGCTGGTGTGGCAGTACGCTGCTCATCTAACAAAAGGACAGGCTTGGAAATTTGGACACGCCGCAGCACTACCTGTTTATTTCATTTAAAAAAAAACAAAAAAAAACCTGGATGCCGTGCACTGACCTCAGCACCAGATAAGCATCACCAGCCGCAAACAGCTCAAGGTTGTTTGTAATGTATACCCTATTTAAGAGACGATAGTATAGTGCAAGGCACATCCACTAATACGAGGGAGGCTGCCTTTAGAGGCTAATTAAGTGAGATAGCCAGATACCATCGCAGAAGTGTATGTAAGTGCCCGTGTGTGTGTATGTGTGCAAAGGCAAGCACCAGAATCACGATGAGGGAGAAGTCATTCAGCGTCTGCATTATGTGCAGCTCGTTGGCCAGCAGAGATAAGGACTTGGTAGATTTTCTCAGTTGTGAGCTCCTGAAATGTTACTGTCTAAACACTCATCATTGGACAATAAAGACATAAAACGTGTGGACTCCACCAAACACTCCTGCCAGGATGAATATAGTGCTGAAGGCCACACTGTAAGAAATGCAAGATCATTTTAACATTTTTGGACCATTTGAGAAACAAAAGCATGTCTTTGGCATCCTTTTAAGTTCTCATCATGAAATTATTGTAATATATTTTTATTTATTCAGAAAAAATTTAGGAAACAGTTTTTCTTTCTTGTACATTTTAAAATATTGCTGCAACTATGAATATACAAACTTAAACTTTTAAGCCACAGCGTGCTGCATCAACTGTGCAGGCAGGCGCAGCTTTTGTCAGGCTGACGGGTCGATACGAACAGCGAATGACTCAGAAACGAAGCTGAAAGCCTGTAAAGCTCCTCTCATCTTTTCTGTATGCATGTAAGACTGATAGTCATCGCTCCAAAATGCTGAACTGTTTTCACCTCCACTGCCTGAGGTGACTCTCAGGGAGCATCGTGGGCTTAAGATGATGAGACAAAGTTCCTGACTCTGAAGTGCTGAAGCAGGCAGAAGTTGCCAGTATTAGCACCACGATCCTGACAGCTCAGCTGAGATGGTTAAGGTACGAGAAGCCACAAGAAAGTCTGCCAAAGAAGACCTCGCACGGCAAGAGCGCCAAAAGAGGAGGCTGATGTAAGCACTGCTACCTGCAGTTGTTACCGAAACGTTTTCACGTCGAATTGCACGACTCGTTTCGAACTGCTCTGCTAGACCTCGCAGGATTATGCAGAGGCCATTTGCTAAACCACGCAAACATATCAGTAACCTCAGGAATCTGCTCCTGCTCAGGTACAAATCGGAGCAGAGGAAGGCTCCGGGACTGATTAGCAATTCCAGAGTTCACAAAAATAAACTTGAGACTGAAAGTGTGATGTACAAACTTTATCTGTAACCGTGCTAACAAAAACAGGCGGTGAGGAGAACATGAGTGCAAAAAGCAACCTTGCAGGAGGGAACAGTTTAATATTGTAAATTCACACATGAAGGTGGGCAGACAGGTACACGTGGCGAGGATAGCAACACATCTCAGAAGCAGAAATGACGGAGTCCAACCTGAAGGGGCTGATTTGGCTGTAGCGGCAGGAGCGACTGTGACAGGAAGCCGAGGGTTAAAATAATGTAGGGTTACAGGAACTGCTTGAAAAATGTCCATCCTGCTTAATGTCGCCTTTGTACCCTTACTCATTCAACAGACAGCTAGGACACAGTAAATTGTGAGTGGACTTTATAAATGGATATTATGTAAATCACTTGGTTTTAGCACCTTTAAACAAACAAAATAAACAGACATGTTCCATATTCTTGTTGGCGTTCTGGAAGCTGCTGTTATATGAAGATCAGGTTGTTGTTTTTAGGGGAGAAATATTAGATAGCGACTAGCAGGTGACCTTCAAAGGTTGGACCGAATTCTGTTTTCATAGCTGCTTTACGTCTTTTTCTGGAAACCATTAACACTAGAAGAGGCCTCCAGCTGCGATTGCTCCTTTGTAGCTCAATTTTCTGTCCACATCCTGTTTTGACAAGGCAGCAAAAGCGTGCACCTCAGCAAGCGGGGATCTTAAGGACTGAAAATAACCTGCAATCACCTGACTGCTCTGATGATTTAAGAAATCATACCGGTAAAAACATAAACACAGACGCTGCGTGCCGTCGAATGCATTAGCCTGCGCTCTGTTAGCCAGGAGACATTTGTGAAGCGGTTACTGGCTGCTGTTGTTATTGGCATCCAGGAGTTGTGCTTCAGGTGCTTTTTGTTAAGTGTTGCTTCATAGGTTTGTCTTGGCTAGAAAACCAGACAAGTTGTCAGAAAAAGCCTGTCAGCTCGTTACATCTGCGGACGGTCAGATGCAGTTATATATGAGCACTTCTTCCAAACCTCTGTATTTTCTTTTTCCTCCCAAAAGTCCTCTAAACATAGTCGTGGCAGGATTTCTGAGGTTTGTTTGAGGCAAGTGCTTAGACTGCACTTTTGCAGGGTGGCATTCAGTCTTTTATGAGCTATGTAAAGACATTAAAACAGCTGACACATCTATCTGGTGATGTGAGCTAAGTGCTGCTGTCATTGAGCTCTTACATCTATCTCAGGGCAGAGGTGAAGCATGGCCTCGAGCTACAGTCGAATTCAGTGATCCGGCCCCGCACGCCTCGTATGGAACAGTTATTGAAGGAAGCTGTTAGATTTTTGCTCGTGTCACCTTTAATATCAGCTCTCACAGCCTTAATGGGCTACAATTGAATAAGTAATGCAGTGGGCTCAGGTTGTGGAAGCCACTGGCTGTAAATTGACTTGTAGCATTGATTATCAATGGGAGGAGGAGCTAGATTTCTGACCCACATGATCTGTTTTGGTTAATGTTCTGGGAAGACTTAATTATGTGGGTGGCATGGGGTTTGATATTAGATTTTTCCAAAATGTTACATAATTTAAAAGGTGAATATTGAATCAGCAAGTTTGTCTTTAGAGAAATCCCATGATGCTGGCGTTGAATCTAAGAACTTAACTCAGCTGTATACAGATATGGTTCCTCTCATAAAAAACTTCTGAATGAATTATTAATCCAGGAAAGCATTACTGTTTTATTGCCAAATATGCTAATGAAAGTAGGGCTCATACGAGCAGTAGTGGGATACGCTGCTGCTCCCATAAGTCGAGTTAAGTATGAGGTCATCAGCAGGTGACAGACACGATAGAACACATCATAAAATGAAATGTAAGGGTGAGGTGATGTACTTTTAAAATGTAAAAAAAAATCTCTGCACCAATGAGACCATCTGCTAAAATGAACAATGAAACAGGGATGTGTAGCTTTAACTAGCTGTATAGTAAAGGTTAAAGTTGGTTGGAGTGTGAAGCTCAAGGTCTGAGTTAAGCAAACGTCTTTCTTGAGGTATCCTATGGGGTGAAAAGTGCCTCCATCGCAGGCTAAAAGTATGTCTGTCAGTTTGAAAGGGTGAACAGCTAGCTGGATGGAGGCAGCACCCTGAGGAGATACAATTGTGTGCTCAGCATGTACAGACGTTCAATGCAGCAGCGGTGGATTCTTACGCTGTAAATCATACTGTTGCCATCATCCGGTTCCTCCATTATGTCTAGACGGGCCTACAGGAACCGACGGCGTGCTTTGTTCGTTTGACATCATTTGGCAAAATGCATGAAAAAACGAGTGCATGAGACAAACCTTTCCCTCAGTGCTGAGATATAACTGGGACCTTTCACTACAGAGGATGTATGTGGAGCGCTGCTCAAATATGACGGAGGAAAGACCCGTCAGCATCACTAGCTCAACCCGACACTTGACAGGCTGATATTATTGTTACTGATTTGTGTTATAGAAAAAAACAAAGCTCTCTGATTCACTATTGGCATGCTGTTAGCTAACAGCTACATATTTCACATCATGTATCCAGAAATGACAAATTGATACAGAAAATGTTCTTAGTATTACAAAATATTTAAGATGATGTTGAACTACTTTATTTTTTGTATGTTTGCAGACGAGAGCATTCACCATGTATGGAGAGCTCTGTCACTGTTGGTTACAGATGTTGGCATATTTGTGGTACAATGTTTTCTGAATTATTAACTTGTAATATGAATAATTAATAATATGATCTCCTGGTTAACAAACAGCTTCAACAAGTGTTAAGATTTAATTTTATCACTGTACCTGGGCAGAGAATACTTCTTTTTCATGTTAATACCATATCAGACATTAACAGACTCAGCATGTCACCAGAACTGCTATTTATTATATATATTTCGATACCAAAATTATAAAAAATTTAGTATCTTTTAGTACTGTGGATACATGAAAGCATGTACAGAGCAGGTTTGTCAAAAAAAAAAAATTAGAATGAAATATTATATCTATTCTAAAAATGACAAATTATTATCAGATATGAAATTGATTTGTAACAGCACCGAATTACTGAATAATTTACTGAACAAATTATGTTTTCTTTAATATATTAGTGTCATTTATATTATTTCAATTAAAAACTGAACTGAAAAATTGATTTGGATTTACTGAAAAAGTCAAGTAGTTCTATCCAACTGTGTTAAGTAACTCAATTTAGTTGTCTAATTTTGTGAGGTAAAGACCTGCAATAATACATAGAAACCCCAGCAATCAGACAACCCCCTATGAGCAAGCACTTTAGACAGCGGGAAGGAAAAACTCACCTTTAACAGGAAGGAACCTCCGGCAGAACCAGGCTCAGGGAGGGGCGGGGCCATCTGCTGTGATTGGATGAGAGTGAGGGGAAGGAGAAAAGAGCCAAAGATTAAAATAACTTAGAATTAAATGACTGAGTAGAAAGAGGTGAGAGAGCTCCTGTGAATTTCACTGTTTTACTCTAAAATGTTGAAATTACTAAACAAAGAGGTATTGAATTGACTTACAAAAACACAGTATTTCATTGATATACCAGACATGACTCAAGTAATCTTAAAAAATCAATTTGTTTGATGAGTACACTAAAGAGGAATATTTAAAACCAACAATAGTGATATTTCATTTTCTTTTAGTGCAGGTTAACTTAACAGCTTTTCTCTGAGTCAGTTCAATGTTTTAGTAAAAGTTAAATGAGCGGCAGACAGTTTCTTTAGAGTTACTTAACACAGTTGTGTGGAAGCCTTAACATTTTGATTATTTTAAAGTTAAAATAAAAAACATTTCTTCTCACATCACTGCTGCATGTAGGCAGGTGAGCAGCCCCTCCCCTCACTAGCAGCTGAACACATGAAGAGTGGTGCAGCAACAGGAGGTCGGTAAAGCTCCCGTTTCAACTGCACCAAAATATGGAACAGTTGTAATAAATGTTAACCTGGGTAGTACATGCCAGTTACCCGCTGGCTGTTTCAGCCATCTGTTTAATCAATTATTTAGCATTACGATGCTAGCGTTGAAGCTACCCAGCTGACCACTAGACAGAAACAGTGGCAGGTTACCTTAGCAGCTCCATCAGTGCCGAACCAGCACAAATGGCTGTAGATGAATACATTTACTCAGACCAGTATTATTATAATCCTTATTTTTTTCAAAACTTTCATGGTTTTAAAAATAATACTGAATATTTTCCGGGTGTCGGTATCAAGTTTGGATCCTACTTTTGTGACGACTCTGGAATAGACCAAAGAACAGCGTTTCACCGTGTCTTAAAAAAATGTTCTGCACAAAGTATTTATTTCAGACACAGAAAAAGAAATCTGGAAAAAGGGTCAACACCGGTACTCCCGACCAATCTGTAGGTCAGCAGAGTTGGTGTCGAGCTCGGCGAGTGGCAGCGGTGGCGGCCAGAGGACCAGAGAGAGGGCTGCTGAGGCCTGGCTGGGGACTCTCTCTCCCAGCTGCCACCTGGCACAGGCCGAAGGCTCAGGGCCCCATCATGCAGAATTGGCTCAGAAAACCAGAACAGGGGAGGGATTCATCCATCCCCCAACAAGCTTCATTCAGCAGACAAACCTAAGGCCAGTTGGTGATGCTGCGCTGTGTCCTTCTTAAAAGAGAAATTGGCACATAGAGTAATTAAGAAATATTGAACCACTGAGGTGTTTCATTTTATACCTCTGCAATAATCCATATTTCTCCTTTATGGCTTAAAACATAAAATGCTTATTTATGCAGAAACAGCTAACCAGATGATATTTTGTCTTTTGCCTGATTTGTTTTTCAGTCATTTTCACAACCCATTGCCTTAAAGACCTGTAGCATAGCCATTAATGAATACGGAGAATTAAATGATCTTTAGTGACGATCCAGGACAGTGCACAGTGTGAGACATTTACATAGGGCACCCGGTATTTACGGTTTCATGATTAGCGTACGAGCTCAGCAAACACACACACACACACACACACACGCACCAACATGCCAGCACTCGGAGAAGCACATGCATATACACAAATTAAGCCTTTCTACAATGAATGTCTATGCCCTGTCTGTGTTGTGGCTGCCTTCCTTGGCAGAGCTCACTATGCTTCAATCCAGTTAGATGGAGGATAGAAAAGGAAATTATTGGCGTCGTTTTCACGCCTGTGTGCAAAGCCGTGAGTGGCTGCATCAAATGTGCAGCCGGTAAAAATCCTGGGCCTGCATTTAGGACATGTACAAGTCAGATTTTTTCCCTGTCGGTTTGGCGTGTATGTCCAAGCTCTGCACTGCACCGAAAGAGCTTTTTGGGAGTAAAATATTTGTGAGATTGCCACAAAGTGTGAATAATTTAATGCACTTTAATGGCATGGAGCACGAATTGAAAATCCAAGATAAAACGGTGCTGCTGCCCCTACCTCCACCTGCAGCACGAGTCGGTGTCTCTCTACAGCTGTGATACTGTTGGCCCACAAGGATTGAGTTCAGTTCTGTGGCAGCACTATCTCTGAGTTACTTTGTGTTAAAATTAGATTGCCAAATGCATCACCACCAGCTGTCATCAATCTGATTCAGTATGATCCCCTAACATGCTTCCGAGTTGCTATTGATCTCTGGTCTCTGGCACCCTCCTTTCTCTCACAGCGTTGGATTGGGAGACCTATTAACTGCGCTCCCATCAATCACAGTTCACCCATGTTTGTTTGTAGAAGTCTTTGATACGATTAGAGGAGTGCTCTCGAGCTCATGCAGGGTGTTTTTTTCCATTTCCATTTCTTGTGTCAGCTGGTTTGAGATGCACGCAGTCACTCCCTCCCTGCTCCAGTGATGTGTCTCACTGCTCCGGAGCAGAGACCAGAGATTAAGCACTTGGGCCTCAAACATGTCGGCTGTCACAGGTATCTCTTGCTGCTCTGTGCCTGATAAGGGCCACTTGTTTCTGAAATAGTCAATGCCAAGAACAAAACCCAAGAGAAATAAAATCCTTCTGGACTTACTGAGATTTAATATGTTTCTCTTAGAAAGCACGTTCCTGTGATTGCTTCTGTGGCCTTGTTCACGTCAACAATTGAAGTTTAGTGCAAACATTTCTTTTTTCCTGAAAAATAATTGGATTTTTTTTGCTGATAGCTTTTAGATTTCTCACACCTTTCTGTTTCATGTTAGCTTTGCCTGATTTTACATGCATACGGTGCAAAAACCTGCAGTTTTTAATAAGTTATGTCGCGCTAAGTGTTTTACCAACAGTCTGCATGAGAAATTTGAGACCAAGAACGAGAAGCTGTGAAATTGTTTGGAAATGATTTTGTGAAGAATGCACTTCTTTTTAAATTTTTTACCAAGAAAACACAGTCGTGAATAATCATCAAACCAGGAGAGATATCAGGCACGCTCTCACAGCCTTTAAAATGATTGAAGTATTCTCTCGATCCTTAGGATGTGGGTTGTGTCAGTACGAATGTCTGTGATATAGTAAAGAAATTTTGTCCACAGATGACGATAAATAATCGTTAAAATTTGCTTTCGTTTCAAGATATTAAACATGCACAGAGCTTGAGCTGAACACATCAACGCACATTACTCAAGAAGCAGAGAAACAAAAACCAGCTCTGTCATACGATAACAAAGGCAATCGCACTCACACGTCTTATTCACACCTCGAATCAGTTCAGGGACTGCTCCACCAAACCTTTTAAACGTGAAATGCCAACCACTTTCAAAATGACAATCATCCAGACTTCAAACAAAAAGAACGAGGAGCTAAGTTCATGTTTTATCAGCGCGGTGACCGAGTGAAATCAGATTTAAATGAGAACTAAGAAATAAACGTGTTTGTGTAGAAAACGTGTGTGAGTGTGTTGATGATGGAGCATTAAAAAGGTGGAATTCATCATGTCAGAGGAGGCGACTGGAGAAGTATTATGTTGGTGTCATGACACGAAGTAATAAACCCTTTGCTTTGTTACAGTCACAGAGGTTCCTGAGGAGGGGGGGTGGACATGACCTCTGTTGTATCCTGCGATTGTGAAGAAACTGGTGCTTTGTAGTGTGTTATTTCCCCGTCCTCTGTATCACACCTTAAGTACATGAAGACAAAGAAGCGTCTCATAGACTCGGAGACAGGATGACCCTGTCCCACAGACACAGTGTAGCGTGTTAGCAGCTCTAACTACCTTGGGACTAGCATTGACAGTGGGTTGACTTTCAGCAAATACACACAAACCATCCCAAAACGTCCCGCAGCAGGTCTACCTCTGCCTCCAAAGCTTTTATATCTCGCACTCCTGTCATCCTCACCTCGTGTGTCCTGGCTGGGACGAGGCTCTCAGAGACCAACGTGACCAAAGTGTGCAGGGTGGTCATGTTCAGGTCCTCATGGGGAGTCGTGCTCAGTCGTCAAGTTCTGGTATTAATTCTGGAAATTCATAGTTTTCATGTTGCATCACATTATTATAGAAACACTTATGGGCATAAATCAAATCAAGGCTTTCCCTGATGCTACGTTTGTTTAGCCTGAATAGTTGTTAAAGCGATGGCGCTGTGGAGCGGCTAGTAAAGCGCAGACACAAACACTCATCTCCTAACCCTGGAATACAAGCTCAGAGGCTAAACTGCACCAATACATCCTCCAACACTGGAAATAAGATTTGATTTGTCCTCTAATCTAAAGTATTACTGTCTCGTCACCGGGGCCCAAGAGTGCTGACTGCAGTGACCCTGAAACATTGGATATCTAGCTAACAGAATTAATTAGCACTAACCACTGATTTCACAAAGAACGGTTTCTGTGTGTCCTTTAGCTAAACCCAGATCAGAAACATACAGAAGTGTTGGTACTTCAGTCCAATTTCCTTCTGGCAGGAACGTCGATGAAAAACCTTCATAAAACACGTTATTACTAATATTAAAACACTTTATGCAAAGCACAGCCGAAGTGGAGGTTTGTCTGTGACTGTAGTTCACATATCTGTGCTGTTCCTTCTTTTGAGAGGAAATGTGTTTGATAAAGATGGAAAATTAATGTGTGTGTGTGTGTGTGTGTGTTGAACCAGTGTTTTACCCTCTCTGGCTTTGTGTGATTGATACTAGGGCTGCCACAAACAATTATTTTGATAGTCGACTAGTCACCGATTATTTTTGCGATTAGTCGACTAATCAGATTATCATCCATTGGAGGTAAAACGTACAGCTTATTGCACCAGCAGCATCTGCTCTTACATAACTATCATTAGCTTACAGCTTTAAGTGTTTAAGGTATGTGCTAACTAAAAATAAAGACAAGATGATAGTTTATTAAATTTTAATGAAATTTGCAGATTGTTTTGGTGAAGTTTAATAAACTCCTTGCTATCTAAAATATAACAGGACACCGGAGTAAATTCTCGAGCATCTTCTGATAATCAGCTGTCTGCTTGACGTTTATTCAGCTGTGTAAAAAACTATAACTTTAATCTCAGCCAAACCGATTTACTCAGGAACAAATAAAATACTGAAAAAAAGCCAAACAATAACATTTTTAAGTTATCTAAGTGACTTATATATCATGTTTAACCTGAGTAGTGAAAGACGGCGGTGGGTTTGAAAACGATGTGCCGGGAGTCCGGTGTTCTCACGGCTCTAGTTAGCCTAGCCCCCGGCTAGCTATCGAGCTAGTGGGTAACAGACGTCTCCGAAAACGTCGGAGCGCTTTTGAAAATATGTGGTGTCTTGATAAACTGAGCAGATATTTGAGGTTTACACAGCTACATTCTCGCCTGAAAATATGTTAAACATTTATTTTGTGACCCAGAAAGAATAATAAGAGTAATATTAAAACTAACTAGCTGCCGCCATTGTTGGAAACTGAGCTGGGCTGCGCTATGAATTCTGGGACACAGCTTCTTCTTCTTCGGGGTTTAACGGCAGCTGGCATCCTTGTACATGCAGTGCTGCCATCTTCTGTTTCAGTCCGTTATTACACTCTTAAATCCTACTACTTATTCCTGCGTCTTTTGGGATCTTACAAAGCTTCAAACGACGCGTCGACTATTAAATCAGTCGTTGGCGATTTTGATAGTCGACGTAATCGTGACTAGTCGACTAATCATGGCAGCCCTAATTGATACCAATGAATATGAATACAAAAAAAACAGGCGAGTCCTAAATTAACTCTATGCATCGTCATGGTTGGATACTTTAACTTTACTAATTTTTAATTTTTGTTTGTAGTGACCAAAAATTAGAATCTTTCATTCAGTTTGTGATTAAAACAGTACAATTAAAATTGATTACTCTGGTGGTCTCATCAAACTCAGTGGAGGGTTATTATTGTATTAATACGTCTCTCGTGACGCTTTTAAAATTAGGAAGTATTTTAGGGACGTAACACTGCGATGAGAAAGTGGCACATTGTCTGTGAAATGTTTGTCGCTGTCGGGCATCGGACGCCTTCGTGTGGAGGAGCCGTTTATGTTGCTCGTTTGGTGACATGGGTGTTATCATTGTTGAAATAGGTGATGTTCTATGTTTGCTTTCTTCAGAACTAAACTGATGTGCAAACAGCAATTACTGCTGATGCTTTTTTTTTCATATCTCTTCTCGTTATCAGAGCTCATCTGTGAGGAGAGAATGTGAAGCACACAGTTGGACTCCTGACCTTGTTAAAGTGTGGGGATCTTCCCTCGGGTGGCTTTCACGGCATTTTCTCATCTTACTGCATTTACATTATAAAATCATTTGTCTTCATAAACTAGTTTAAGTGAAACTGATAACATCAGAAAGTAACAGGAAAGACTCTGTAATTAAAACAAAATTCCTGCTTATACGATTGTGTTCCTTAGACCGGAGCATATGATGATGAACCTGAACACGAGTCTGTGGCAGGCCTGCGCACACGTACTGCACAAACCTCTGACACGCAGACTTATTGAGGATAATGAACAACATGAACGACGCAGCGTAAATAGAAAGCAGACTGTAGGCGCTCTAACCTTATACACTCTCACAGTGCACAGGCCATCCTTTTTACCCAAGCATAATTCATACCTGCAGCTTTAGGCATAAAAATGTTCAGTAATGATGAATATTCATTGGAGGGAATTTATTTTTAGAGGACTTATTTTGTTTTAATCAAAGCACAGTTTCTTCAATGATTAGTCCAAATCCAAGGACACTCTGTGTTTGATCACAATAAAAGCAGAAAATCCTCAAAACTGAAAATGGATCATCAGCTTTACTGGTTTGATTAATCACCAATCAAAATGATTGTTTATTAGATTCCTGTTAATCAACTAACTGATTAAATAGCTGTTCAAATAGTCATCTTCAGTGAGTAAGGAAAGCCTACTCTTAAGAACAAACTGTATTTTTGTACACATCACTATCAATAACACTCGTAATTCTATAAATCTGCCTCCACATTTACATTTTCACTTTACTCGGTAAATCCAGAAGCCCAAAGTTAACTTATATGACAGACTGTAGATGTAGCGGTGATTGTTCTCAGAGCGTCTCATCTCGTGGCTCGTGAGTTTGGCTCATCAGATGAAAGCAATTACATTTTGCCCCTTGTTATTAGCCTTTAAGATTGTACAACAATCAAGATTGCTCTGTCTTGTGTGAATTAACGTCACGAGACACTGTAATGACAGTAATTGGCTATGTGACTCATCTCCTAATCTTCTACGCAGAAGTAGAAATTACCCGACGCGTAGCTTCTATAACTAAACGACCTCTCTGGAGATGGAGCTCACCACAGCAGCACATTCAGTGCCTTGACAAGTACGTCTTCCTGACAGGTGTGTCAGGACTTTTCTCTGAAGCTACTTGAAATCGACTACAGTTGTTTGAAAAAAAAAAAAAGGTTTCTAAAAATAAACAGTCTGAATAAAAGAGCATCTTCAAGGGCTGTCGTCGTCATTAGTTTTGGCGAACTTGACATGACAGTTCTCATTTTTAGCTGGTCTCCTCTTGACCTTAGTCTTGTTCAGCTAACCAACATTTTCATGTCTGACTCATATTTACCACAGTGCTCTGATTCAACACTCATAGCAGCTGGTCAGGACAAGGCGTATCAGCTCCCTGTAGTCTCTGATGTAGTAGCGAGAATCTAAAAACGAACTTTGCGGAGACATTTCTGTGCTCGTGTTTTTTCGCTTTATCTGCCATCACGCTAGGCTTCCTGACAAAGTTATCAGAGGTCATGCTCCAGCATCTGTCTGCCCCAGACAATACTCACACGGGACATGTTGCTTATCGCTGAGGTTACAGTGTCCCTAAGGAGGCACCAGGATGATGTCTTTTGCTCAACTCAACTTGCCACACGTAACCTGGACAATGTCTGAAAAATGCGGCAGACTGCATTGGTAAGTTTTTTAAAAAAAGGACATTATATCAGCTATAATCTGACAGTAAAGGACTTATTTGTTCCTGCTACAGGTTAAATAGAGAGACTGTGCAGTCAGGATTTACTGAGGACCGGATCCAGAGAACAGGTAGCATGTAGCTCCACCTCACCCTCTATCACTCTGCATGTCCTCCTCCACCGCAGCGACTCGTTTCATCTCTTTTGTTAAATGGCTACAAAAATAAAGTGTACATTTTCACTACCTCCCGTAGTAATAATAATAATAATGGATTGGATTTATATAGCGCTTTCCACGGCACCCAAAGCGCTTTACAATGACACTATTCATTCACTCTCGCATTCATACACATTGTGCGACCTTATAAAACCAAGGTCACGGTAATCATCTCTTTAGTCTCTTGACCTTCGGGCAGTATGATCATATTTGCAACCATAAAGTACTTTGAAAGTTTCTCACTCAGTGTTATTGTAGTTTTTCACTTGCATGCAAACACGGCGTTGTGTGCATTTTGTTATATCATAGAATATGAAGCAGGCAGTTCCACACAGTGAACAGATATAAAAGGGAAAAGATGTGTAGTCTGATTACTTTAGATCAGGGGTCCCCAATCCCAGTCCACGAGGGCCGGTGTCCCTGCAGGTTTTAGATGTGTCCTTGATCCATCACAGCTGATTTAAATGGATAAATTACCTCCTCAACATGTCCTGAAGTTCTCCAGAGGCTGGTAATGAACTAATCATGTGATTCAGGTGTGTTGACCCAGGGTGAGATCTAAAAGCTGCAGGACACCGGCCCTCGAGGCCTGGGATTGGGGACCCCTGCTTTAGATAATAACTCAGATTATGTATTACAGCTGGGAGAGAATGTGCAACATCAGTATCAAAACTGAGACAAAAATACAACAAACACTGATATTTTTGCAGATTTGAATACTTTCATGGGTTGATAATATTGCAGGGCCAGCCTGATAGCTGAATGGACAGTTTGAAGGGTGCGTATGATTGGGTTTGAGACTATGGCGCGCAGCATGAGCACAGCCAGGGAGTCTGTTCTGCTAGCATTGCTTAAATCTTAAATCTTAGTGAACGGCTGCGAGTCTGCCCAGGATTTGTGTCCTGTAGCCTCATCATCATACAATATAAAAACCTTATTTTACTGCACGGTGATCAATGTGTTTTGTTTGTGTTGTTATACTTTTATAACTAGTATAAGCTGTGTACACTGAGTTTTAAATGCCTAATCAAACAACTACCAATTTAAGGAGTCTGAGACAGCCAGCTTCTCCCAGCATCACGCTGGGACCTTTCTGCACCTCAAAATCTTTCATTTCCATAGTTGCCAAAGTGTGAATGTATGCTGCAGGCAATGTTTCCCTGTGGAAACAAGCTCTTCATTATTGAAGGCCCCTTGCCGAACATCCTCCACACTTCTCTGACCTAATGACTTTCTGGAGAGTGGAACCGCAGTTTAAGCTCATCCTTTCTTTGCTTTTTCCTCGGTCTTCTTCCTGAACAGCAGGCCGTTGTTATTACTCCAATTTATGACATGAATAAAACAGGATTGTTCTTCAAATTAAGTGTATTCTTAGAGAAAAGTGCGTTTTTTCTCATTGTAAAGTACTTTTGCAGTTCAAGATCGAAGCAGATTTCTGTGCACCGTTTTTAAATTAATTGAATATGACGGTCTTATTTATGCGAGAGCTAAAAGAGATGAATGAGCTGATTCTCATTATTATTAATAAGGTTATATTTGTGCTTCTACTCATGGTAAATAATGCAAATGCTTTATGTTTCATGGTTGTTAAGTAACACAAATATTTGTTGCATGTTAGCAAACAAAATCAGATATGTTGGAGGTGGTATACGTGTGGCTCTGCTTTTCATACTGTGACATAAAGCTGCATTTGTTTTCTTCAGGTTATGGTGTAACACGTAGCTTTTTCGTTTCTAGACGACATTGTTTTCTGGCTGGTGCAATGCAAAAACAACGAGTCCCGACAGGAGAGAAAAATTCTTGGATCTTTCTGGAACGACATCCAGTATAAAAACATCCACCAAATCAAACAGGCAGAGCTGTTATGAGTCACGGTGCAGACTAAGTAGAGAGTGTCATAGACACACATACACATGACCCTGTGTGCTAAATAGGGATGGGTATTGTTTAGGTTTTATCTCATACCGGTGCCAAACCGGTACTTTTGAAACGGTGCCGGTGCTTAAACGGTGCTCAAACCAGTGCTTAAAGAATGGAGAACACAAACTTTGTCCAAAAACCTCTCATGTTCAGCTGTTTTTTTGTAAAAAGATAACAATGTTAGTCTTTTCTGCAGCTATGGGGCATATATGGTATCACTCTTGGCTGGAAGCAGTGCTTAAACAATGGAAAAAACACAAACTTTGTCCAAAAACCTCTCATGTTTAACTGTTTCCCACTTTTTCTTTGGTCATTTTAGCCTTTTTGTCCAGGGTGAAGGGAGTATCTGCCATCAAACAAGAAGACAGCTGCATGTAGCTATGATGGTGTTTGCTAGTTCACCTTACATGCATTAATGTAATAACGTGGTTAGCCTACTCAACGTAAATTACACACGAACAACATTAAGCTACTCACGCAGAGAAGAACGGCTGCTGCTGCATCATCTCCTCATCATTCCTGCTACACTGGCAGGGCTAGGGGCCAGGACTCTCCTCTTCGGGTTTTTGGGGGATGTTGCTAACTCTGGGTCCGATAACAGGCACCACACCCGCAGTAGATGTGCTCGGTGTGAGGTCTCGCAGCAAGCTATCAAATACGGCGCATTTCTCGGCTTTTAAAAAACGCTATGCGTCGCCAGGTGTTTCATCAGATTTGAGGTGTTACCTCCTTTGACAGTATCACAGGATCAGCTTAAAGCACTTGTTGCAGCTGCTGAGTTTGCATCTTTTGCTGTGAAGTACAGCCAGACTTTGACCGCTTCGCCTTGGGCATTTTTAATCTGTAGCTCTGCTCTAAAAGAACGTACGTACCTGGACCCGCCTACTATCCTCGGAAACGTAAAATGATTGGCTAGAATTCAAAGTGTATCACATCTCAGGAAAAATAAAAGCACCGAAATAAAGCACCGAAATGTGTGCTGCTTTTCAGTCTGGTTACTACCGTTTATGTCAGAACCGGTGCCATCATGGCACCGGATACCGGTACCCATCCCTAGTGCTAAATGTTTATTCTTATACCTGGACTGACACTGAGAGAGTTTTTGCTTATATTGCATTGACTTTAAATAATATCAGGACTCTGGATGAAGCAATATCAAAGAGTTTCAGTGTTTAATGTCTCTGGAGAGTCCCGTGCACATGCACATGTATTTCATGTGTACTGCATGCTTATTTAAAGCTTATTTTTTTCTGCACACAGTTGATCCTTAAAAACGTTCCTCAAACTGAAACGTGTGATTATTAAATGTGTTTTTTAAATTGGGGTTTCCAATTAATAGCACTGGACAAATACAGATGACTGAGGGAGAAAAATCGATCTGGAATAAATTTGTGTGGAGTCGAGTGAGAATAATTTCATGTGATTGTTCTTCGGGTTTCGTTCTGCCAGCAAGGATTTCATTTTTGTTTTGATCTTTGAGAACTTCAGACTCACATATTTGCACCGTTAAGTGTGTTTGTGTCAACCTGTGATTATTTATTAAAAGAACAATGATGGTAGGAAATCGGTCTGTAGTTAAAGATGACAGAACAGTTGTATTTGTTAAGCTGTGGTTAAAATGAAGTGGTTTTGAAAGCTGTAGGAGACGGCCGTGTGAACAGCGAGCGGTTAATTATTGTTCCTCTCAGGTAGAGGATTTGAACACACAGACAAGTCTGCTGATGTGAAAACAGGCACGGCAGCAACAGCGCAGCTTTTAAAACAAACGTACTTCAGATTGTCATGGCCACCGTGCTTTACTGGAAATGAGCAGGAAATGCACGTCTTTCCCTAAAGCGCCTGTGATTGTGAGGGGTTAATGGTTCGGTTTATTATACCATCGACAGCTGAAAAAAGAAGCGTTTGTATTTCCAGAGAAATCGTTTCTTTTCATTTCTTTTGATTTTCACTTCTGACTGCAGGCATAAGCTGTAGTTTTGTACTGAAACGATCCAGGATATCATTAACAGATGAAGGCAGAGCAAATGAAGATTTTCTTCGTTTTTCGGTGCAGTATTAGGACATGAAGTCAGACAGAGAGCTTCATTAAGCAACGATTAAACAGACCTGCAGACAGAACAGAAAGTCTGAGCTGTACGAGCTGGTTCATAATTGTCACGCGTGAGGTTTCGGTCTTTGTAAATATTCATACACAAACACTTAGCAGCAACGCTGGCTTATTACAGTCATACGTTTATTATTATTTATTTACTCAGGCCACCAAAGTTTAATGAGTGCTGAGTTTGTATTTTCTTATTAACGTGTGCGTAATATGTGATAAGGAGTCCAAATCAAATTCTGCTAAAGCTCATCGTGGTGCTGCTGTCAGGGCGGCAGCGGTTACCTGGTGAACTCCTGCTCACGCTGCACTCGTCTTAATGAAGAGAGTGTGTTCGAGGCGCTGGGCCCACAGGGAACTGCATTGCTTTCATATTTCCTTTTAATAGCTGGTTACATTTGGCAAAGCACCTTCACCTACCACTGCTGATCCTGGTTATAAGTAGAGATGGCACGATACCACTTTTTTATGTCCGATACCGATGCCGATATCATAAATTTGGATATCTGCCGATACCGATATGAATCCGATATAGTGTGTTTTTTAATCAATAAAACGTTTTTTTTAATATCTTGCTGCATTTTGTATAAGTTTATACTCAAGTTTAAATAAATAACTAAAGCTATTCTGTTATACCTGTATGTAAAAAATACACTGCACTATATTTCATAGTTCAGCAACACTGATCAATCTAATAAACTTAAACCTGCTCCATCCTCCCTATTCTGGTATTTTAAAGAGTACTTAGCACAAATATTAAGCAACCTAACTAATAGGGTTGCAAACTCCCAGCAAAAAGCAAACAAACCACCCTCCACCTCATGATGCTTAATTGATGTAATCAAATTTAATTTGATGCAGGGGGGAAAATGCACAGAAATAAATTATTTTTCAAGAATAATTAAATAGATTCAACATCTTTCTTCAACAGAACTGCAGACTGCACAGATGGCATCTTCCCAAAGGAAAAAGTACTATAGCTTACTAGGGTATATTAGACTTAACAGTTACTATATACAGTAATGGACTTCTATATATTTTACATCAGATTAAAACTTTGGGTGTAAGATTCAGATAATTATTTATTAAAAGCTCGACATTTTAAATGAGAATAAGAAAGAAAAGTATGTCTTTGTGCCCCCTTTTGCCTGTTCATGCCCTATTGGCCCCCCTGGCTACACTTTGCTAGATCCGCCCCTGCACAGTTACCAGCCGTCAGCTGCATAGAAAAAGATCCTGGTGTAGAAAATAATATTAAATAAATTCTAACAACAGCTTATCAAGCTTAATAGTGCTGCTGTTGTTCAGCCGCTGGTTTCCTGTTTTTGGTGAGAAGTGGGCCAAAAACTAAGACGAGAGACGGACTCGCAACAGAAAAGAATCAGCTGATCATTAAGCAGTTTCTCGATTGAAGTAGCAGCAGGAGAGAGAGAGAGAGAGAGAGAGGGGGGCAGTCGCTCCATATATCTGTTGTTAAGCTTAGCGTGGGAATGCTTTACAAACATTCAGAGATGAACTTACACACTTGCTTTACTTCTCTCTGGGAAAACTTCCTCGGAGATGAAATGCTGGTTTGCTAGCAAGGCTACAAATACACACAGCGGCTCTATCACGTGATGCACACTGCTGCAACGTGCTAAGGTTAAGAGCTGAGTTACGCCTTGTAGCAAGTTTTGTGAGGTGCTTTTTTGATATTTAATGGATCGGATTACATTTTTTATTTCTCGCCGATATCCGATCCAGTAATTTGGGTCAGTATCGGACCGATACCTATACGTAATATCGGATCGGTCCATCTCTAGTTATAAGTCGCAGTCATTTTTCATCTGTTGGGTAAATGTCACGATCTGCTGTGTTCTTTAGCATCCCGACTCTTTAATATAGACGACGAGCTTCCAGAAGAGAGGTGTCACGATTCAGGCCTTGCATTTGTGTGGTCGTCACCTATCCTATTGATGTGTGTCTGAATTGTACTTGTGAAAATGCTCGATAGAGTCCCGCGTCCCTAGGGTGGTATCATAATCTGCATAGGATGCACAGTCGCCTGCTAAGCTCGCCCGTCGCCTCCCTGGACCAGCGAGGAGGCATTAGAGCAGCTGTAAAATGGAGAAGTGGAGGATGAAAAGGCTCTGTGAAAAGAGAGAGTCGAAACATTGTAAACCATTTCAATCAGCCCAGAGCAGCAGGAGACTGCAACTTCCACATCCAGCTCGCCCATAGATGGATGCAATATGTACAGCGGGGATAATAACAAACACCATCATAACAGAAACCTACAGCAGGCACGCTCGGCCTAAACTTCTCACACTTTCTGGCAATATTTACCTACAGTTTCATGAAAAGCACAAAACAGTCGTCGTGCTGAGGAGACAATCAAAGACCCAGTCACTGAAATAGCAAACGGCTCTTACATATGCATGGCAGGATGTCTTATTATGTCGTAGAGTTCACCGAGAGAATGGAAAAAAAGATTTGAATGATCTTCCGGCCACACTGTTGACAACTTTATCAAATGGCAATCTTCCCAGCAGATATAAGCATCATTATTTCTGGCAAATACGGATGGTAGGAAGTCAGAAGATAGTGGTTTGTAGCTCAGGGTTGTTTGTTCCTTCTGGAAAGTGAAATCATCTGCTGGAGTGTTTTATATTCTGCAAATTAAATCCGTACAATGCAACGGCACAGGAGCTAGACCTAATGAGAAAATTACATCACGCCTCATAAAACGGCGTCTTTAAAATCCAACTCGTATTGTGATTACTGTAATTGTACGCAGTGCGGGCTGGATGGCGTTTATTAATAGTCACGGACACAGAGTTTACAAACATGGTTAAAGCTCCACAGTCAGAAACTGCAGTGAGAAAGAAAAACCAGATGTTGATGATGTTTCCATTTACACCAACAAACCTCCACAGCAGCCCGCTCTCTGGAAGTTATATGGATGGATATAATACTAATGGATAATAGGAAGTGATTTATAATAACTGGAAAATTATAATTGAGCTTATTATATAATAATAAAGTATATTTCTAACTAAACAGCTTATGAAGCAGCAAACCGATAAATCGTCACCTGATTAGGATGCTGCGAATGCGTTTGCGTCTTTTGACTAAAAACATCCAAACATATGAAAATCGATTAACGGGGATGATTGGAATTAAAGGGAAAAGGAGATCGACCTCCTGATCGAACTGTTCTGTGACTGTCGGAGTTAAATTTACAGTTTTGTTTTTTGCATTGAGAAAACTGGATGATTTGTTGCTACCTGACGGTGAGGCACCATATTTTAGGACTGTGTAGGTGTCACTCTATACACCGCTGTCATTTTGACTGACTGGAAGACAACATATCATCCTCAGCTGTGGTGTGACACAGCCTTTGTGATTTCATCACATCATCTCTGGCAGCAGGATGTGCCAGCGGAGCCTGGCCGGGGCCTCGTCGCAGCATCCAGCTTGCCGCTCACTGGCTGCGATGGGATTTACTGATAATGTAAATGCAGTCCAAGAAGCCCTCTGAACAGCAGCGTCCCTCCTCCCACCTCTGCCGCTATGAAAAAGTGGCCTTGGATTAGAAATGGAAACCTGGTACGTTGAGCCAACACATTCAGTGTGAAACATTGTGTTTACATTTGGGCGCTGCCAATTTAGTGCTTAAGAGCAACCGTTATCAGTTCCATTGAGGCTAAGATAATTGACTCAGGATTTGATTTTCTCAGTTCAAACGTGATTATGGTGTTGCTTAGTGGGTGTCTGCAAATGCTGATTTATTGCAGGTTGTTGAGGCTGGAATTCAATCAAAGAAGAGCAATTGATAAACCTATTGGCCTGTCCTGGGATCTATTTGCTCTTTAGCAGCCTGTTGATGGGTTCAGAAAATACTTATTGGTGAAACAATCATTTCACTGTAGGGGGAGGAAGAAGGCGGTTTCAGTTTCTCTGCATTGCTACAGGACCGTAGAATAGGTTGCAGTCTGCAGTGTACGGTTTGATTAACATGCTGGAGCTATCCCTGAGAGTAAAGACGAGGCGCTCAGGACGACAATGACAAAAGGTAGAATTCAAAAGCAGGAAACTGATCAAATTGACTGGAGGTTTAAGAAAACCGTCTTTGTGTCCTTCCTGACAGTTTTGTTTTCCTGAAGTAAACCCAGAACAGCTGACAGCACCTCCCAGGTGGGACGCCATAAGGGTGAAAGCAGGCAGCAAGGAGATTTTGACACTCGCACAGAGACAAATGCATATTAATTAGAGAAGAGTTCAGTCTGACTTTCACACTTTTCTACTACACTGAACTCCCAAAGCTGTCTCGGTTTTGTGGAGAATAACAGAGAATATTGCTGCTCTGAAAACACACTTTGTTCTTAACTTGGCAGGTTTAACTTTGCCACAAAAGATATGATTTAAAATTAAGTGTTGGAAGGTTACAGGCTCTCTATGCTGACCTGTTAGATAATCTGCTGTATTATAGTCTCGTGTCAGAGACAGATAAAGCTGCCTGTATGACACTATAGGATGTATGAGGTGGCACTGCTCACCGACTGCACTGACTATTATAGATAAGCTCAAATTTTTCACTTGATTCCATTACGAGTCTTTTTACAGTTCTTGAGGAGCAGTACTGCAAATGCAACCCCAGAGGGAGCTACTTAAAGTCTAAGAAATAGCTTCCAGTGATCTGTTGGTTGAAACTCTCTTCTCTCTCTGTTAAGCTCCAGTGTCGTGTTAAATTATGCACAAAGTCTACGTTTGGCCTTATCAGCAAAATCTCCCGTTTGTTACGATCACGTGTCGCAGTAAAGAAAATGCTCGGTGTGTTCTGCACCTCGGCCGTAATGCCATCCTGCTATAGTGACAGGGGCATTTCAGTGAATGACTTCTAATCATGTCTAATGTTCCATGTAAGAGTCTACCCTGTCTCTGTCCTTGCTCATCACAGAGGCCACGCTGTGCCGCTGTGAAGTGTGCGTGCACATGTGTGTATCCGTGTTTGCGAGGCACGGCTTGACAGCGGCACATTTGGCTTCCCAGCGGACCGTGGAACTGCTGCTCAGAAGTGCTCAGATGTCTCTTCATAGTCAGGTCTCTTGGTGCATGACCTTATTCCCTGTGACATTTTCAGCCATTAATCTGCAGACGTATAGTGACGGAGCACCTCTCTTATGTTACTCTGTGCTCATGTCATACCGTTTTCTACGTGGCCACCGAGGTCATGTGACCCTGTGGTGCTAGTTTAGCTTTGATTTAATCGTGTGTAATAAGTGTCCGCAGCTGTGTATTGAAACTCTTTATGATACTGAAAAGAATTTAATTCGATTTTATTTTTGCCTCATCAGTTTGAGCTGTTTAAAAATAAGTCGAATAGTCCAGATCAGTGTATATACATAAGATTAAAGCGCTTTACGCATAAACTGGCTTCCAGTTATTATTATGGGGAAAATATGCTTCAATGCCAGAATGAGTATTCTAGCAAGTAAATTACAGCTTCCCCTTGTTGGAAAAACTTAAAATGAGTTTTGATTTCCTTTGGGCAAAAAGATGATATTGAAATAGGTAGGTAGAGATTTGATAGGGTGTTCTTGTCTAATATTTTCATGTGTGTGCGGGTGCACGGGAATGTTGCTATGGGTATATATATATATATTTGTAGGTTGTGTATCCTTTGAGGTGTTAATGGGGTTATTGAAAATGTGTATATGTGTGTATGTGTATATACGTATGTATGGATAGATAGAAATAGAAATATATATATATATATATATATATATATATATATATAAAAAGAATAATAATTTTAAAAAAAATACACATGACATATAATGTAATTGCAAGGAGGTATTTCTGTAGTCTATTGATTACTAGATAGTGGAAAAGGGGCGGGATTAAATAAGCTTATGCTTCTTCCTGCTCCTTTTTGAACATGAAAGTTATTTGTAGTTGTGGTTGCTCGTTTTCTTTTTGTTTTGCTTTGTTTATTTGTCTCTTTTAATTCTATGTTGTTGTACTTTTTTAACATGTTCGAAACAAAGTTTCAATCAATCAATCAATCAATCAAATAACTTTTCTAGTTCAATAAATATAAAACATATTTGTGTTTGCAAGGTAAATATTCCAGTAAAAAGTCTTTCACATACTTTTTCTTTGGCTGGTCGTCTTTGGGGAGCCATAGTGGATCATCTGCCACCATCTCACCCGATCCCTCCTCTGTCACACCAACCGTCTGCATGTCCTCCACCCATCAGCCTCCTCTGACGTCTTCCTCTGCTCCTCCTGCCTGGCAGCTCCATATTAGTTTTTCCGGGATATCTTTGCCTCCTCCATGTCCGTCTCAGCCTCGCCTCTCTAACTTTGTCTCCAGTACGGCTGACCCAGTATTTAAACTCCTCCGCCTTCACGGCCTCTACTGCTCGCAGCTTCGCCCTTACACCTGTTTCTGTCTCATTCACTCACTTTCATTTCTCTTCTCCCCAGAGCATACCTCCACCTCTCCAGGCTCTCCTCCACCTGCTGCCTACTCTCACTGCAGATCACAGTGTTGTCAGTTCATGTAGACTCCTGCCTAACCTCATCTGTCAGCCCGTCCATCACCACTGCAAACACGAAGGAGCTCAGAGCAGATCCCACCCCCACCTTGAAGCCATCTGTCTGCCTGCCTCACACACACCTCTGTTATGGTGTCCTCATACATGTACTGAACACCACCTCAACCTCTCTGCCACACCCAACTTCCTGACTTGGTACTTAATTGGTGTGGCTGCAGCTCAGGAGGTAGAGCATCATTTACTAATTGTAACATTGGTGTTTTGATCTTCTCCAGTCTGCGTGCTAGTTATCCTCGGTCAGATACTAACCCCATGTTGCTCTCCAATCCATCCATCGGAGTGTGAATGTGTGTGAACGGGTGAATGTGGCGTGTTGCAGAAAGCTAGAGTAAGAACCAGTAAAAAGATGATCTGATGTGGTAAAAGCTAAACACGGAGTATGTCTGCACGTAAACAGTGTGTGCAATGCTTTCTTTAAAATATATTCCTGTCTTCTGGATTTGGGTGTGCAAAAATTATAGCACGCTTTGTTAGTACAGCTGTTCCTACTAAAAGTGTCAGGCCATGCAGAGTCGCCTGCACGATTGCTGCGCCGTTCTCTGCTTGTTCCTGCTGCCTGCCTGTCAGCCGTCACTCAGACTCTCTCCTCCTCATGTTCCTTTTAAATTGGTCGACTATTAATTTTATCACAGCAGCTGAAGTTAACATTTACCTGCACAGGCAGTGATAATATATCTGACTAAAGTTGCTGACTAACGCTTTGCAGCTTTAGCCTGCTTTTCTTTTTAATCTCTGTCTTTTTCACTCATTCTATCCTAACATCATCATTACAGGACATTTATCCATCTGTATTATAAATCACAGTTTATGAACTTCTTTATGTCCTCATTTGAATATTTTTTGCCTTACCTTTAACATAAATGTGCCATTCCACTAAAAGGGCCAACAGCAGCACTGTGACTCTTTCTTTAGAAATACATATACATCCTATTTGTCACTTTATAACCTCCAGTCATTTGTGCTATTGCAACATCCAGTAGATGCTAGCCTCACAGAGGCCAGCACACATGCCACGTTTGTGTACCTGCTAATGTAGGTATGTGTGCTGTAGCCATAGATGGTATATAAAAGATGGACACGGTTGTTTCAAAGGTAAAGCAAAAGTGTATCACAGTCTTTCTAGTGTCCAGAAGCAGGAATTCATCAGGTAGCAAGAAAAGTCTGTAAAAAATGACTCACTTGATTTATTGCCTGAGTGAACCCTTTCTTTAAGTTTATGGTCTCACTCGCTGCTTTCAGGTGTTGTTAAATAGACCATGAAAGTTCATTTTGTAAGATATGAAACACAGTATGCTTCAGGGCGGGGCTAATTTGTGATCGACAAGTTGCTACAGTTTAACCGTTTAATGCTCTCTTACTTTTGGCTAACGAGATGCTCGCATGTCTGAACTGGTCGCCTTGTAGAGGAGCTCATCCTGTACGACTTAACTTAGACTGATGTTTCAGTGAGGATATGTCCTAAAGCTACACACTAAACAAAATATAAAATAAAACAAATGCATTTAAAGAAAGAGCAAAAACTGAGAAGGTGAAAATATTTTCCACAACAATAAAAGAGCTCCGTTATCTTGTTCTTTTAAACGTAATGTTCACAGGCTTGCAGCTCGTAGTCGAGAGGTTTTCAAAGGAGATTAGTTATTTTGTGAATATTTATGAGACGGCTTTGACAGAAGCGTTACTTCAGAGTTGTCAAAAATGTTATCCTTGTACAAGGGCTGTAATTTTCACATCAGCAATGACTTCTGGATGCCTTTGCATCTTAACAGAGCACTGAATAATTGTCCTGACAGTTGTGCTTCTTAGTGTGCTTTCTTAGCTGCAGCGCATCTCCAGTATATCACCAATTCGTAGCTTCTATTTATTATCAGGATGTTCTGCTGCAGTCTCAGCTCGCTATAAGAGGTCGCTGGCCGTGTCTCGGAGGTAAAGAAACGACGGGGTGACTGAGGAACACGGGTGGATTTAGGCTGCGTCACAGCCTGTCAGTAAAGCAGGCGTATCGACACGACTTTATCTTTGACAGTAATAACATTTTATAGATCTGTTGACACACTGTCCGAGGCTCTCATTACACACTGCTCCTGTCTTATCACGACCTGCTAAAATTGCATTAATGTTTGCTTTCTGTTCAGCGGGCATTATGGTCGCAGGTTGCATCGAACCAGCATCTTGCGATATGTTTTCCTAGATAAAATGTGAAATCAGCGCTGCCAGAGGAAGACTTCAGTTCAAACATCAAAGCCGTGGCTTTGCATGGAATATTTATTTTGGTGGCGGCAGCTGTTTCTTCAGTCTTTAATAATACTTTGGCACCAAGCTTTCTGGCAGTTGACTACAATTCCTCCTCCCAAAGACAGAAAATATCTGTCTGCAGAAGAATAATATTTTTCTCTGAGGTCTTTTAAAGGCCATATTGCATGGTTTGCTTTAAGGGGTTGTTTTTGAAACGGGGGGAAAAGAAGAGGTGTGAGTTTGAGGATGTGCACTTAGTGACAAAATTGGATCCCTCCTGAGCCCCGAGTGTGTGTGAGTGACAGCTTTTAACTTTTGAAAACTACTGTAGTCATCGTGGATGCAGAAGAGAGTTGAATTGCAGTCGTACCCTGTCGCGTGGCCTGCAATCTCCATCGTTTTTCAGTGCAGGTATTGACAGGTGGGCCTGAGAGAAAAGCCACAGTATTACACCTCCAGCTGCTCCAATTTCTCATCTCTGCTTCTGAATTGATGTTGCCGCTCTGCAAGCTTGAAGCTGAATTAATAATGAAGAAAGCCAGTAGGTCACAGGATCCTATTCTCACAGGTATCACCTTGAATTGACTTTGCTCAGCTATTGAGGTAAAAGGTACGGAGGGAAACCCGACATATTTACTCCTGGAGTGGGAGCGTCTGCATCTCATTACTGCATGAAGATGTCGTTTGAATGTTTAATCTCCAATTTGAACTTGATTGCTCCAAGTGAAGGGCGGTTTCCTGAACAGTTAAGCCATTTTAAAGTAGTAAATTTGAAAAATTAAAGGTGTTCTTTGTAGTTTTACCTAAAAGGGAACAAATTGTCACACTGTGGAGAACTCTCTTTCGATTTATTGCCAGGGTGCCGGGTGAGCTCTCGTATTTCGGTTTCACTGTATCTAAGTACTGAGAAATTAGATCATTACAAGTCTGTTTTTGTTCATGCAAACTAATAAAATATGCATCAGCCGGATGCCATTTGTAGCCCTGCAGATCGATACACATGGCCTGTTCTTATGAAAATTCTCCAGAGAGGAGCCTCGTCAGTCTGTCAGAGGTCATTAGCAGGGCAGTGATAGATTGTGTCTCTGATGGGAGAGAAAATTAGGAAGGCCTGACATTAACATCCCAGCGCCAATTTTTCACCTGTCTTGTTGTTACCAGTTCGTGCCACTGGGAAACAGATGATGAGCAAAGACAAGCATGTGTTTTTCCACTGCTATAGACCATCAGCGTTTGATACGTTCACGGATGTTGAGCTTGATGAAGAAGCACCTACGTACCGTGACGCTATTGGACGAAGGGTAAAATCATTACATGAGACAAAGGCAGGTTTGGGATTAACTTGGACAGTAATTATTGCCCTGTGGTGGTTATCTCTGCAGCATCTCTTTTATGCTCTTGTTACTATACACACATAAATGTGGAGGTCAGATCTATTTACGTTGCTTGCACGCAGCTTCCTTTCACATCATCAGTTTCTTCTGCTTCACAGAAACGACTCTTTCATCATCTGAACGTTGTTAGAAACTGTTTTTCCTGACAAACCAGACGTTTTCATGGAACTACCAGGTCGACAGCGTCGCGTCCAGTTTAATGCACAGTTTTGTTTATTAAGTATTTATAAATATTTTACGGTTTAGTCCATATTTAGACAATTTCCAGTTTTCTTAAGGCTTGAAAAATCAGCACTATGAATGTGCGGTCGGGGGTTTATTATTTTAAGGAAACTAGAATAATTGTTCGTTCTTGTACTAAACAAAGGGACAGCAGAGAAAATATGAGCTGATACAATTATTTTACTCACAGTGTTGTTGCTACAGTCGTAAACGATTATCTTTCACTTATTCTGTTGCACGAATGTTATACTTTTTTTTGCTTGTGTGCAAAATCACAGTACTTTTCAATTTATAAGGAACATTTAAAAAACTTCCGGTTTCCTGAATCCCATTAGAAATTCCTCTCATCCCACCTACAGCGCATTATATGAGGGAATCTGTCAGGTGCTGGCAGCAGACCTTTGAACTGTAGCGTGACTGAAGCCTGATTGTCGCCGGCTGCACTGTTTCCCGTGAGGACATGTTGGTTTAACGTAGAGTAGAAAGTGCTGTTTGCTTTTCAGCTCGTCTTTCAGTGCTGAGGCAGATTTAAACTGTGGCCATGTCACGGTGATTTACTTCCCTTTTACCTCCTGTTCTCCTAAATCCATTGGACGCTTTCTCACGCTGTCGATAAAACCACATCCTTGTGTGTTGGTCACCGAGCGATCCCACCAGTCACAGATTCAGATTTTGCTTTAGGGCATCACAGCACGAGTATTCGGTCTGTATCTTGTGTGGCTCAAACTGAGCATCATCCTAATTGCAGAGCTGCTCTAGACTGCACTTTTACACTGGGGGATAGTGTGTGTGAAGAATTTCATCTCGGGCTATAACTATGTAAAGACTGAAGCCAGATTGCTTTGTGTCTGACAGAGGAGTGGCTCAGAGGCAGCACTGCATGTAGACGCACACAGCAGACAACATGTGGGAGAATTATTTACCAGTTTGTGTTAACAAGAAATGTTATCGCTGGAAAGTGGGTCACAAAACTCAGCCATCTATGTATAAGAAAGGAGCAATTATATTTTATTTTGTGGTTTATGAACAGAGACAACATAAAAAAGACAAAACTCCTGCAACACCCACACTGCTGTGCACGTCCTTCCTTCCCCAGGCTGGCCCTGCTGTGGAGGAGAGCCCAGACCAGGGATCTCATGTTAAAATGAGCTGTGGGCCACTGCTGGCACTGTCGTCTCATTGGACGGCCACTTTAATGCTCAACTAATACAAACAAACAAGAAAACACCCAGAAATATTTCCTAAAATGTAGTGTTTTGTTTTTTTAAATTTCAAATATTGTATAACAGGACAAAACTGCAAACATGACAAACATGAAGCCTTTCACTGAACTACAACATAAACACATTGGTCCTCTGTTTCTGTCCACACACACGCGGCAGCACTTGTGCTATCATTGTGTTTAGATTTAACAAAATAAAAGCGCAGACATAAGGATACGCATTAGTTTGTGACTCTCATCCCTCAGCATGTTTGTGCTCTCTGCTCATGTTGCCTTCATATTAAATCATTTTTTGCTTTTTAAAGAACTTTAACGTTGCACTCAACAACAAACACAGAAAATTTACTTTGAAGTCCAAATTTCATTATATTTATTCATGTCTATATATGGGCCGCGTGTAGGGGTGACGTGGGCCACAAGTGGCCCCCGGGCCGCGAGTTTGAGAGCCCTGGCATAGACACAAACCGGTTTAAAGTGATTTTAAAATGTTGGCTGGTGCTGTCTCTCCTGTCTGACCTTTCTCTGTTCACTTTGAAATTTCAAAAAATAAAAGCAGACGTTTGCTTCACATATTTAGGTGTCAGCTTGCTGCAGCTTGTGTTGTCTCACGTGGATTTTTCCTTTGATTGTTCTTTTACAACATGCTCGATATCAGCTGGTTACTTTGTATAAACATGCAGTCAGAGAATAATATTTTATCATCAGTGATTTTATCATCCAGCATTAATGTTGCACTCTTTTATTTTCTGCCCTACGTTTTCTTTAACTTTATCAGTTTCTATTTTATTATCATTTTTTATTTGATTTTTTCGGTACTTTTTCTGTTACAGTCACAAAGTCGAGGCTGCGTGTCTTTGAGAACATGCGGCCAGCTGCTTACAGTTCAGCTCCACACAGGTGATTGGTTAGGGTCACAGCCTCCGTTATGTTTCACATATATCCGAACCTTCTACAGCAGAGGTCTCCAACCTTTTTTGCGCCACGGACCGGTTTATGCCCGACAATATTTTCACGGACCGGCCTTTAAGGTGTCGCGGATAAATACAACAAAATAAAACTAGTACCGGTACAGAAAAAAAGAAGATTTATTCATAACACACGTGAAAAGACCCAGGAAAACAGAGTAAATGATAAAAACGATAACAAAATAACGCTGAAAACCGATAAAAACCCTGAAAACTATACATTTCACACCTGAGCCTCAACTCTAGCGGCCCAATACCAAACGACTCACGGTCCGAGGCCCCTTTCTTGTAAAATACTAGAATATATATTATTTATATACTACTTAAATTTTCTTACAATGTAACTATTTCTTCATTAATGTGAAGAACACAGAGTTATGCTGTATTTAAAATTACTTCTGCATTACTTGCACAGTGTAATTATTTCTTTGTATCCTGTAAAAACCTGACTCGTTACCCTGCTCTAGTGCACCTACCTTTAAGTAGTCATAATTACATTGTAATTACACTTAATTACAAGAGAATTACACCCTTATCTGTGGGCTATTATAAAGTGTTACAGGAAATTTATGGTTTGGATTAAAAATACTGTTGTTCTACATGATTATCTGGTATTTAATGTATTTAACCACAAAAATTGAAAAAGAACATTTAGTTTCAGAAATTCTGTTCATCAAACACAATCACCTTCTTCTTCTATCGTCTGAAAACCTGTGAAATGAACTGAGATATAAAAACACTGCGATTCTCACAGGACTTTAATGGTCTTCATTCATAAAGGAAAAATACATTATAGGTAATGAAATTAAATCACTGCTTCTCTCTGAACAATTAAAGCAGAGAATACAGTACAGGCTGGTCGTCTAACAAGCGCCTGATTGAATTTAGAACTTGGATGTAATTTCGTTTTGGTTGTAATTTCCGTTAAGGTGCATAATTGAAAAGGATAATACAGCGATGATTGTGTGTCCTTTCAAGAGCAAACTTTTATGACTCCTCAGTGAGAGGTCCTACAAAGACGTGAAGAACAGAGAACGATGTTCCGCTTTATTGAAAAATTGCTTTAAAAGCAGCTCGGCTGACATGTGCTGCTAACTTCCTGATTAGAGAAAGAAAAGAGGAGGCACTGCCTGCACGCCGGTGCAGATTAGTGATGTCATGTTTGCAAAGCGTATGTGTTTGAAGTCAATTAGTAGCACTGATATTTGCTCTCCATCGCCCTCTGAAACTTAAAATGTTGCATAAAACTTTCCAACAACAGGTTGTGTCAGGAGCCAAACTGACACTGAGATCTGCTGATCATTAAGCAGTGGGCGGCTCCTGGCGTTGGATTAGAACAGCCTGCAAAGCTCGGCTTTTGCCCCACCAGGCTCTGCCCGAATCCACTTTGACTGAGTGAAAGTGCGTCTGACATCATTTGCTGTGTTTTCAGACAGACCTGGCGAATGACACAGTTTGACCCTGATTTTAATTACTATTATTTATTTGCTTCGATTTGTTTTAGCCCTTTGTTTTCAGCTGGGAGTCGTCTGAAAGCGCTATGGAAATAAACTGCTTGTTTCACTGAGATGTAAAAAAACTGTATTATTTGGCACAGTAGCCACAAATTGTAATTGGGAGATAATTAGCATGCAGCAGGGATGTTTGACACTTACGAGTTTACACGTACACATTTGCTGCACATTTTCATTTCCATCTATGAAGAATAACAAGTAATGCACAGCTGCAGGTGGTTTAGTCATTGAGATGTCTGGCTTTCGTCCCACGGATTTATCTTAACAAGGACAAGGAGGAATGAGAGCATATGCACCGGATGATTGGCACAGCTAGTGACAATTAAATTGTGGCTGTTAAGCAAAAGAGAGGATTTGGATCATGAGAGATGTCCGCAAATGTCCCCGTGAGTGTCAGTTCTGCCTCTGTCTGCTGTGCCCCTCCAGGCTTAAATGGACAAGCTTGGCTTCAACCTATGCACACTGTAGTAGGCAATTACACTATCGCAGCTCCGAGTCTGCTGCTTTTTTTTACTGCTATCTTTTAATTGGAGGAACAGGGGAGTCATTTTACAGCGAGGATGGAGACGATGTGCTGTACCTGCCTCCTGCTCGCTAAGAATAGAGTGGAACAGAATAACCATCTCTGTAATGCGCTTTCACCTTTAGGCCACAATTTAAATAGTGGGGGATAGTTTGTCCATTGAGGTTACTTTCATTTCGCAGTGACGATGCTTCTTTTGTGCTCGATGTGCACGGCGGGGTTGTGAGATTCTTCAGATTTGTCATTAATAGTCCGGTATTTAAAAACTGCCATCACATTTCTGGAGGGCTTACATTAATCATCTCAGGATAAGTGACCAACCGTGATTTTTTTCTTCTATTTTTAAGTGAAGGAGGATGAAACTCGGGGTCACGGCGCTGAATGATTGGCAGTGCTATCACACTGAATCGGTTAACAGACGTACTTTTCCTCTCTCGTCCTTGCTTCCAGAAGGAACGTTCACAAGAATTAAATGCAGATCATATTCAATTTGACTGCGATGGCAAATGACATGTTAAATTATGCATTACTTTTTAATTGGCCGGTGGAGAGTTGTTGTGGGATTTCTTCTGAGAACGGTTGATGCAAAAGGTGAGGTCGTGTTGCGTCTCGCAGAGGCAGAGCTGGAGGCTTTCCAGAGGTCACGTAGCTGAACAGCAGGAAACTCGCTACCTGCTGTGCCTCCTCTCCCCTCCACACCTCGTTTCCTACCCCCTCTCTACCCACCCACCCTTCACTCTCTTGATAGCAGTCAGTGCACCCTCAGGCCAATAAGCAGAACATTTACCACGTGTTCAGGCAGCCCTCCTTTTCTGTATAAATAGTCTTAATATAGTTGCCCTCTTTACAATGAAGGTGTTAAAGGAAGGACGTGATTTTGACCTTAATCGGTTATTCTGCAAATACTTTAACGGGAAAAGGCCAGGGTGGCGCTGACTAACCGATGACATCGTTATAGCCTTTTAAACTGAAATCTAAGGGAATAGATTAGGTTGTCTCGCTCTTTTCAAGTACGAATAATTTGCAAATCAATATTATAATTTTCCCATTCATGTAAATGAAGGTTAGCATGCATGACAGACTCACAAGGATTCATACTGGAAAAGCCCAGATTGTTCCTAAACGACACACGTGCAACTTAACTGGAACATGCAGTTTTTGTACTGATGATGATAATAATCAGGGTTGGACATTCATTTAAAAATGCATTCGTTAATTTGATGTTTTTAAAATAGTTCTTTATTGATCCAGGTAAAATCTTGTTGAGATCCAATCAGAGATCAGCATCGTGGCAGCAAACGTGCTGTAGCTGCCCACTCGTGACGCAGAGCGCCTCGACTGATGCAACTTCATTCTGCAAGAAAAGTTCACATTTTACTTCATAGGAAATTATTTTGACAACTCAAATCGTGACATTGACGTAAATCAGCACCTTTAAATAATTGATGTCACAGCATTTAATAACCATGAATTAAAGACAACCTTTCTGTGTCTTTAAATAAAATAAGCAACTGTGTGCAATCATTACTCCCTCTCTCTGCTTCCAGCCCTGCTAGCAGCCTCCTCCCTGCACATCGTTACACAAACACCACATGAACCTTCCAAGTTATGCGTGCGACAGGTGAATAAAGTCCATGGCTTTATGTGAATATTTCCAAAACAAAGGTTGTTTCCTCACTCTGAAGCAACGTGCTTGTGTCACTGAGAACAGAACAGGAAATGTGACACAATAAAAGAGGACGTGCTAAGGTACTCTTCAAAATAAAAGCGTAACATGACCTTGCCGGCATTTACACACGCGTCACATAACTACATAACAATAAAAAAATATATACAGTAACAGATCATTAAGAGCGACATTAGAAACGATCACACCGAGTAAAAGAGTTGTTCTCTCGTTCCTTTAAGATGGACTCAAACTCCACGAGGTTCTGATCATTTCTGACCACGTGGCTGAAGAGTTCCTGCAGATTATTCCAGGAAACAGAGGCAGCGTATTTAAAAGACTTTTAATTTTGTTCTCATGTATTAATAAATAAATTAATAAATATATATAAGAAATAATAATAACAACGGTCGACCCCCAACACCGGTGAACATCCAAGGGAAAGACATTGAGATAGTGGACTCTTATAAGTACCTGGGTGTTCACCTCAACAAGAAACTGGACTGGACTACAAATACAGACGTCCTGTATGAGAAGGGCCAGAGTCGACTCCACCTGCTGAGGAGACTGAGGTCCTTCGGAGTCTGCAGGACTCTGTTAAGGACTATGACACTGTGGTAGCATCTGCCCTTTTCTATGCAGTGGCCTGCTGGGGGAGTGGATGCACGGACAGGGACAGGAGCAGGACTGACAAACTGGTGCAGAGGTCTAGCTCCGTGCTGGGATGTCCCCTGGAGTCTGTGGAGGTGGTTGGTGAGGGGAGGATGTTAGTAAAGCTGACATCCATCATGAACAACCCACATCACCCACTGCATGAGTCTGTGAGTGGGCTGAGCAGCTCCTTTAGTCAGAGACTGAAACACCCTCGCTGCAGGAAGGAGCGCTTTCGCAGATCATTCATCCCAACAGCAGTTAGACTCTATAACTCCTCAATCACGATGTCATGAGTCACTGGACACTGTGAACATCCACGGTCACCACTTCATGCATAATGGACCTTCCATGACCTCCCAAGCTATATAGTTTATGTCTTCCATATTTCCAACCATATCCATAATCACATACTGTGTATGCTAACATTGTATATAGTGTATTATCTTACTTTTTTTCATTGATTGTACTTATTTGTATTTTTGTATTTCCTTCATATATCTGTACCTGAGCTGAGGTGATGCAAAAATTTCCCCGTTGTGGGATCAATAAAGTCTTATCTCTTATCAAATGGACCAATACAGTAAGGCTGTGATGATCCACTTGGTAAAGTCAATCTGTCTCTTTCTTGGACTTGGACAATTCTGATGGCTAAAGACCCAAATGGGACGGCACAAAAAAGGTAAAGAAAATCCAGCGTTTTCACTCTTGGAGGGAGAAACAGGAGAGATTTCTAAAAAAGTAACTTTGTTTTAGTTTGAAGTTAGAGACGAGCCTTTGAATGTGGGCTTTTCCAAAAAATTTCAATAGTACATTTTATTATCGATAAAACTAAAACTAGACGTGAAAATGTGTGTAACAATAACAACAACAGCAGTAAGGTAAAACCACCCTGTCACTCACAAAGGTCTAACCTGCTGTAAACTCAAGATGACATTTGCTCTGACATTTCGATGGTGAACTTCCTTCAGGAGCCTGTAATCACATTACTGTGATTGACTAAACCCTCTGCTGTCACACAGTAATGCAAAAGCTCTGTTCAGCTGTAGCCATGGGTCATGCATGCTTATGACCCCAGAATAAGGTTAAAATACACGTTTTCATGTGGATGAGTGTCTGTGATCACGACGTTTGTGCAGTCTGCAGAACTTTGTTTAAAACCAGAACTAACAAAGCGAGCTTAGATAACACATGACTCAAGAAGTCGTGAATAAAGAGCCGCTGATCACTGACATTTACACACAATACATGTTGATTGCTAATTATCCCCACCTACATGATGTGTGCACACAAATGAATAATTAAATACGTTCGAAATTAAAACTAAGGTGGAAAAAGTTTCTACTTTAAGTGGATTAAAGTTTTTACGTAGTTTGGATTGAACATTTATAGGAAGTGTGACATTTCTGCACACGAGCAGACAGACTGCAGTAAAGTTTTTGGTCTTCTTTGTCTCTGTGTTTTTCGCCTTTTCAGTGTTTCTGCAAACTTTCTGTAGAGCAGTGGTTCTTAACCTGGGTTCGATCGAACCCTAGGGGTTCGGTGAGTCGGTCTCAGGGGTTCGGCAGAGCCTCCGCCGTGACATGCACCGCTCATTTTGTGCACCAATATCTTGAATTTGAAAAAAATCATATTTTATTTTTCACTAAAGAGAGGTTCAGTGAATGCGCGTATGAAACTGGTGGGGTTCGGTACCTCCAACAAGGTTAAGAACCACTGCTGTAGAAAAAGGTGACCAGTGAAGGTGAAATCGCGTTTTTTGTTAATTCAGGTTTTTGGTTTTTAGCACATTATATGCTCTTCACTGGCAGCGCTAATGATGACCGATGTCATGGTCCCTGTGCCTCCCCGGCCAGCCCAGTGTGGCCACAAGTGTCTGTTGTTTTTCTCTCTCTCTCTCTCTCTCTCTCCTACCTGTCTGCCTGGGCGGAGCTCTGATTGGGCGCCCGCCCTTGGCCCACGCACCTGCAGCTGATCTCGATTGAATTGCAGTTGATCTCTGGCTCTTCTTAAGGCTGGGGCTCTGAGCTATTCGTCGCTGGAATATTGAGTGACCCTCGTCAGTATTGCCTGGCTTCATTCAATTCAATTCAATTCAATTCAATTCAATTTTATTTATATAGCGCCAAATCACAACAAATGTCGCCTCAAGGCGCTTCATAGATACAGAGAAAAGCCCAACAATCATATGACCCCCTATGAGCAGCACTTTGGCGACAGTGGGAAGGAAAAACTCCCTTTTAACAGGAAGAAACCTCCAACAGAACCAGGCTCAGGGAGGGGCGGGGCCATCTGCTGTGATTGGTTGGGGTGAGAGAAGGAAGACAGGATAAAAGACATGCTGTGGAAGAGAGACAGAGGTTAATAACAGATACGATTCAACACAGAGAGGTCTGTTAACACATAGTGAGTGAGAAAGGTGACTGGAAAGGAAAAACTCAATGCATCAATGCTTCATTGTGCATTAGTTGTTCCCGTGCTTGCCGCCGACTTACCCTCGTCTATGTTTATAGGTTTATCTGGACCCGCCCGTTTTGATTCCTGGACCCCGTGAGTGTGAGTGGGTGAGGAGTGTTTGGACAAGGAGCGGAGCAAGTGTGAAGAAGTGCGTTTCCCCCCTATTGATCCCCGGGACCCTGGTGTCCCCCACCCCCCACCTACCCCTTCACGTGTACATAGCGCACCGGAGTGATTAATAAAGTGTTGTTGAACCGTGCTACCTCAGTCTGCGCCTGAGTCCGTCCACCACCGTGACAAGCGAGGCCTGTAGCTGTAGATGTGACAGGGTGTGCGATCACGAGGAGTGTGAGGCGTTTGGACAACAGTACGGACGAGCTTGGTCAGCCGATTAAGACTCTGGATGAACGAAGTCTAGGCTGATGTTCTTTCTGCAGGCGCTTTAACCTGAGCTGTGGGAAGAAACTGTTGTGATCTTGTTACTGTGAAGGAAAAAACACTGATTGGATTCCTCCATCAGCTGACACAGACGTCATTTACACGACCGTGGCCACTCTGAATCCCGACAGCCGTCCTCAGGCTGCCGTGCACAGACAGCGTTGATGTTTCTTTCCAGTATTGTTAAAACAATAGTAGAGCTCGCACACTGAAAGCTTTTTCCTTGATTGTTCATAAATAACAAAAGAAAGAACAAACTGAGTGACGCAGCTGTCTCAGAAGAACATCTCTGGCATGTGTTCAAGCACTTTGATTTATCTTCTGTATCACAAGATGAAGGATAACGCCTGAATTATTGAGGAAGTTGAAACTCCCTTCAGTAATGTGACTATAGTGGGAGTTTGCTTATCTTGGAGCTTAATATATATGTGTAATAACCTGTACATAAAAGGAGTCTGACTACTGTGGACTCTGCATTACTTACTTCATAAAACTTTTTTTTTTCCAGGAAAAATCAGCCAGTTTTGAAAATCACAGGTTTATGTATCTGAATGAGGTTTAAGTGCTGCTTGTTCCAAACACAGAGCTCAGTGTTTGTCGAATCTTGTTTCTCTTCATGCAGTAAAATGAGTAGCAAGTCATCTCAATATTTCACATTCACATTAAAGTGTCAGTCTTTTAAATATAAAACAAATGACCTTCACTGACAGTCACATTACCTGCTGGTGTAGCAGATACACACTGCACTGCTTTATCTTTGAAAGCCCGTCTGACTCTGCCATGTCTAGCTAGCATTAGCATCATCTCACTGCACCTGGTGATTCATGCTAGCAGGCTGTGTGTGCTTTGAAGTATCAGCTTTGAACCGTATTTCTGATGATGCTCACTCTACTAATGAGGTTCCTATAACCCAGCACATGGCCTGCCCACCATGCCAACTGCTGCATAAACAGGGAACATGACGAAGGATGTGTTGCCTGTTGCTGCTCCACCTGCCACTGACACAGGTGACTTGGCTTTTTTGAAGCAGTGCATGATTGGAAGCTCATCTTGGCTACGAGATGTTAATTGTTGAGTTAATTGTTGCACCACTGTTCAGAAGATCATATCCTGATATTCAAATATATCATCGGATGATAGCACTAAATGGTTTATTTGTCTAACAAGCGAGTCCGTGTTGCTGCTATCATCTTAGATCAATAAGATTGATATTTCTCTTGCAAGGAACATCACTGCACCACCGCAAAGCCAGAAACAAACCGATGCACGCTGTTAGGAAGCCGGGCTGTGGGTGCTCGCTCGTGTCTGTGCGGAGCAGTGATTAATGCTGATGCACTGAGGGAGGCCAGGATAAAACGGTTACGCCTAAAGCAACCTCTGAGACCCAGCTAGCCTGCAGACACACCCTCCAGGCGCCACTGCACTGCTTTCAATAGAACCAGAGGACTCGCTAAAAGGTGCGACACTTTATTCTTCATAGATGCTGATGTGTTGCTACTTTGAGTGCAACTGTTGGTCTTTCTAAAAATGAAATGCTTTGAGAGGTTAATGCAAAAACGATATGTTTCAGTCAGTAATATTCCTGACTCGACTGCAGTGAGGCTGCGCATTAGAACACGCGTTTCTTGTGATGCCGCATTAAATGAGATCACGAAATGCCAGCTCACGTCGATATTTGCTTTGAGTTTCTTTCATAACTGCAAAGGTAGCATGTGTAAAGATGAACCCGTGTTTCATTTTATGACGTCACTCTTGAGTTTCTGGGTTTTGGTTTTATTCTAGTTGTCTTTTGTGTAGAAGAGAAACAGACAAATATGGCAAAACTAGTGCGTTTCAGTACATCGTAGTGGCCAAAACCCAGCTTTAATTTATATAGTGCAGTTCTTCCCATATGGAAAAGATATATATAAATCTTATAAAGTTTGTATCTGTCTTGTATGAAACTTGTATGAAAAGCATACAAGAGTGAAAACACATATAAGATCCCTTGAAAAATTATATAATGAAACTTGTATGTTTTGTATATTTACTAAAAAAAATATGAAAGTAATGAGAAAGTGGCCACTTTCATGACTGAATCATATATGTTTTTACTATTTCTTTTCCATGTGGGTTAGTGGACATTGAGGTAGCTGTGTTTGTCCATCCTCAGCATAACCATGTATAATAACCACAAAACTTAAAAAGAGGTTGTACACACACAATACGGTAATATTATGTTGAAGCACAGTACGTATCACTCCGCGAGGCTCCGCCTACGATAGCCGTAATGCTCCAACAATCCATCAAGCGGTGCGGCTTCGTAGCTTAGCAAAGTCAGACTAAAACGTCTTTTGACAGATTTTCGAGCGCCGTGTACATAAAATCGTTTCGAGGTCAGTAAACACAACCAGAGTTCACACATAAGGCGCACTGTCGACTTTTGAGAAAATTAAAGGATTTTAAGAGCGACTTATTTTGTGAAAAACACGGTAATAACGACGGCCCGCTAGCATGCGCTACCAAAAATAGTGCTTTGTTGTGTATCTGACGGACGAAAGCTAAACCAGTTCCACCACTGAAGCTGCAGCATTTTTACAAACCAGTTCTGGTTCATCTGTTTCTTTCTCCGTCGCCGCCATGCTTCTTCTGCCATGTGCGTATGTAAACAAAGGCATGTGCGTTTTACCCATATTCTATCGCCATATTTATTTTCTTATCATTGCCCAACATTATACCGGCCCAGCTCTAAGAGGGAGTATTTATGTTCTTATACATGTACTACGTGATTATCCACAAAGCTTCCCAGGAGTGGCCGGTCCACCAAAACCTCTGCAAAAGTGCATGAACGGCTCATCCAGGAGGTCACAGAAGACCCAGAACTGCAGGCCTCACGTGGATCCGTAAGATTCAACAATAAGAAAGAGGCTGAACAAAAAGGGCAGAGTTCCACGTGGCATTCACGTTTTCTCATCAGCTCTCAAAAATAGATTTCATGACGACAGTAGCACAACTTGAAGGATTCAACGTGAGATGCAGACGCTCGGTCTAAGAGGCAGGGTGCTTCTGGACAGGTTGCCAGCTCCTCACAGGGAAGCTTCAAGCCATCGAGCCTAAGAAGAGAAATTTTCCAGACATGCAGAAATGAAACAACGAAAAGTAGAAAGAGTGGAAATAAAATGAACATCTGACATGCCAGAGCACGCTTTCCCATCTGCCAAACACGCTGGCTGTTCTGTTATGGCTTCAGATGGAACTGGCACTGCTGCTGCTGAGAGAAGCAGAACCAGGATCATTCAGCCACACAACAACAATCCTACACCTATAGCTAAGCAGCAAAGGAGTTTTCCAGGCTGATATAAATATCTTTGAATGGTTGGGTTATTCACAACTTCGCATTTGGCTTGCTGAAGGTCCAGGCTAATGATGCAGAGGCCTCAGAACAAGCTGGAGTTAAAGGCTCCTGCAGTGAAAGCATTTGGGAATAGCACAAAGATATAAAAGCATGTTCAGATGTGAAGAGGTCGGCCAGTACGCTGACGGGTTTCCCACAAAATACAGTTTTCTTTCACTAATAACACAAACCTCTTCAAATCAAAGCAGAAGCTCGACACACTGATGTCGTTGTTTTATTTCAAATAACAGATAAAAATCAGATAAAGTGCATCTCTCCTAACACTTGTGATCTGAGTAGTTGGACTGGACTCCCTTTGTCATTTTCCACAAAGAGCCTCGTGGCAGGGATTGATTACTGTGCTGCTGATTCCTGTAGACCTGCTGGGCTGTGCAAATGCCTTTAGATGTGTGGTGCATTTTTAATGTGTCAGTGGGGACCTAGGCAGAATTATTATGGACTAAATTACAGCCACGGTACTCTAGTAGTAGAAAAATGATGTATTTTTGAAGCTTTTAGCTGCACGGCACATGGTTGATTCCCTGAACAGATGCTGAAAACAAACTTTGCATGTTTTTGTCAGGATTCCACACTGGGGCTGCTGGGAAAAGAGGCTCCTTGTTCTCGTGCACTGGTGCTAGTTATCATCTGATCATTGTAAAGTAAAAGTGGTTTTAAGACACTTTAAGGAGATGGCTGCTGCCATCTGCCATCACTCCGTCAGACATCAACAGCAAGCAGTCCCGCCGTGCGTAGGGAGCAGAAGTTGTGTAGCGCTGCACTCCAGGCACTGACGTTGTAAAGAGAAGCTGTTTGAGAGCTGAACTGCACTGTGCCCACAGATGATGCACCGATCCTGCACACGGGTTTGTTTTGCAGCAGTTTGTTGAAACTGTGGATGACCGAGATGAAGCAAAATCACCTGAATAACAACGAGGCTTCTTATTACTGTCACAGAAATGCATTGCATTATACGAGTGCACTGGGAAGTCTGGGACAGTGCAAACTTCACAGCACCGCTCATCAAAACAAAGCCAAACGCTGATCTGCGACGTGTCACAGATACGTCCAATCACAGCCAAAACACAGAAGAACAATGTGTTTACAAATGGCGTCCTCATTATTCCCACGTCTCTTTCTTTTACCTTCTCTAAGCTTAGCTGACCTTCAGGTGATACTAATCATCTGTAGCTAATTACTGCTCTACCTGAGTAAACAATGTGTTTTTCCATACCGCGGTTCAAACATTAATCATCACACAAGTGGGAAGTTGTAATTAGTTTGATAACAATAATTAAAGTTTGAAGTAGGGGCTGCTGGCTGCTAAAAGGACTCTCTTGTCATTATTAATTATGTGAAGTGATTTTTTTCTGAACAGACGAGGGTTTCTTGAGCTTTCAGTAAACTCGCTGGTTTTGTTAAAGAACCTTCAGCTGAGATTTCATCTCCACAAGCAGAGGTGCAGGCTTAGGTGATGATTAAGCTCACACGAGCATCTCCAGCTTCCTGTTTGGCATCAAACCTGAGGAGTGACTGGCGTGCAGTAACATTACACACACGTGTTGACATGGGCACTTACTTGTAACGCGTTACTGTAATCCGATTACTTTTTTCAAGTAACGAGTAAAGTAAGGGATTACTATTGCAAAAAGGGTAATTAGATTACCGTTACTTTCCCGTAGGAACGCTGCGTTACTGCGTTACTAAAACCGTGATTTTTTTGCGAGAATGTCTCATGACAGTGACGTAAGCGAGTGCGACGTTCGTGACAACAGCTGTGTGCAGATCAACAATGGATCATATATCGAGTGCAGAGAGAGTATGAGCGTGCAGCGTTTAAAGCGTGGAAGTACTGACCTTACTTTGAGTTTGATTCCATAAAAAGTGACAAAAACATTAGTGTCCGTTGTGCGTGGGAAGAAAACTTCTTTTTACAACGAAAAAACCCCTAAACTTCCAAACAAGCACCGAGTAGCTACGACGTAATGGGAAACTCACAGAGAAACTCGCGGATTCTTCCACTGACCGCTGCACACCTGCACCAGGGTAACCCTCCGCCTACCCCACTCCTGCTTTACAGGTGAAAATAGAGCAACAGGACCGCTAGTCTTTGACTTTATTTATTTTCTGCTGTGTTTTACTTGCATCTATTTGAAAGACTGAGTGTAAACACAAAAAATATTTTATTTTATGTGCTGGAATGTGCAGAAAATAGGTTTAAATGTTAAACTAATTTCTTCCAGTCAGAGAATGTTGCAGATAATTAAATTTTTGCTTGATGCATAAAGTTAAAAGATTAAAACGAATAAAACAAGTTTTAAAAAGAGACTTTTCCATTTGATTACATTTTGTATGATGATTATGTAGAAAAAGTAGAATTGGGCTGAAAGATCTATCACTTTATCACCTATTCAGGTTGTAAATCGTGTTTTTAAAAAGTAACTAAGTAACTAATTACTTTGAAAATAAGTAATCAGTAAAGTAACAGCATTACTTTTTGGGGGAAGTAATCAGTAATTAGTTACTGATTACTTTTTTCAAGTAACTTGACCAACACTGCACACGTGTTGATATTTTGACATTTAGGGATGCAAAATAATCCATTTGAATGGATTTGTGCAAGTATTTTTCAGTATGAATGATTAAATAAAACCAAAACAACCCTGCTGCTCTGCACATGTCAGCAGGCCATCTTTGTGACAAACAAACCATGGAGCAATAATGAGCTACCTCTTCAGTAGGTTTCTTGCCTCCTGCTCAGCGTCCAGCTCCGTCTCTAGTGCCTTGGAGAGCACTTGGCAGTGGTCCCCCTTGTTGTGCTCGGGTTGAGAAATTCAGATGAACTATATCAAACACAGACAGGATATGAAGTTGGCCGGTGAGCGAGCCTGTGAAGCCTGGGGCCGGCTCATCAGCAGCGACTGAAATAAAGACGTAAGAGTGAGCTATTTACCAACATGGTGTTTTTAAGGCTTTAACCTTTGTTTTAAATGAGTTCTGTGGTTACCATAGTGTTGTTGTTGCTAAGCAGACCAGAAAAGCTTAGACCTCTCCGTGCAGATAAAATCAATATCAACGATCTCAGCACCAGACCTCATTAACGCTTGGAAAAAAAGCAAAAACACAACAAAAACATAAAAAACAAACTGGATTCTTACGAGGTTTCGCCCAATTAAAGCCGGTCTGATCGTTTTATTGTCGTCCTTTGGTTACTTTAATTTTCAGTCATTTGGCTTTTGTTTGTTTGAGGCGCACGGATTAGAAACAGGCAGCAGAAAAAATTCATTCTTCTTGGACGTTCATTATTCGGGAAGCAGACAACGTTTACTCGTCCCAAATGTGACTCTGACAACACTGACAATAAAACTCTACCAACTCATTTGTTTTGTAACAGAATTTTAGTGACTAACAGCTTTTGCTGAGTGGCCAAATGGTCCAGATGGATAGATATATGGATATATGGATATGAGCAGCTGGTGGAGAAGAATAGACAGAGTGTCACACATGAGGAGGGTGTTTCATCACCGGGTGGATTTCCTGTTCCAGCAGAGGTTGGCAGACTCTGTCGAGTCTTTTCAGAAAGTTGGAGCTTTTATTATCGTTTTTTTTTTTTCATTAAAATCATTTGTTTTTTAATAGCAGTGAATTAACTTACACAGGTGCTCCAGATGACTTCTTCATGTGACGAAAAATACAAAATTAATCAATTAATAATAAATTAAACTGGTTTTTTAGATGTGTGCATATGCTGACATGCCTGGGCGTGTTTCCAAAGAGAAACAGTCTAAACGCTTCACTTCATCTTCATGTTGGACGGACCTGCTCCACCAACCCCGTCGCTCATTTTGGGCAAAACTGTCCAAATGAGTCACTTAGCGGTGAATTGGAGTCCCTTTAGCGCATGAAAAACATTCAAGCTAATTTATTGTCAGGCACTGAAACAATTACTGAATTGTCATTTTACTTTCAACACAAGTTTTCTCACAGGACCCGAGCAGTTAGAGATGAACTAAAACATGCAGAATATATTAAATCTAGACCTGTGTCGTTCCTTCCTATTCGTCCCTCTGAGGATGCTCACAGCTCATTTACCCTTGAAGCTACATTTTTATTGTTAAGACTGCAGGGCTTTTCTTTCATCTCAGCCTTGCCTGCACTGCACATTTGGAGTAAGCCTGATGTATGTGCAGTGAAAGGCCAAATGGAGCTTTGCATTGAGAGAGAATTGGATATGCTGCCAGATTCTCACACAGAATACATCCCACAGATTGGCTGCTATGTTTGGCTAACGTGCGCGATCAGGTAGAGCGACATCCAGGATATTCTCCTGTCATTTGGCAGTGAACGTCTCTATAAAGGTTACCCCACGAAGTGTGCAGATTACAGGGTCACCTCGCGCTCGGCATGCTAAAGGAGGTAAGCGATGCAGACGCTCAAAGCTGCTTCCTTGTCACGTACGCTGGAACAAAATCTGTAACTGATGACTAAATGCAAACTATATGACAGCATCCCAGACCCCATTAACCAAGAAACGAATGAAGAGGCACGGAGCCTAAAAAAGACAGAACAATGGACAGACAGGAGGTTTAAATATGACTTGTGGGCATTTTTTATCTCAGAATATATTTCATTTTTCTCCTTTCATTCAATTTGAGGAAACACACTGAATTTATTTGTTTTAGGACTAAATAATAGTTAAATGGTTCCACAGTCATGATTTGTAACTTTCATGAAGTTACAAATCCATCTTTTCACAACATGCGGCTGCAGTCAAATTCAAAATGAGGCAACAGAGTCCCGACCAAAAGATTTACACCACATAAAAAAATTTCTCACAGAAGAAATGTGAGTGACAACAACACTTAAACTCAATCATGCAAAATACAATTTTTTTCAACTGATCCTAAGCGTTTGATCAGGACTGTATGAGAAACAAACATGTTTTCTGTGATCTTCTCTGAATAAAATATGGACTCGACAGAGAAGTCATGGCATTTTGTGTCCATTTACATTTTGCACAGTGTTCAGGCTACATTACCGTGGCGACTGTATAGCAGCATTATTAAAATATGCTTAAAAGAACACTGCACTTTTCTTTTTGCACACTTTCTTTAAGCATCACCATTAACATGCAGAGGATGTCCCAATAGTTGTTTCATTTTTGAATAGTGTGCATAGTAGCGTGACGCACCGCTACTCATGATCAGAGCGGCCTCACCGTACGTCACCGGAGACACAAAACACGAGGCGAGAAAGTCTATAAACGCTTCTTGCTGTTTTCACGGCGAGCACCGATGATGGAGGCAAAACTGGATGAACAAGAAACATTTAGAATCATCGCGGAGCGTTTCTCATCTGTCTGACGTGGGGCGGTAATTGAATTGTTTAGTGTTCAAACTTGGGCTCCTCCACACTCTCTGTGTAAATGATGTCCTTATTCTCCATTGATCCATTCTTTCTTTCACATCTAGTAACTCTCCATCCTGTCTGTTACTAGTTAACATCATTCAGAGGTGATTAAGCGGCTCATAAATAAACAGAAACATGAAATTAATAAAACAAAACACAAAAGTGATGAGATTTTCTAAATAGGGCTAATTAGCATGTGTGCCTGTGAGAGTGAAGAGTTGTTGGCGATCTATTAACACTATGCTAATGTCTAAACAAACACACAGCCAGTTAATTTCAAGAGTGACCAGCTTTCAACCAAGAGCAGGTCGAAATCAAGCAGATGCAAACAGGGAGCATGCTGCCTGCTAACTAGGGCTGCCATGATTAGTCGACTAGTCACGATTAGTCGACTATCAAAATCGTCGACAACTGATTTAATAGTCGACGCGTCGTTTGCAGTGTTGCCAACTTAGCGACTTTATCGCTATATTTAGCGAGTTTTCAGACCCCCTAGCGACTTTTTTTCTAAACAAAGTCGCTAAAAAGAAGACGTGAAAGCACATATCGCTTTTACTCTCAACAAGCAGCAGGTGCTGTAACGCAGTCAGTTCTTCTTTTACTCTTATGCTGTTTTGTGGATCAGGTTTAAAACTACTTATAAACACACACACACACAAAGTAACTCCACCAGAGTACCTATTTCGGGTCACTTTTGCCGGTCCAAGCCCGGGTAAAGGAGCAGGGTTGGAATTGTGACATTACAAAAAACAATAATTGCTAAAAGAAATTTAATTTGTAGTTCTAAATAAATTCTAAATGCATTTAGGACGTTTTTTGCTCACTTTATGTCTCGTCCACGATGTTATTTCTCTCTCCAGCAGCGTAGGTTACAGTTACATTAGCATGACCAATTATGCAAATTAGGCGATGACGTCATTTAGCGACTTCTAGCGACTTTTAGGACAACCAATAGCGATTTTCCTTACTGAGGAGTTGGCAACACTGGTCGTTTGAAGCTTTGTAAGATCACAAAAGACGCAGGAATAAGTAGTAGGATTTAAGAGTGTAATAACGGACTGAAACAGAAGATGGCAGCACTGCATGTACAAGGATGCCAGCTGCCGTTAAACCCCGAAGAAGAAGAAGCTGTGTCCCAGAATTCATAGCGCAGCCCAGCTCAGTTTACAACAATGGCGGCAGCTAGTTAGTTTTAATATTACTCTTATTATTCTTTCTGGGTCACAAAATAAACGTTTAACATATTTTCAGGCGAGAATGTAGCTGTGTAAACCTCAAATATCTGCTCAGTTTATCAAGACACCACATATTTTCAAAAGCGCTCCGACGTTTTCGGAGACGTCTGTTAGCCACAGTGTTGCCAACTTAGCGACTTTGTCGCTATATTTAGCGAGTTTTCAGACCCCCTAGTGACTTTTTTTAGAAAAAAAGTCGCTAAAAAAAAGACGTGAAAGCGCATATCGCTTTTACTCTCAACAAGCAGGGGGTGCTGTAACGCAGTCAGTTCTTCTTTTACTCTTTTACTCTTATGCTGTTTTGTGGATCACAAGGTTTAAAACTACTTATAAACACACACACAGTAACTCCACCAGAGTGCCTATTTCGGGTCACTTTTGCCGGTCCAAGCCCGGGTAAAGGAGCAGGGTTGGAATTGTGACATTAAAAAAAACAATAATTGCTAAAATAAATTTAATTTGTAGTTCTAAATAAATTCTAAATGCATTTAGGACGTTTTTTACTCACTTTATGTCTCTTCCACGATGTTATTTCTCTCTCCAACAACAGATTACAATTACATTAGCATGACCAATTATGCAAATTAGGTGATGACGTCATTTAGCGACTTTTAGGACAGCCAATAGCGATTTTCCTTACTGAGGAGTTGGCAACACTGGTTACCCACTAGCTCGATAGCTAGCCGGGGGCTAGGCTAACTAGAGCCGTGAGAACACCGGCTCCCGCAAATCGTTTTCAAACCCACCGCTGTCTTTCACTACTCAGGTTAAACATGATATATAAGTCACTTAGATAACTTCAAAATGTTATTGTTTGGCTTTTTTTAGTATTTTATTTGTTCCTGAGTAAATCGGTTTGGCTGAGATTAAAGTTATAGTTTTTACACATCTGAATAAACATCAAGCAGACAGCTGATTATCAGAAGTGTGAGATGCTCGAGAATTTACTCCGGTGTCCTGTTATATTTTAGATAGAAAGGAGTTTATTAAACTTCACCGAAACAATCTGCAAATTTCATTAAAATTTAATAAACTATCATCTTGTCTTTATTTTTAGTTAGCACATACCTTAAACACTTAAAGCTGTAAGCTAATGATAGTTATATAAGAGCAGATGCTGCTGGTGCAATAAGCTGTACGTTTTATGTCCAATGGATGATGATCTGATTAGTCGACTAATCGCAAAAATAATCGCTGACTAGTCGACTATCAAAATAATTGTTTGTGGCAGCCCTACTGCTAACCTGAATCTTACAGTGGAATCACATGCACATGTTTGTCTCCAGAAGCATCCTGGCAGTTTAGATCAATGCGAGGCTCCTGGAGGAGACCTGATGGGATTTTTAGATATACAGTCAAACTCGTCTGTTAGAATTTGCCGGGGACGATACGTGGCCTCAGATTGAGGTGGAGGCAGGACCCAACCAGAGCAGAGAACACAAACTACACACACCTGTGAGTGTGGTAGGACTGTTCTGCATAGAAGAGCACGAAGCTATTTATTGCATCGTGTAACATGCAGACATGAGTGTAACACACCTCCGTCAGACTCCCAGTAATAGCTGCAGGCTGCATCCTTGTGTGCACCTTGCGTTGGGCTCTTCTCCCTCTGACGTCACTGTATGTTCAGTTGCGTTTTGCTGTGTTACGCCGAGACATCAGCATTACAGAGCAGCAGGGATTTGTGAGGCCAGGCTCTAAGCATGGTGACGTTTTGGCACCGCACTCGCAGCTTTCAGCCGTCCACCTCGTTCTGGTAATATGTGCCCGTCTCACTCCAATGCATGAACATCCTCGCAGCTACAGTCACACATCAGGAGCAACATAAGACACGCTTTTCTTTGGCTTTAAATTCTGAGCATTTTTTCAGTAAACTACTGTATGTGTCACTTTTTTTTCTAAATTGTGTTTGTTTTACACAAATCCAAAGAATGCCAGCTGCAGAAATCAGCAGTGATACATCCCACACATTAGGGATGCCCTGATACCGATACTGGTATCGGGGCCGATACTGTAAAATGTGTGTGTACTCATACTCATAAAAGTTAACCAATACCATGAACCGATACTAACTTATTTCATTAATCAGAGGGTGGCTTGTCATTTCTGTTGTAGTTTTTTAGATTGGCCACTAGGGGGACATCCCGCGCTAAACAGGCACAGGGTTAGGCGAGTGAGACTGGCAGCTCCAGATAAAAAAGAGAAACTGGAGGCTGCTGTAGCTAGGCTAAACAAAATGTCAGCAGTGTGGAACAGCCAACTTTAACTCAGGTTTTGGAAAAGCGATGAAAAATGTCAAGAGAAAATCCACGGGCAGTTAAAATAACAGAGGCTCGACTCATTTTATCGCTCTGGAAATTCCCAACCGCCCACACATCAGGGAGATAATGGTGCCAAAACTTTCTAAAGAGGTAAAGACAAGCAGTGTGTGCGATGTCAGTCCTCGGTTTAACGGCACAGTGGACTGATGATCCACGGGCAGATGAGGAGTTCGTCAATGCCAAATACTTTCATTATTTTGTTTGTTTGTTTATAATATGGACACTCTGCAATAATTTAAACGTTTATTTTATTCTCAAACCTAATTTGTATTTATTTTATTCCAAACAGAAGTGTTTATTTATTATTCTGAAAGCTCGAGACAGTGCCAATAGTTCAGTGATATTTTGTTAAATTACAATGTGGAGACTCTGCAATAATTTAACAGAACTGCTTATTTTTCACTTGAAATTTTTTTGTGGTCATTTTTAATAAGATTTTATTTTTTTATCGGCAGAGAATAAAATAAAACCTGTCTTCCAATTCATTGCATTTGTGTGTGTGTGTGTGTGTGTGTGTGTGTGTGTGTGTGTGTGTGTGTGTGTGTGTGTGTGTGTGGTAGAAGTATCGGTTTTTGTACTCTGTATCGGCAAGTACTCAGATCCAAGTATCGGTATCGTATCGGTTTGAAAAAATTGGTATCGTTGCATCCCTACCACACATCCTCTATAAACTGCACCCATATGTACAAGCACAGAGCAGCCATGAATGTCCAGCTGCAGCATGTCACATATAAAGCAAACATCTTTTGGTCTCCTTGTTCCCTGTGCTGTCAGTAGATAAGTGTGTGTGAATGAGAGGCTCTTAAAATTAGGTGATGTTCTTCATTGTATTACTAAAGGTAACAAAGGCAGGTTTCTGTCCTCTGAGTGTGTCATTTGTTCCATCAGACAGACGTCATTCACTTTCTGGATCCATGTATGAAATGTGATAGTTGTGCATTGTCGGGCTGCAGTGAGTTATATATTTAACAGATAGGTTTTGGCTTTGCAGTCAATAAGTTGTGGAGTCCTTCCCAACACTGCGACTGTAGGACTTAGTGGAATATTTACTATTTACAGAGTATGGGGCTCTGAACGTCAGCAGCAGCGTTTTGTTCTGGTGAAGATGATCCGTAAATCAGTGTTTCACTTACATCCAAGAAAATAGAACTTTTTTATTACTAATGTGCAACACTGTAGCTGTTTACGTTTCCAGTTCAGCATCACTGCAATGAAAACTCCACTAAGTTCAAAAAGACGATTGCATATTTTAATTTGCGTCTTTTATCAAATCCACAGCGCACACATTCATCAGGGAAACGTCACTGGATTAATCTTTCTAAGCTCTCTGCTTACTGGGTTTGATGGAAATGGATGCATATCAGAACCAGTTAAATTTAATAAAGTTAATACAAAATGTATCAAAGAACATCTTATTGGCTTTTGAAGTTTTAAGTCTGCGTTTCATTAAATTTATATCCTTTCATCCTCTTTTTAATTGTTGTATTGTCTCAGGTTATTTTCTGTAAAGCTCTTTGTGACTCACATCTGTGGAAATAAATAAATAGAAATAAATATTGTTTGCTTGCTAATCTCATGACTGTTGATGTATAAACACACATGATGTTCAGGAGCAGCTTGATGCTTGCAGTCAAAGTGTGGCAGCAATTATATAAGCGCTGATATTTTTGGGGGCTTTGACCTGTGGTCACTAAGAAACTGTGACAAGTGGCAATCGGGCCTGTGCTCTTCAGTGAGTGGCAAATGGGTGATGAAGGTTGGGAAAGCATTTCATGCAGGGAGAGTGGGAACTAGAGTCACCTTGCCTGGGGGGCAAACTTATGCACTTTCTGGAGTAAGTCAGTGCTGTTGCTGAGGACATGAAGTCAGTGACTCACGCTGGCCCAGGGCCGCTGGAGTCTGTCACCTTCAGATGGCCATTTGCCCGTCGGTGGAGAGACTTTGTCTGCTGGTGCTCACAGGCTGAGCCTCGCATGAGCAGGTGGTGCACAAACACGCCAGCGGGAATGTCTTTTTTTGGCATCGCCTTTAATAAACATGGAAATCTTATCACAGTATTTTCAGGCTGCAGTGAGAGCACGGGCTGGACGGACTTTTGATTACAGATGTTTGAGACGTTTGATGCCTTTTAGTAGAAAGTGACAGTTTCATTATTAACCTTTGACCCGTTAGATCGAAAGATGTGGAGGGAAACAACGTGAAACAACGTGAAATAGATACAAATGTGCCTTTACTTAATGTTCAGGATGATACTTTTTTCTTTGTTTACATAAGTCGCCCGCACAGTGTCTTTTTTTTTTGACATTATACAAAGAGCTGAATGGGCGAATCCTCGGTGGTGTGGCAGGTTATTAATTGAGATCATCAATAACAACAGGCCCTGTTTTCTGTCTCTTGAGGAGATCGTTCATCATGTGAGGTCGGTGCAATCAGGCGAGAGAAAATAGGGCAGATCTGGTCATTGTGAGCAGCGTCTTGTAGAAGTGGAAATTTACTATACCCTCTCCACAGTGACAGAGTGCCATAACATGAGCCCCGCTTTGGTGTGAAATTACAACAGCGTGTTTCCGCCTGTGGTCATGTGCATGGCTGACAAATCCAATCAGGTACTAGACGTGTCTTTTTTCCCCTTGTCTTTGCATTTGTGGTTAAAAAATAAAAAAGTATAAGTGGAATTATAATATCCTTGGCTTGGAAGTAGGAGAAATTTAAATGCAGAGTTCTTTTTTAAAACGATTGCACCGTTATGAAGTGAATTCAAACAAGGTTGAAAAATGAGTAATAGCACAACACCACCTGTATCTGTGTGAGCTGGTGAGGCTCTCACATGCTGACCGTTAAGCTGCTCAAACTCAAAACATTCAGAGGTCATTTTTCATGTAAAATACATAAATTTTTCAATGTGACACAGAGGGAGTGTTCATTAATCGGCTCCCAAAACTATAAACTGTCAGGCACTCAGTAAAGGACATAAAATAGATTAAATTTGAAGTAAATCAGAACAAAATAACTTTTTTTACAGCTATGCTTTATTTATGAACTTGTTTCCTTTGCCTTGCCTGCTTTTTCCACAGTGGCATTTCCACAGTGAGTGTCCTTGGAACAGTCAGTCATTTATTACAACACTCTCATAGGCGTCTGTATGCAGCTGACACACGTGTTCTGGTCTGTAGGAGGTTTGATGCCACTTTCCTCAAACGAGCCCCGACTGCTCCGATCACTAACAACGACCCAGCCAGGATCCAGTTCCTGTGCAGGGTAACAAAGACGGAGACGTTTTGTAACTTTGAAGGCTCTGGCCTGATTTCCTGCTCAATATTACTTTGGAGTTCATGCGTGTTCTGAACTAGAGCTGTGCATTTTGTTCCCCATTTCCTCCAACTGGAATCCAGTGGGAAAAGCTTCAGATCCGGTGTGGGTACCAGGAATAATTGCAGCCACCCAAACCTACAGTGACACACGGATGGGTGCGTCAGGATAGTCAGTAAAGTTTTCTTTAGAGCTTGAACATAAAACATTTGTTTTGAAGAACGAGTCTGTTAAAACTGGGTCATTTCACAGTGACGGAGAAACATCACAAAGCTGTGCCGGAGCATATACGTAAGAATGAATCATTTGTTTGCGTCCTGCTAACGAGGCTGTGTTGTCTGGGCTTGTCAACTAAAATCTAATTACTGACACTGCTTTATTTGCTCTCACATAATGGAAACATTAAATCAGTACTGCTCCCAAAACAGCTATTAACCAGTGAGCTAACACAGGTCACTTTGACTACGCCTGCATATTTTTCTGCAGTATGTAAGGCGTGTAGCCCAGACACAGATTTCCTGCTAATTCAGCCAGGGCGGCGAGTCCACAACAGCTTCTTTATCGCGCGGCCGTGTGCTTGAAACCTGGGAATTGCTCACTCATACAGGCCGCTGCATTCCCCGCTCTCGCCCATCAACAGATTCTTAATAATTTCCCTATAAAACCATTAACATGTGTCAGTTTCATGTCAGAGGCGAGTGTTTGATGTGTGGTTTGTGTGAAGCTGCTCGGCACAGTTTTATGCAAATGCACCGTGAAGAGCTGAACACTAAAGCGTCGCAGCAAAAGCCACGAAGGTCTGTTTTTTTCCAGTCTGCAAAGATGTTGTGTGGCGTGCACTCACGCAGCCATCGTACACTACGTTCAGAACATTCACGTGATGTGTGTCAAACACCTTCAAATTATTAGCAGCTCTGTAAACAATTAGACGTGTGATCCAGCATTGTTCTCATGAATAGCCCTCGTCCCGGGGCGCCCGTCTGTGTCAATACTGCAGGTTTCCCATTTCATCTCTGATTGGATGCCTCTAACCCAGGAAGCTGCAAATAATTATATTTTTCTTCTGAGCTCGTACTGTGTTTGACTCTCCATCTCTGACTGTATTTCATTGAAAATGCAGAAAGTAAACACGGCTTTCAAATCCACACCTGTGGAAATACCTGGTCTGCAGAAATGAGCCGCTACATGTGTCTGAGCTGCTCGAACAGCGTTGTTGATGGTTGTTTGGCGTCTGCTCCCTCCTCGTTTTTATTTTATTTCTTTTTATTTTCCAAAAATACTGTTTGGAAAATAAAAAAAATCTCTATTTGGAAAAATTCTGTTGATGGCAGAGAGCAGATTGTGACGGGCAAACAGAAATCAAATAAAATTATTAAAATAACAGCATGTCTTCATCCTGTCTTCCTTCTCTCACCCCAACCAATCACAGCAGATGGCCCCGCCCCTCCCTGAGCCTGGCTCTGCTGGAGGTTTCTTCCTGTTAAAAGGGAGTTTTTCCTTCCCACTGTCGCCAAAGTGCTGCTCACAGGGGGTCATATGATTGTTATTATTGTACGATCTACTGTACAATATAAAGCACCTTGAGGCGACTGTTGTTTGGCGCTGTAAAAATAAATATAACTAAAACTGAATATAACTAAAACAGTGCTCATCTTTACAAACAAAATCGCTCGAGACTCTGGGAGAGATTTCCAAAGTTAATATAATTCTTTTAAAGTATTTTTCTCCATATCACATCAGCCACAGCGCTCAGATGCTTTTTTAAGTTAAAGTTTGGTAATAAAAACAACAACTTACTCTAACCTCCACTGTAAGAGAAAAATACCTGATTTAAAGAACTTTTTTTCATTTTTTTCACCTGCCTGAAGTTAACTAGACTTAAAGTCGTGACTTGATGTTGCACATGAACCTTCTGCACACGCTTTGCAGTGACTCGAGGATTTATTACACGAGGACACCAGACATTCGAGTTAATCGTCTTACAAACAGCATTTTCTGATTAACAGTGTTTTATAACCTGTTGGCTGCTTTGGCACAGAACTTAAAGTGTAATCAGATTACTGGTTTTGATCCACCTTACTGCTCCATAACTGCTGTTTTTGTTTGAAATGCTCGAGAAATGAAAATGAAATAGGAAACTTACTTTCAAATTCTTTCCGTTCAAATGCAAACACAGCGGAGTGCGGTTAATATGTGCAATAAAATGGATGCATATTTAAAGTCACTTGTTTGGACAGTGTGTTTTATTATGTTCGTGCTCTGGTCTCACTGCATTCAGATCTTAAAGGAAGTTTCCGTGTGTTTCTAACCCATGAAGGTTAATTTTCATTTGCACATTTTAAATAATAAAGCCTTTATTTTTTATTCCCATGAATCCTGCTGCTCTCTTTCTTGAGTCTCCATGTTGGAAACTCCGGAGGTAAAAACCAGTTACTCATGAAATGAAGTCATATGTTGAGTCTGGCCACACGCGTTTCCTGTGGAGACAAATAGCCAAGCTTACCTCGTTTTTTCCCCTGTGCATGTAAGTAAGATACATAATCATTTCAGCTGTCGGCACCAGACCTGAAAGATAGGTTTTACATCTTGTACCTAATGAGGTCTTCATCAGAGCAACACTACTACAGTCTTTCATTAAATATGCATAAGCTTAGATTCAGGTGTTGACACAGCGTTGCCTTGGGAGTTCAGTGAAAAATATGCTCCAACTGTTTAATGTTAAACTGTGTTCCTTTGAATCCCCCTCAGATTGCACCATCACTGTCTTGTTGAGGCAGTATCACCCACTAGGAGGATCCACACGTACACTCGCAGGCACTGGCTGGTTTTTCTCACATCGATTCACTTTGAACAACTTCAATTTTGAATGATGTTTCATGTCTCTTTCCAACACCCCACTGTGCTCGCGCCTCACTGGCACCGCAGCCGTGTCTTGGAGGGATAGCAAAATGCCAGCCCTTATTCACTCCTCGCAAACAGCTACCAGCTATCGTGCTCCTCTGAAAAGCAGCCGTGAAAAAACCAGCGGGGAACGTTTGACAGCCAATCTTTAAGCATAAGTAAGAAAGGAGGTAATGAGAGGGGAAGACATCTGAATTCACCTTTTAGTTCAATATTTGATGCCGCTGAAGACATCTTTTCCTTATTGTTGATTTTGAAATATTTCTGCACTTTATCCAATAACATTCACCTCAGAAACAAACTCAGTAAAACTTGATTATTCTTTTGTTCCACATGAGACATTTAGACATGTTCAAAGTTTGTTGTCATGGTTTTTGGCCTAAATTAGGAAACTAATTAGAGAACACTGAAAAGGAGCCCCATCAACACCCCGTCCTTCAGTATGCAGAAACATGTCATTGTAGAATTTGGGGTTTTTTTGGGTTGCCAGTCAGTGAATATGTTGAGTACCATACAAAGTACAAAACCCTCTCTTTAACTGTCATGCTTGAAAGCTTGAAAGCCTTCTTCATCTTTTCAAGAGCAGGGATTGCTATCATTTGTCTTGCAAAGCTTGAAAGCTTTCAGCTTCTTTTCTCAGCTGAAATTGCTGTAATTCATTGGACAATAAACAAGACAAAGCTGCTGTTTTTGACAGAATTGTTAGGAATGCCAGAAAAACGTGTAGGAACGATAATAAGACGCTGGCGTTATCGCAGACAGGCCGAAGTCGACCGATTATCCTGACGAATCTACGTCAGATAATGCGAGGAATGGTAATGTTTAGCTTTTAGTTTTAATACTACTGCCTTAACTTTCTAAACAAGCTGAATATTTGCGGTTACTGTATGCAGAGAATAGTTAAAGTATGCCAGTACCTGTATGTGTGTATTAAGAATGGCAGGTTGGTCAAACAGCAGCACGTTTTCTTCCATGAAGCGTCCCTTTTTGGTCAAATAGCTTCACTATTCATATACATATTACATGAGTTTTCTCTTCATCCTCCCTCTAGTGTACTTGACTTTTGAAAACAAGATAATAATAAAAAAAATCAGAAGGGAAAGAGACAAAAAGTCTGTCTTGAATGTGGATGTCAAGTAGTCTAGTTTTCATCTTCTGCTGCTCTGAGCTCGTACTTTGACTCTCCATCTCTGACTGTATTTCATTAAAAATGCAGAAAGTAAACACGGCTTTCAAATCCACACCTGTGGAAATACCTGGTCTGCAGAAATGAGCCACTACATGTGTCTGAGCTGCTCGGACAGTGTTGTCGATGGTTGTTTGGCGTCTGCTCCCTCCTCGTTTTTATTTGCATGTATTGATTTGCTGTACACTTTTAAAATGTTGCAATAAACCTTTTAAACCCATTTGGCTTGAAGCTGTTTTTAATTTAAACAGTAAAGAAGAGCTGAAGAATGACGAGGCTGGGGTTTAATAACCATGCCTCTCAGTGGAGTTGGACAGCTCCATAAATGTTTCAGTCCTGCAGTTTTGGTGTGTTTTGAACATTCCTGCTGATTGTGATGAATCTGCACAGAAAATACTGTTTGGAAAATAAAAAAAATCTCTATTTGGAAAAATTCTGTTGATGACAGAGAGCAGATTGTGACGGGCAAACAGAAATCAAATAAAATTATTAAAATAACAGCATGTCTTCATCCTGTCTTCCTTCTCTCACCCCAACCAATCACAGCAGATGGCCCCGCCCCTCCCTGAGCCTGGTTCTGCTGGAGGTTTCTTCCTGTTAAAAGGGAGTTTTTCCTTCCCACTGTCGCCAAAGTGCTGCTCATAGGGGGTCAAATGATTGTTATTATTGTACGATCTACTGTACAATATAAAGCACCTTGAGGCGACTGTTGTTTGGTGCTGTAAAAATAAATATAAGTAAAATTGAATATAACTAAAACGGTGCTCATCTTTACAAACAAAATCGCTCGAGACTCTGGGAGAGATTTCCAAAGCTAATATAATTCTTTTAAAGTATTTTTCTCCATATCACATCAGCCACAGCGTTCAGATGCTTTTTTAAGTTAATCGAGTTTGGTAATAAAAACAACAACTTACTCTAACCTCCACTGTAAGAGAAAAATACCTGATTTAAATTATGCTGATATTCCTTTGACGTTTGTCTTTCTGTAAATCTTTGAGCCACCTTCAACAATGCTGATATTTTTACATCTGCTTGTCATGTGTCTGTGGGTTGCTAGCTTACATGCATATGCACTACTGAAAGTGTTTGCATCACAGAAAATTGTTTAACAGCTTTCAGAGTAGTTTGTAGTGTCAGAGCCAGTGAGCTCTGCCCCTCCCAGCTCAGCCATATTTTCCTTTAACTAAGCTGTTTGTAGTGCCTGAACATAACCACTGAGTTAAAGTGACCCTAAAAAGAAGTGCAAACACAAAGGTCCCAGCTGGTGGGCTGCATTGCTGCACCGGTGGTGTCAGCGCATTAACTGCAAAGGTCACTTTGTGTGTAACAGAAAGATGCAGCTGGACCATCGGCCACCTTAACAAAAACATTCGATAACCGACCGAGCTTAATGTTGGAACTTCAGATGAAGAATCCGAGTGTGTGTTTGTCACTTTATTTGGCAGGAAGTGTATCTAAAATAAATATTTATGCAGTAATGCCTTCAGTATAACCTAATTTATGAAACCAGTGAACTTGTAAAATGGGTAAGGGAGCAATGATAATTAGTATGATGAAGTTCCATTAGCTGACACACATCACTTCACATTGGGATATGAAAGGACACGAGTACATACGAGTGTGTCCATGCATGAGATGAACTGATCTGCTGTGCTGTGGAGTTTCTGCTCACGTCCGCAGCAGGTAGTTCATAGCTGCATCTCAAGCGCTGACATTGATTATCTCTCTCGTTTTGATCATTATTGTTAACGGCGGCCGCTCACACAAATATTTACTCTATGTTACCGTGACAACGTATCACTGCTACTGTAAACGACACGGTCCGACCTCAGAAACGGAGACATGAAAGAGGGAAAATGATTATGTTTTGGGAGTTTGCTCACTGATGACTGTGAGGACCACAGCGATGCGTAGCACACAAACATGCCTCGCTGTTGACTTCATTGTTGTTTTTAGTTGTTTTTAAAGCCATTTTTGTCAAATGAAATCCTAATTTACTGCTCGGTGCTTTGCTACAGTAAAGTTTGTATTTATGTTTGTGCTGATGTTTAACAAGGCTCTTTAAAGGTCATGTAAGTTGTTTTACTATTATTTTCCCCCTAATAAGCTATCCTCATGCTTCATTTAAAAAGAGCATCTATGGTCCTGCACATATTAACCCAAATCTACAAGTTGCTGCCAGCCTTGTTCATCAGCTGCATAAAGGTCACACATCGAGTAATGAGGCGAGCTGCACAATTCCACAATTAGACTTTGTTGTCATCAGTTTTGGGTGGCACTACTGAACTCTTATTTTCTCACTTAATTTGACCTGAAAGGATATTTGAAAAAGTCAAAGGCTTAACGATTGACTGAGCATTTATGCTTATTGGTGTGCTGTTAGGTATGTTTACAGCATTTATTTTCAAAGCAGTAGTGATAAATCTGTATTATTATTCACGATGAGTGAGTGAAAGTGGATCGAGTGAAGTTGTGCCTGTGTGCAGAAGGCAAACTCGGGGCTATTTGTTCTAATACAAAAACGATTTTTACCACGACACATCAAAAAAAGGCATCTCGTAACCTTTTAGTGGCGTCTGTCTGTTTTGCATGACGGGGCACATGGGATGGCCTTTTTCCTATTTTCCCTGTGCCACCTGAAGTCACGGAGGTGTAGCTTTCACGCTCGCATTATAATCACTCGATAGTGGGGGAGGAGGAGACGCTTAACAATTTTCCATCCCTCCACCTTCAGCATCGGACACACCAAATTGATTTTAATCAGGCAATAAAGCAGATCTGATCCTCCCTCTGTTGACTCACTTTCATGCCCCAAAGAGGCCGACCTGATCGACTTCTCTGATGGATTTTAGTCATAACTGCCAACAGCGGCATCAATACAGACAATCTCTTTCATTTCAGTTGCATTCAGAGAAGACTGGGGCTCGCTTGGTGTTTGTGGAGAGGTTTCAATAGTTTATGTCTCAAATACTTTGATCATTTAATCCCTGTCCTCCTGAGATGGATAAGATAAAAAAAAATGCACGTCTAATTGAGTTTTGTTTGTGTAATTGCTGTTTCTGAAATAAGCATGGAAAAATATGACTACGGCGATGCTGGAACACTTTGCATGTGTAACGTTGGTTTAAGTATCTGTGTACTGCACACATTGTTAGTACTTCTTACAGTTGGTGTAAATGTAATTAAGGCTTAAGGGGCAGATAATTAAAGAGCCACCAGGAGCGTCCTTTCAAGACTTTATAGGTTTTATATTAAAACAGAAATTGAGAAGTAATTGTAGTTGGGCTGTATTATTGTAGGCTGGTTACCTTACAATACGAAGCTCAGTGGGTGACTGTTGTTATTTGGTGCTATATAAATAAAATTTGTTTGAACTGAAACTATCTGACAGCAGCATGCTGATATCTAACTATAAATGTCTAAAAGCAGCATTTTTTGATTTTGCTTGAAGCTTAATGAAAACTGAAAATATTCTCTTCTCGCCACCCAACTTTTGCCTGCAGTAGACCAACATAAAATCCCCAAAGCTGTGATATTCAGAGACCCTCCTTGAAAAATAATTTCCATTTTAAAATGTGACCTTTATGCAAAGTTAAAGGGCAAACGCACCCTTCTGGTCCACCGGCCCATTGTCCTGTGTCCGTCTTGTTTTGCGCTTCAGATCATATCAGATTTATTTTACCCTGGAAACGTGCGCGTAACCAGGGCCCTTCAAAAATAATGTGTATATGTGATAAAATTGTTGCACCGAGTGCGTAAATCCTGACGTTAGTTTCACATAAATATGTATGACGATGGAAATGGTTTGCATAAAAAAAGAAAAATACTGGAAAAGGCCAACGAGTGGTCACAGTTTACAAAAGCACAAATGCTGTTTTATCTTTGCTTTTTTGGTTCATTCAAGACTCTGCAGGGCCTTTCATACAAGCCTATAATACAGATCACACTACATATCTGCAGGGCAGAAGCTGCTCTTCCTGTCCCACAGCTTTGGAAAGGAATCGAGATTTTTGTCTCTTTTAGGAAATATTAATGGAGGCAGATTGTTTTTTGCTTGAGGCTGGGATGTGAGAAGCACTCGGCGTCGTTCCACGCTTTGTTTAACATGTAATAAATATTTCTTATCATTTCCTCACACTCATTACAGATACTGAACCACTTATACGTGCACTAGCATTAGCAATATGATAACAGAGAGTCAAGATAAATTCATGAGTTATTGAAATGCTTCTATTGTAAAGGTTACAGGATGTACTGCAATAATAACAGCCTTGCTAATATGTGCGGTTGACTTTTATGGCTGTTAGAAGTTACAGTTAAATACTTTATGTCTTGGCTCTATTGTATGAAGAAAACTCTGTGACTCCCTAAATTTGTTGAGTCATAGCAGACGATGAGAAACACAGTGCATCATGAACCCTACGGTGACTCAGTAAACCATAAGTATTTAACCTAACCTTTATTTAAACCATACTGCACAACCAGTATGAAGACCATTTACTTCCTCATTTGCATTCTTCCATTTCCTTTCTTTTGTGTAATATAGTGTTTTTCCTCCTGACCTATCAGGGTATGGACTCCACTACACGCCTAAAGGTGTGCTGTGGTTTCTGCATCAACATGTTAGCAACAGATCCTTAAGTCCTGTAAGCTGTGAGGTGGAGCCTCCATGTATTAGACTTGCTTGTCCAACACATCCCACAGATGCTCGATTGGATTGAACTCTGGGGAATCTGGAGGCCAAGTCGGCACCTCAAACTCAAACTGGTTGCTGTGATCCTCAAACTGTTCCAGAACCTTTCCTGATTTGTGGGAGGATGCGTTATCCTGCTGAAAGAGGGAGCACGGTGTATGTGCTCTGCAACATGCTTAGGTGGCAGTGGTCCCTATCAATAAACTTCCACATGGATGGCAGGACACAAGGTTTCCCAGCAGAGCATTAGCACAGTTCCCAGCAGCGTAACATTGCCTGGACATGGGCACCTTGACTGATGGAGCTCCATACACAACAAACTGCCATTCTTCACCTTTCTACCAGAACCAGCATGAACTTTTTCTGGAATCTGAGCTACAGCAGCTCGTCTGTTGGATCGGACCACATGTGAGCCTGTCGTGGTGTTGTACAAGCAGAGAAGGACAGCCGTAGTGATAGATGAAGCTATACTGAACATCAGGACATTTTTTTAGATAGATCGATGACACTGTACATATCTTTATAAAAAAGAGTTTTATGCATGAACAGAGCAATACTCGCGGGAAGCATTTTCTTTAGCCCTTGGTTCATATCCCAGTAAAACGATCACACCACTATCATGGCTTAAAAGGCCGGTTTGTGTTGTGAGTAACATTGGAAGGGACGTGTTGGAACGAGGCTAATCAGATCTGCGTAAGCTAACTCCCAGCTGTGCAGCTTTGCAGATTTCACTGATAACTAAAGTTGAAAACCTTAAATAAAGGGCAAGTCCATCTTAATCGCATGTTTCTATGGTCCAATGGCAAGCAATGAGACATAAATGTCACATTAGCCAAGTGAAGGGCTGTTTTTTTTTCACTATATGAACAGTCAAACTATTGTTGCTGATTTTGGCTTCACATTAAATAATAAAGTGTGGCTATGGCCACTTAAGAGGTTAAAATGTAACTAATATGTGATACTATGGAACAACATAATCGCTACACACGACTCTTATTAATATTCTTAGCTACGTTCACTCTGCAGGTCTTGATGCTCAATTCTGATTTTTTGATCAAATCCGATTTTTTTGTCTGCTCGTTCACACTGCAAATAAAATGCGACAGCAAACGCGCTCTAGTGTGAACGCTCAAAGCGGCCGCATGCGCAAAAGAAGACGTCACACACAACGCGCTCTGTTTAGAACCAGAGCAACAGTATTGTTTGACTGATGCACCTTAATATAAAGACTTCTGACTTCACGTTTCCCAATTTTTGCTTTAAGTTATTTTGTTATTTACATAATAATGTAAATAACCTAATAATGATCCTTATTGCTGTTTTAGAGGAGCGCTGCTTCAAAGGATAGTTGCAGATTTCTGTCAGAATCTGCAGATTATACAGTACAAATAAAATGTTCACGTTTCTCCAACGTTGTCTTCCCAACAGTTTCACTGGATGGACAGGAAGCGTTCGCAATGTCTTCTCCGGCGCTGATAATTGGCGTCTGTCCTGTGTCAGTGACGTAAAAGACGGATTTAATGCGACGTGACCATCAAACAGCAGTCGCTTTCTAAAACATCAGATATGTATCGGATTCAGGACCACATACGAAAGTGACCCAGATCAGATTTGAAAATATCGGATTTGTGCCGTTGACACTGACATACCATGATCGATTATGGGTCGCATAGGGTCAAAAAAATCGGATTTGATGCGCTTTCGCCTGCAGTGTGAACGTAGCCATAGTCACTTGTGCCACATATGGCTGTGTGGGGTTCACAGTAGTGATGGGTCGTTCGCGAACGAAATGGCTCTTAGAGCCGACTCTTTGAAGTGAACGACGCGAGCCGGCTCCTTATTGGGAGCTGTGAGGGGTTTTTTTTCTTTCTCTCACCCTCTCTCTCGCCCTTTTTTCCGCTAAACTCCGCACGCGCGGCCTGTACTTTGCGCTGGGCAGAGGGGGGAGGGGCGTTAGTTACACTCGCAGTAGCACAGGAACAGAGCCAGAGAGAAAGAGAGCGAGGGACAACAACGTCACATTAGAAAGGTATAGTAATCATCCACTATTTTCAGTTGCAGATGATAAAGGATTCAGAAATCATACAGGCCCATATGACAGAGAATGTGCATCTTCTTTTTGTTTTAATATTTTAATTTATATTTAATTGTGTTGTGGTTTGCAGTGTTTTGTGTTGTTTCACGTTAAATTTGTTTAAAAGGAAAAAGCTGAAAATTTAAATAGTTAAAAATTTAAAATGTAAATAGTTGTTTTTTGTATTATATGATTTATTTATTACATTTTATGTGGAGTGAATAAATAAAGTATTTATGGTGGCCCTTAGAGACAAAGCATGTACAAACTCCAAAACACGTACAAAAGACAACAGAAGTGCTCCAGGATGCTGGGTCCAGTGTTGAGCTTTTGTTACTTACTTCCTGGCTTGTGTAGCCACTATCAACAACCGGATTTGGTGTGTGGTAATAACAGGTAAATGAACTTTTTTTTTTTAATTATTTGAATAAATATGAGTGCTTGTCTATAAATACACAAACAATACACACATGCTTTCAGTTGTGTAATTTAAGTGATCTAGTAGCTCTGTTTTGGAAGTTCAGTAAACGCTAGAAATGTGCTTTAGAGTTTGTACGTGCTTTGTCTCTAGGGGCCATATATAAACATATATAAATAAAACCACTTTTTTTTAACATTAGTAATTCCTTTTTTGCATAATTTTATATTATTGTTAATGATTAAATAATTAAAGCAACAAAACAACCTGAAGAGCCGGTTCGGAGCCGAAAGAGCCGGCTCTTTTTAGTGAGCCGAGCCGAAAGAGCCGGATCTCTAAAAAGAGCCGGAAATCCCATCACTAGTTCACAGAGAGAGACACACTTTCTCATTCACACCCAAGTAATTTAACACGCATGTCTTTGGCCCTTTGTGCCAGGGGAAGAAAGGCCAAAGTCCAGTTGCAGTCTTGTAAAACATGACCTTTTTCAGAGGATTTTTAAAGTAATAAATATTTTTTTAGTAGTAGTGTAAGAAGAAGATGACTTCTTCTCTGTCTATCAGGTGTCTGTTGGAAAAAGTCTGTTGGATAAACTGAAAACAGCAGATGGGACATCAGTCATTTATCTCACATGCTTTGACTGTAAGCATTGTGCCCACAGCAGGATGAATGCCGTATTATGTTAGAGGAGAATCAAAATGTAAATATATATATAATCTTAATTCAGTCACTCGTTGTTTTATCTTTTCTAACTCTGTAGCTGAAATAAAGAATGCAAACATACTGTTTTTGTGTTGTGTTTTTACGAGGTGATTTTGAATTGAAGTCGAGTGTGGAGTTGTTAAATAACGGCCGCCTCTTTGCACCGTGAGGAGGCCGGGAGGATGTGATCTCTCACCATAACGGCTTCACTCCACTCTGATAATGCTGTTTAATCTGGAGGCTACACCCAAGGCACCGACATGCCCACAGCCTCGCGGTGGAAACCTTGACTGGCACTTCACCCCTCAGTGATGACAAAAACCCGTCTACTTAAGCAGCTATTACTCCACCTGATTGGTAATCATGACATGGAGTGGGGCATAAATCTCTCACACTGCAGCTGGTTAAGATAGAGGTCTTTGAAGGAACACAGTGATTAGGTGACCTTGGATGGAGCACAGAAAGGGGGCCAAGCGAGGAGCGGCTTTGGGGGGTTGTACTTTTCTATTATTGGCGGTATAATGACACATTCTCATGCAAATGAAATTCACATACGTAGGTTTCAGCCCATTTTCAAGAGGTTGAAACTGTACAGCTCCGAGCTCATCTTCATTTCTTACCCTGCTATTCATCCTCACACACCATCCTCACACACTTACTGATTTAATTTGGACAAACTAAGAAGCAAAAAGTTTTTCTTCTTCTGATAAATTCTCAAACAGCAGGTTTGCTGCATTGTTTACACAGTAAAAAACAATTAAAGGAAATCTGGCCTCACACTGAGTTAATACACCTAACAGCTTAAATCAACACCTCTTCAACGGTCTTTGGAATTAATTTGCATCTGAAAAAGCCAACAAAGCTCTTCCATGTGGAGATGATCTCGATGTATAGTTTAGAACAAGAACATTAGTTTGACAGGTTACCCTGTGGGTAAAGTGGATGCGCTCGATCACAGCTGACACGTCAAATGTGAGGTCTGAATTCAGATTCTAGACATGCAGTTTGCAGGTTTTGCTAAGCTGAGCTTCTGAAACTGTGTCTATGTTTTCATTAAAAAGTTTATTGTGCTAATAATGCATTTATTAATCGTAATGTAAACATGTTATTCTAGCAAAATAAGGTTGTTCATGTCAATAAGGCAGCTGTATTTACAGATAGCAATGTGGATTTTTTAATGCCCCGGTTTCTCGACTGGCATCACAGATTTCAACAGTCTGTCAGCTCAGGTGATGAAAATCATCGGATCGTCTCCGAGGTAGAGTCACAGAGTCCTATTTATAAGTTCCTTGCAGTAGAGTGAAGTGCACTCAAAATACTGGAAATATCTACTATATGTTTCTGATGTTTGAATTTAAATTCATATATATGTTTTTGACACATGCATATTGTACCGACAAGCACAGCAAGTCAGGACAACAAGGCAGTCTGCAGGGTAAACAATGTGGCTTTTAGCAATGTGAGAGAAGAATCAAAGTGACAGTCACAGCAGTAACGTTGCTATTTAAACACGTGTAACAGCAGCGGCGTGCGTCTCTGTGTCGTCAGCGTGGACTTTGATCACGCTTTAAGTTGCCCGTCTTTGTCATTAAGCAGCGGAGCAACGCAGGAACTCTGATTCTTGTAACTTTGTGACCACTGCTGCGGTCACGGCTCATGAAACAAGAGCCAGGGTGACAGAAAACGACATTAATAATCCTTTAAGCTCTTAAATTTCAAAAGATTACTTCTGGCTGTCATGTGGATGCACTGCCACGCTGATCCATCTGCTAAGCGTTTCCTTTCCACTACTGTTAATTAGCCCAGTCCTCAAGACCCACTTAGCTTGCATGTTTTGCGCTGTAGACATCCTGCAGACGGCTGCACATCTGATCCAATTAAGAGCTACACATTCACCTGACACCTCAGTCAGATCAGGTGTGAAGAGCTCGGTTCTCGTTCAAATTGGAGACATTTACTGTAAAATCTTCACAGGCAATTATAAGACATTGCATCTTGTCATGAGAAAGCACGGCGCGGCGGCTAACCCGAGTAAAAGCTTTAACATGCTCATCTTAAATAAATCAATCAATAAAATGGGTTTGAGAGAATTTCAGGAAATGAAAGAAATCCCCCAAAATCAAACCAATAAATCCCTGTAACTCAGCATCAGGTGAATTCATTCTGATTGTTGTTGGCGAGACCAGCACAGACCCGTCTGATAAATCAGAGCTCGCTCACCTTAACCTTAGCGAGGATTCGGTTACTTTGACTTCACTGTTAGCAAATGTTTGTGCAATAAGACAGTAAACTCATCAAAACCCCACAAAGGAAATCAGAATGTTTTGAGAGCTGTTTTAATAAGTTATGAATCTTTTAATAACTGTGATCATATGAACAGTAATGATCGTTATCGGGATTCATTTCCCTCGCGCTCTCTTAATGTTATTGAAGTTGTAACGTATCAGAAAACGTGTCAGATATCAACATCATTCATGCCTTGTTCACATAATTCTTGTAATATAGTTATTTCTTCATAAATGCATCCTCGGCGGTGGGATAAAAGGGTAGGAACGCAGCTTAAGATCGCTCTCATGAATCATTCATTGTTTACTGGTGCAGGGATTTGTGCCAAGGAGCAGGAGGCCGTTCCACCATTGTCTCCTGAAACTTTTCCTACAGTGCTGCCTTTTAATAATTTGTTGACATGCCCCTGCTGTTGTTTCGAAAATAAAAGTGACCTCTCTCTGTAGTGAAGGTCAGGCGATATCTAATGAAGGCCCCAAAGCCTACAGCATTGATTTCTCACCCGCTTCATGTCGAGAATGCAGAGCTGCTCAGCATCGCCACGGTGGATGGCCGCGGGTACAATCTGGTGTTTCCTGGAGACAGTTATGTGGTATCTCAGATTCTGTAAACATAATTGCTTATCTGTCTTAGTACATTATTATTTTCTCCCGTCTCAAACAAAGCTCTGTCTCGAGCTGGATTGAGAAAAACAACTTCTGGAGTCGAGAAAAAGAGATTTAGGGCAGCGGAGCGGGCGTGCGTCCAGGAGTGCTGCGACATTCTGCAATCGCTCATCAGCGAGCAGAGTCACGGCACTCTCTCGTCTTCATATGCTGATCAGATTTGACGCGGATGGCATTTAAGTCTAAATAGCACATGGCGTATGTCACTTCTAGAGATACGCTTGTAATAAAGATTCATTATGCAGGTGCGAGGCGTCATTGAGATGCATCGCACTACTTTGCATCTTTTGGCAGATTAAAGATATGAAGATTAAGGGAGAGACCGCATTATACTGTTGTTATGCTTAATAACCTGCTTGGTTTGGCTCACAGCCCCACACTCATCCATAATGCATGTGACCTGCAGCCGGCCGGGATGCCAAGTGGACTCTGACGCTGTGAGACGTTTGAGATCGCTGATGTATGTGCGCGTCTGTGGACTCTATAACTCTGCGCACTCTGAGCACATCGGGCACAAACTTCCTGAGACCTTTTCCGGTTGTGACTGCAGCCCACTGCAGATCAAACCCGTGTCGGTGCGTTCACCTTCACCCTGTCACCATTTCATGGCTCCACAGAGCACTACCTGCTTGTTAAGTGCTGACGTATCGACCTTCTGAGAATACTGTTTCCAGGTCAGAGCCTCGACTGCGTAGGCTCTCTTCTCTTTATAGTCCCCCACTGTTAGTGTAGATACGTCTAAAAGAGTCGTGTTTTTCTTCCTCAGACAGGCATTCAGTTTTTGGTGATATATGAGATGCAATATTCTTGTGCTCACTGGCTCTTCCCCTTTTTAAAATTTCATGATATTTCTGTAGCTATCTGCTAACCAGCCCGACTTTGTTATCCCTCCAAAGATTTGCTATTTTTAAAAAATAAGACAAACAAAACATAAAGCACAGAAATATCTCAGTCTTCATCCAGTATCCCAACTCCAAATTTATCTAATTTGAGTGTACATGTTTTGTCTGTTTCTTTTTCCTCGGTGCTGATGTTGCTGTTTGTCGAGAGCAGTTACGCTGATCGCTTTTTTGAAGTTGCGGATATGAAGGCTCATTTGGAAGCAGACGTGGCTCTTATATCACACAGTCTGTGTACTTGTGCTGCTGACTGAGAGCCGTCATGATTTGGTGTCACAGTCACTCAGGTCTTTGTACTTATTCCTTTCATTCTTCTTATCAGCACTCACAGGATCAGTGGTCACAAAAAAAGCCTCTTGTGTGTTTTTGACCAGAATCTTCCACACGCTCGTGTTCGTGCACGCCAGCATATCTGCATGTGTCGCTGACATGTTTGCTTCTCTCTGGCTGCTCGATGACCTCGACCGCCTTAGATATAGCATAGGCCCATTGCACTACCCTGTCCTGTCCAGAGGGGGAAGTAACTAATTACATTTACTCAGTTACATTTACTTTTGGGAGTAATTTTACTGGTTCCAATTTCATTGTACTATTGTACTATATGACTGTGCAATGACAATATACACCATATATGTCACTGGAAGTACTTTACCCTGTTCTAATATGTGTATACCCGTATATTTGCCTATTACCTACTAGGGCTGCCACGATTAGTCGACTAGTCACGATTACGTCGACTATCAAAATCGTGGACGACTGATTTAATAGTCGACGAGTCGTTTGAAGCTTTGTAAGATCCCAAAAGACGCAGGAATAAGTAGTAGGATTTAAGAGTGTAATAACAGACTAAAACAGAAGATGGCAGCACTGCATGTACAAGGATGCCAGCTGCCGTTAAACCCCGAAGAAGAAGAAGCTGTGTCCCAGAATTCATAGCGTGGCCCAGCTCAGTTTCCAACAATGGCGGCAGCTAGTTAGTTTTAATATTACTCTTATTATTCTTTCTGGGTCACAAAATAAACGTTTAACATATTTTCAGGCGAGAATGTAGCTGTGTAAACCTCAAATATCTGCTCAGTTTATCAAGACACCACATATTTTCAAAAGCGCTCCGACGTTTTCGGAGATGTCTGTTAGCCACTAGCTCGATAGCTAGCCGGGGGCTAGGCTAACTAGAGCCGTGAGAACACCTGACTCCGGCAAATCGTTTTCAAACCCACCGCCGTCTTTCGCTACTCAGGTTAAACATGATATATAAGTCACTTAGATAACTTAAAAATGTTATTGTTTGGCTTTTTTCAGTATTTTATTTGTTCCTGAGTAAATCGGTTTGGCTGAGATTAAAGTTATAGTTTTTACACAGCTGAATAAACATCAAGCAGACAGCTGATTATCAGAAGTGGGAGATGCTCGAGAATTTACTCCGGTGTCCTGTTATATTTTAGATAGAAAGGAGTTTATTAAACTCCACCGAAACAATCTGCAGATTTCATTAAAATTTAATAAACTATCATCTTGTCTTTATTTTTAGTTAGCACAGACCTTAAACACTTAAAGCTGTAAGCTAATGATAGTTATATAAGAGCAGATGCTGCTGGTGCAATAAGCTGTACGTTTTATGTCCAATGGATGATGATCTGATTAGTCAAATAATCGGTGACTAGTCGACTATCAAAATAATCGTTTGTGGCAGCCCTATTACCTACATTATTATTTATAATCATGTTATTTATATGTAGTATTTTTTTTCTTTTCAGTCTTTCAAATACCAAAATTTGCACTAAACTATATATTTCTGTCTGATTGTCTCATTTTAAACCTTAAATCAGATGTTATGATCAGTACTCAAGTACCTTTTTTAACTCTTACTTGAGTAAAACTTGGTTGAGGTAGTTCTACTGTTACTCGACCACCTCTGGTCCTGTCACATTCCCACACAGCGTCCTGCTGAATGTAGCACCGAGTAAGTCGGATGAGCTGCGAGCAGCTTATTTAAGAAGCAGCCTCTTGACTAATAAATATTCCCAGATCAGCTTTTTCTGTTTCAGCTGTGCAGCAAAGCTGGTGTTAAATGCACCTTTTGCAGTCACGTGCTGCACTGCTGCTTTTATAACACAGGTTTGTTGAACAGGCCTCTGGCTTAAGACTTATCCAGTGTACCATATTTTGAACTGTGTGTCTGATGCAACTGAGGGGATTATAAGGTCTTAGCAGTTTGTAGTTTACCTCATTGGAGTAAAATATTGTTTAGAAAGATTTATAGAGGCCTAAGCTCTTGTGTGCGTCTGAATTGAATAGGAGAGAGCAAACGGGACAGTGGATGCCTTATTGCAACATGCAGGGTGAAGAAATATGTTGTGATGTCTGAGCGCTCATGCTACAGCAATTCAGGCAGAATAATTGGCTCAACACTCCAGAATTCTTACATACAAAAAGGAAAAGAAAATGATCAATACAGGGTATAGACTACAAAAGACTGCTGGCTGGTCTTGCTTGGGTAGGTTTGCAAACCATCTTCCCTGTCTGCCTGCCTCTTAATAACTCTTTCTTCCTCTGAAAATCTGGCACATTTCAAAGGCTCAATGCCTTTAATGAGCCACAGTGTTGTGCCAGTGCGGCTGCTGGTGTCTGGAATGAAGCTCGGAATAATGTTTCCCACTGCTAATGCAGCTCGTACGGCTGCGTGCTTCACCCGCAGAAGGTGGAGCTCACCTTTGTAAAATGTCTTTCTTGCTCCATTTTTGTTCTCCTGCAATCATCACTCCTGTGATATGTGTGTGCGCGCATGTGTGTGTGTGTGCTACGCCACCAGCTTCTTATGAAAACACAACAATCTTCAGAATAGAAGAGGAACAAAAGAAAAGTGGAGCAGTTACTTTCCTTCAGTTGTGCGTTCGTCCCCCTGTTGTCCCCTAAAAGCTGCAGGGATGGAGCAGCCTGTCAAGGCGAGCCTGTTTGGAAAAGCAGAGGGGAAAGATGAATTGACATAAGAGGTCATTTGCTTTGCTCATATTTGGCCCCTTAGCTTTGAAGATGAAGTGGCATGAAAGGAGGTAGAACATCAGTGGGTAACTGGGTTGCTCTGAGGTCCAGGGACAGCTTCTTTCATGGTTTCCATCACTAGCTGAGGAAATGGCCCTTCTGTCACCAGCCCTCTGCTTTTTAGGAATAATCAATTCAGCTCTGAAGGCATAGGAGACATCCTCTTAGAGACTTCGGCAAAGTGAGCGTGTCCCTGCCAACCTCAATCCCAGCATGTGCTTATTGATGCTTTACTATTTCATGTAAATAATGTCGGCGCAATACTTAGCTTTTATATAGTGTTTTTCATTTTCCAGTGCACTGAAGCCAATGAGCTCATACTGTTAAATAATCCTATAAGCAGTTGTGTATAAGATCAAGAATGCATGTAGAGGAAGCTCCCTGTGGAGAAGAAGAGTGGAAGCCCAAATCTGAGAAACTAGTCAGTTAATTGGTTAACTGAGGTCATAAATGGGGGCCTTGGGAGACGCAGCGTGGATGGAAAAAAGGTACAAAATGTCCTGAAGGGGGAACAAAGGATCGCAGTTCTGACCACTAGGCCTACGAGATGTGTCACAGGAGCAGGGAACAAATGACCTGCTCTACAAACCATCCAGAGTGCAGGTGGGAATATTAGGGAAGAGGAATAGCACAGGGGTAGACCACCGAGCAGTGCTGGAAGAACTGGGAGAAAGAGGTGTGACGCACCACCAGTACCAAGTGACTGAACACGGCGACTTCCCAGAACAAGAACTAGTCATCCTCACAAAGGCAGACATCCAACAGCTGCAGGATGAAGAGCTGGATCTAACATCTGACATTATCCACAGCTGCTGGCTAAAGAGGCTAACAGCTCTCCATGACTGCACGAGTCACTACACGAGCACAGCTCAGAAAGCTCACACCAGAGAGACAAAGCACCGGCTCCTGGTTGGTAGAGCAGTACAGCAGGACTCTAAGACCAGGCCTCGATTCACTACAAGAAAGAGTGCGACTCACGGCCTCGTGCATGGATAAGAGTGTGCTAATAACGTTCATCAGAAGCTCAGTGGGACTGTGGAGGTACAAAATGTCCCGAAGAGTGTTTCCAAAAAGGAAACATCATAAAAACACTTCAGGTCATGAAAATGATTTTAGATTTAGCTTCAATGACGCGTCCAAACAGCCAGGTCGCCGCACTCGCCGCTCCCGTGTCAGCGCAGAGCAGGCACACTATGCCCCCCCTCACCCCGTGTGTTTACATGCTGCGCCATGACTTAGACGCTTTGGGGGGGGGGGGGGGGAGTTGTTTAGATATTATTTATATCTTCACCAGTTGTTTTTGTTGTTGAGAATTTTAATTGTAATTTTTGTATTATAGTTTGTCAACAGTACTTGTTTGTTTTCAATTGTTTACTGGTTTGTTTTTTATTTATTTATTTTATTTCAGATTTTTCTAAAAAAAAAAGTAAGTAAAATGTATTTATATTTTATATTTATATATTTATATTTAGTGCTTTGCACAGATAAAAATCACAAAGTGCTTCACAACAAAGAAAATGCCAAATGAAAAGAATGGAAATACAACAAATAACAATGTAAAACAGTAAAATACAACATAAAAACAACAAATTAATCAAAAGCTTGCCTGTATAAAAATGGCTTCAGCTGATTTTTAAAAGCTGAATATTACGCAATATTCTTGTGCTCACTGACTCTTCCCCTTTTTAAAATTTCATGATATTTCTGTAGCTATCTGCTAACCAGCCCGACTTTGTTATCCCTCCAAAGATTTGCTATTTTTAAAAAATAAGACAAACAAAACATAAAGCACAGAAATATCTCAGTTTTCATCCAGTATCCCAACTCCAAATTTATCTAATTTGAGTGTACATGTTTTGTCTGTTTCTTTTTCCTCGGTGCTGATTTTGCTGTTTGTCTTTGTCCTAACTCTGTCCTGGGTTTTAACTAGTTAGTAATAAAAAAGGAAACATCATAAAAACACTTAAGGTCATGAAAATGATTTGAGATTTAGCAATTCAATGACAAAAGTATCGATATCGGTGATACTGGCTCGTATTTACTGGTATCGGATCGATACCAGAATAAGCAGTATCGCGCAGCACTGCTGCTTTCTTCCCTTAATACACGAAACTGTCATTTAAAAACTACTTTTTGTATTTACATGAGTTATCTCTATTTTTAAAATTGTTTGATGATCTGAAAATGTAAGAGAGAAAAAGAAAAGCCAAAGAAACCAGGAAGTGTGTGTAACTGTGGTTCGTCCAAGACTCTAATATGTAATTCGTTTGATGATGTTGAGAGAAGCTCAGTGACACCGGCTTATTTGTGCTGCTGTAATGAAGTTTTGAGAAATATTGAGCTCAGAAGGACAAAATAAAGACGATGTGCTGGACTTACCTTTTACCTGAATCTTAATTATTATTTTTGTTTAAGGTTTCGAGTGCTTTCATGTGTAATTTTAAAAATGTTCCCCTTTAAAAATTGAGAAAAGGACTTTGCACATATATAAAAAAGGCCTTGATTTAAATAGTAAGATTTGAAATATTGCATCAGAGGGAATACGAGGAGCGGAATGGATGAGATGTTTGACCTTTTCAGATTTGTCCCAGGGTGGTGCATTTGCCGGAGGGTGCCGGGGGCAGCAGTGCGTTGAATTATCACTCCCACTGTTGAAACGCTCCAGACCTGATCCCCCACTTGCTTCACTCCCACCACTAATGGGTTAGGAACACACTGGGAAAAAGATGGAACGAGCGAGCAGGAGGGGGAGTTAGAGCCCGTCTGATTGGCTGTGGGTTAAGCTTCGAAACAAATTGCAGCTTTCGCTCTGTGCCGAGGGGAAGTAACGGCAGGTCATATTGTGGTGTCAAATCTTTAGTGAAAGCTGGTGTCGTTCTGCAGTATGATCGAACTGAGTCTGTGACAGCTACCGGCAGGAAACATGTCAACGCTTTGATAGATGCTCGCTGTATTGAAAGGCTATGATGACTTTTTAGTTGACTGGGCTTTCACTGAACTCCACACAATACCGAGAAGGCAAAAAGATAAGAACAAACTCGCCGAGTTGCTTTGTAATAGTTTTCCAAGTCACCAAGGACATCGCGTCTTTGTTAGAGCAGAGTAGCTGTCAAAACCACAATGCCTGGGCAGCACCAGTTTTTTTTGTCCTGTACAGAAATGTGTGGCCTCCTGTTCTGATAAAGAGCCGCGGTCTGCAGACGACATGCCGCTGACTTAAGGACAGTCTCTGCTGATTGTAAGCAAAGATGTGCATACACTCTATATACTGTATGTTTCTCTCGACTTCCTGCATTGATGATGCGTGCAACAACGCCTCTGCACACAAGCATTTGCACTGAAAGTGACAGAAGTCACGTCGTCTCCATTCACTCCTGTTGTGTTGACACCCAGCGCATGTTTTCTGCCGAAACATGCGCTCATGCCTGTGTTTGCTCAGTACCATCACCTCATGCTGCATCTCTTCTGTCTCCTTCTCCACCCCTCTGCTCACGCCATCCAGACATCTTGTGTGACGTAGGGGAATTTCACTGTCACAACCACGACACCTGCGTCCCCGAGGACTGGCTTTGTGACGGCGAGCCCGACTGCCCCGATGAGTCCGACGAAACCGATCACGTGTGTAAGTTTCTCATTCCATCCATTTCTTACTGATGCACAAAAACCTGCCATATGAAATTCTGCCATAATTCCTCATTTGATACAAAGTTTCACATTTGCAGACTCGTACTAACAGCACACAGCATTATCTGTGTTTTACCCAAAAAGCATTGTTTTTATTTATTTGTTTCCTCCTTCATGCAGCTTTGGTGATTCTGACGAAACTTATAGAAACAAAAACATAATTTAAACACGTGAAAGGAAAAAAAATGTAAATATGTGATTTAAATCTATGATTTGAATGCAGGTGAATCCGACTGTGGATGTCTGCTACGGGTTGTGAAAGTATGCATGCAGCATTTACAGTCACATTTGACACTTTGACTCATTTTGATGTGACTGAGATAAACTGAAGTTGACCACAGCTGCTGATCGACTCTGTGCCTCCTTGGATTTCTGCGTCTTTTGCGATTTCCTCTGGATTCTGTGGTTTCTTCTTGCTAGCTGCATGTGATGTGGCAGCACTGAACACATGTGTGAGCCTGAGTTTTGCTTTTCTGTGTTAGGCTGTGATAAACTGGTGACGTGTCCACAGTACCTTAATTCTTACCTAATATATCATGCCATTCTCGCAGCACGCAACAGTGGGATAGTTGGAGATATCTTCTGTGGGACCAGTACTTTTTAAATTAACGCGACACATCACCAGAAACGCTCGTCCCCTTTAAATTCAGTTAAATACTGCATGTAGACATTCATTTGTCTTGCAGATATACGAGTGCTTGGGCACTGCTGTGATTACTCACCGTCTTTAGTGTGTTATTATTAAATTAAATGATCTCTGTTTACAGAGGTGACAGTCCAATGAACTTATCTGGAATATGATGTTTTTAAGAGCTAATGGAGACGTGTCTGATCTAGTTTAAAACAAAAACATTGCAGCGATCACAAAGCAATTACTTGGTGGGATTATTGCAAGTGCTGCATGCAGACGGATATGGAGAATCAGCTTTTCCCATCCCAGCACAGTCGTGCAAACCTTCATTTATCTTTCACATCTGATTGGTTTATGTATAATCTCTGGGGCATTGTTATTTACAAACATATATTATCTTTAATAAAGAAACGCAGCAGCACGTTCGCAGTACTGTGACATAGATGGGTCTTTGTAAGTGATCGCGACGCTGCAACGCAGCTGAAAAAGGTAGCACAACTATTATTATTATAATAATTAACATTAACATTTTATTATTAACATTCAGCCCAGGTTCCTCATCAGTGTGAGTTATCGGGCATAATTAGGACTTTATAGTTTTGGCAGTGACATCTGTGCATAAATTGTCCACAGCGCCCAACAATTATTTATGCCCTCGCCTGCAAGAGGTCGTGTATCATGTAGGCTTCTCGTAGCTGCTCTGCTTGTTGCAGAGGAAGATGAAGGACCTGATTACGTACGTCTAAATTAAATAATTACACTTAGCAGATGTTCACAGCTGTATGCGTGCTCGCTAATGTACAACAGTGCGTACGCAACAGAGATGTGGTCTGCTGAAGAAACTCGCCTGCCTCTGTGCATGCTGAGATAAAGCCACAGCCCTCTGACATTAGACACGATCAGAAAGTACAGACGGCTCTGAACAAGAGCCTGTAATCATACCTCTGTCGTGATTCAACGCAACATATGATTGGACAAGATGAGGAACAAAATATTTTACATCAACAAAACTGAACAAGCTGCCAGCTAGGGCTGCCACGAACGATTATTTTGATAGTCAACTAATCAGATCATGGATCCACTGGAGTAAAACGTGCAGCTTATTGCACCAGCAGCATCTGCTCTTATAAAACTATCATTAGCTTACAGCTTTAAGTGTTTCAGGTCTGTGCTAACTAAAAATAAAGACAAGATGATGGTTTAATAAACCTTTAATGAAATTTGCAGATTGTTTCGGTTTAATAAACTCAGCCGTCTGCTCCTTGCTATCAACTCTACACAGCTACATTCTCGCCTGAAAATATGTTCAACGTTTATTTTGTGACCCAGAAAGAATAATAAGAGTAATATTAAAACTAACTAGCTGCCGCCATTGTTGGAAACTGGAATTGGCTGGGCCGCGCTATGAATTCTGGGATAGGTTGGGCCATGAAGGACACTCCCGACCCATCCTTCAAATCTGGGGACATGAAGGACGCATTTGTCGGAGTCTTTGAATTTGGACAGCCTTCGTCACGTCGCTGTGACATAATTGGCCTACAAATGTGGCCTCCAGAGGATGCGGCCTGAATTTTTTTTTCCAAACCTTTATTTAAACATCAGTACAATACAAAATGGAATTAAACAGTACCACAATAATGGTGTTGTACTTACAAAAGAATTGTATGCATAGATAAACAAATACAAGAACAGTATTCAGAAACAACAATATAAATATGCGAGGGGGAAAGTAACTGATCAAGCCAAAGAATAAAGTGATTGAAAGATCTTGATTTTTTCACAAACACCAATAGTTTTTATAGCTTTTGGGTTAGTGGAGTTCTTAAATGAGTTAAGATACTGTACAAGGAGAAGGAGGAGAATACATAAAAAGAGGGATGTCTTCCTAAACATTTGGACTTATGAATATGAAATTTAGCCATTAAAATTAACAAGTTAATCATATATCTGTTATCAAAGTTGAATTGTTTTTGGTTTTTGTGCAGACCAAACAAAACAAATTTCCAAAACAGTACAAATCCTTTAAATATATTTTCTGAAATAAAAACACATAAACTCTGCCAAAAATCTTGTACAAGGTTACAAAACCCAAAAAGATGTGTAGTAGATTCCTTGGAAGTTTTACAAAAGCTACAGCTTGTATCAATGTCTAATTTGAATTTGTTTTGAAGATAATCTTTAGAAGGATAAATTCTGTGTATTAATTTATAAGAAATATCTTTAATTTTGTTGGTAATTAAAAACTGATTAGGGAGTCTCCAAACTTCGTTCCACATAAAACCATCTGACAGCCGGTTCCAGAAAAAAATGACATATGGTAGCGTGGTTATGCTACTCTGAAATAAAGCTCTGATCGATTTATTGTTGTTAGAAAAGCAAATCTTGCCAACAAAGGTTTGTATGGGAGATGCCAACGGCCTGTGGAATGAAGTGATATTGACCCTGTGCACGAGAAAATGCTAACTTCCTGGTTTGAGACCGGATGTGGGGTTGTACATTTCCGGTAGCTTTACTTTGCAGTCAATCGCTACTGCGAAGATATTCTCCAAAATCATGTCCAAAACTCGAAAACGGAAAGATCGCGTTAAGTTACAAAGAGGAGAAGGTGGGAACACTCACCACTGTTGTGTCATAAAAATCTAATGATCAATTTTGACGTTTAAAGAGTTTAGATCGATCAGTTGTTTACATCACTAAACACAAGCAGAACTGCAGCAGAAGACACATCGTCCACATTCAGAAGCACATCTCTGTATAGTGACTGGTCTCATGATTTAAACAGGCAAATGTTCAGCATTCAAACTACAGGTGAAGAATAGTCAAACCAGATGTTTTCCCGTTATGTCGAGATCAGCTAGTCAAGTACACACCTACACAGCATGTTAACAAACCGTGAAAAAAAGCCACACAAAAAATTAATGATTGCTGGTAACGGTTTCTATACATTAGTATTTACGAAGGGTATGTTGTGACTTACCTTCAAATTTACAGCGGTCCCTCGCTATAACGCGGTTCACCTTTCACCTTGCTGTTTCGCAGATTTTTTAGTGCAAGTTTGCAGGCTTTTTTACGTCCTGCGTCCTGATCGCTGCAGACGATCTCCTCCGTCTCTCCTGTACAGTACAGAATCGCTGCATCTATCGCTAGCAGTGTGACTCTGAAGTGCAGTGCTGTATGTCCACGATGTACACGAAACGTTTTGCACCGTCAAAAAATAAAATTGGCTACTTGATTTCACCTATCACTGGTTATTTTTAGAACATAACACCCGTGATAAACGAGGGACAGCTGAGAAATATAACATTTGAATCCATTTTCTCTTTTCCCCTGAGGCGTGGGGGAAAAATATCGACAAGTCGATGAACATCATTTACAGATATATTGGGTAAATGCCCGAGACATCTATAGAAATGTAAATCGCCGCTTTATTTATTTATTTGCTTAACTTGTTTTGGACCGTAAACAGGGCGCGAATAGGACACCGGAAACAAAGCTCCCCACAGGAGTTTCCGCACCGGAAGTAGCATATGCTAACGTGCACATAGTCAATTAGGTTGATTCTTAAACAGCATACAAACCCCTGATGGTATTGATCCAAATACTTTTGTATAATCATGACGATTTATAGCTAAATTGAAATGTAAACAAAATTCTTCGTAGGAGAAAAGCGTACCATTTGAATCAAATAATTGGTTGACTAAAACAATGCGGCCTGAATTTAGAAACAGCTACGATACTGAACACAGCTTCTTCTTCTTCGGGGTTTAACGGCAGCTGGCATCCGTGTACCTGCGGTGCTGCCACCTTCTGTTTCAGTCCGGTATTACACGCTTAAATCCTACTACTTATTCCTGCGTCTTTCGGGATCTTACAAAGCTTCAAACAAGACATAATCGTGACTACTCGACTAATCGTGGCAGCCCTTCTGCCAACAAGTGTCATGTTTATAAGCTAACCACCAGCACTGAGTAAGGCCCCACTCAGTACCTGCTTCCTCCATTTAATAAGCAAAACAGAACAAAACTTTCAAAGTGTTTTACAAAACAATCGATTTTAAACTGAAAACCCAGTGAGCATTGATGAGTTTTACTTCATGTAAGACGGGCACACTGGGCCCCCGCTGGCTGCTCCCAGCAGACGTTTGATAACTTGTGTGATTGGCTGCTCTGCCACCTGTGATCCCTGTGTTTAGGTTTAAATATGACAGATACAACATAGGCCGAGGCTTGTGCTCTAAAAAGACAATCAATTATGTTTTCAGTTCGTGCTGGCACTTTTTGTTTGCTTTACCTTGCAGAAATAAGACCTTGCATATTCATCTAAGGAATTTTGCGTGGCTCATTACAGTGGATTATCCATTGATAGAATCCGGATTAGATCAGCTTTGCCTTACAAACAAAGACACACGATTGGAAAGTGCTCTGCCTTCTGAAACGACAGCAGAGACTGCAATAACCAAGCTGCGCAATATAGGACGATGTTTGCCAAGTTAAAATAAAATCAGAGGATATTTGAAGTTGTGTAGTTTATTTTGGGCGGGGGGGGGGGGGCAGTGAACATTACACAGAGGAATTTGTTATCTTAACACATAAAATAGCTAATATACAACAAAATTCAGTGCCATTGATGGCCTCTTTCCTTCATCCTCTGGCTCAGCGAGAGAGATGTAATCACTGCAACTTCAGAGTCTGTGGGGAGAAGGAAGAGGAAGGTGGCCTTGGATTGCAATACCTAGAGACTAGAAGGAGGCACCAGCTTATCCTATCAGCCGCAGGCCTCACGGGATTGAACAGATGATGACAGTTATTCAGGGAGCTGTGAAAACAGGCTGCTTTCAGGAATGGCTGAAGAATACTGAGCAAAAATGTGGAAGTGTGGAAACAAATGTTTTGGTGGTCAAGCCTTTGCTCCGAGGGCAGCGTAGCATCCTGGGTGGGGAACGGTAAAGTGAAAAGATTTAGTATCTGCTCAGAGTCGAATAATCGCATTCCAAGTTTGTGCATCCCAGTTAAAAGGAAGTTAAAATGTCAAGGCAGTCTCAGGACACGGCATCTGCTCTTAGCTGGCATGTGTGATAAAGTGGGACAGTCCTAATTCACTTTCTGCAAATGTATTTTATAAATACTTCAAGCGCTAATGGCTGTCATCGTGCAGCTCTCTCTCAGGCTCTGCATTCGTGGTACACGCTTGGACGCAGCGTCTTAGGACTCTAATCCTCGGTGAATCCTTCAGGAAAGGATTTCATGGACTTGTGACTGGTCTCAGTAGCGCTGCCACGAGGAGCTCTGTGATTGTGGCGGACATGCAGACCAGTGAGTCCTGTGATAGAACAATGACTCCCAGAGGAAAAGACAATAAAAGGGGTCAGTGGCTGACTTCAAAAACATGGTCACAGAATCTATTTGGTGGCCGTAGCGTGGCTCGACGCAGTCACACCGATGTTGATCTCAGTGTGTCGAGGCAACTGTTCAAAGACGGCTCTCCCGAGGGCTCCTTCCTTATTCCCCTTTAACAACAGGAAGGACACGTCTTACCAAGCCTTCTTCTCAAGCGTTAATCAGCAGCCCACAGAGAGCTGAGAACGCAACGTGTGATCAAAAGGGAAAAAGATGAAATAAAATCTGATCCATGATCCAGTACGTGTTAATCTTGTAGTTATATTACTGACTGTAATTTAGTTACTTAGTTCCTGACGTTTGTTTTATCTATGCCTGCAGTACGGTTGTAAAATTGTTACAGACATGAACTGGATGTTCAGAGGTGTAATATTCCTAATATTCCCACTCCTCCTGCCAATAAGGATTCGCCGGAACACTTGACGTCTTATGTATCGATTGCACAAGAGGCAAAATTCCATCTTTAGCAACATTCCCACTTTGTCTACGTCTTTCTAGGAACAAAGCTCAGCCAAACACACAGAACTTTTATTTTACCTACAAGTTATTAGCTCAGACTAAAAATTTCATTAAATTTTTTTATGCACCCTGAATAATGCTTACAGTTACAAAACCTCCACGAGTAAATCAGAGGTGGAGAATGAGTGGATGCAGTGTTTTGTCTTTGTTTAAATATTTGATCATTAATAAGCGGATCGATGGTCCACAGACGTATAAAGAGACGAGCGGCAGCATTTCCTGGTTGGATGTTACTGGTGATGTCAGAGAGTCCTGTGGAGGCGGGGTCAGGTGTTAATAAGCGTCACAGGAAAGACCTGCACATCATTTATGCTCCTGAAAGCAGGATTTATTTTTTCATATACTTTACAATTTTTCATGCTGCATAATGTCTGCTTATGCAGATTCAGAGAGTGACATGTTTTCATTCTCAGGCTGTAAAATATTTAAACCCTTTTTTTTTCTATTTGTTTCTATTTTCAAAGCCAATTATTTTTAATAGCTGACAGATCTGGACTGTGGACAGTTTTGCAGCATAGACATATTTCACAGTAGAGCCATGCTGCTGTTCTTTTTGTGCATAATTTGGTTTCCAACATCGTGCCCGATGCCAGACAGTGAGTCGAGTCTGCGTTGGCACCTGGAGATCTGAAGGTCACAGTCATTCAGCACTGGTTTTTGGCCTTTTCTCTTCTATGTCACAATCACTTTCTTAAATGATATGATCGAAGGTGAACTCTGCAAAGTCTCGCCTGCACAGCCAGAAGTAAATTGGTGCATAGAGGGATGCACAAAGGCAGGATCAAGGACTGTGTTGACCAAAGTGCCTCTGAAGAAAAGACCAGTATGGAACATCCACATTTCCCAGTAAGACTGAACACTGCAGTCTTTTCTTCCATATGCCTTCCTTTAGAAATACAAAAAATATCATCATTCAGCCAGAACAACACAGCACGGTCAGGCACTGTTGTCTGCTTGTGCGTGCAGTAACACCTGCTCAGGTGAGCAGCTGATTTAACTAAGATGAGCAGCATCACCTCTGGGGGTATATTTATATTCTGGTTCCACCCGGGGCCAATAAATGAATCGAATCTAAGCTTGAATGAAATAAAAATAACACTTTTAAGCTCATTAACTAATCTGACTGTTTGCACATCTGGATGTGCAGCTGACAAAGCGTCTGTGGAAATGCTGCTTAGATGTGCGGTTTGTCTGCGGCGGCGCTGCAGACGCCGTTCTCGTGCATTCCAGGCTGACTGTCAACAACCTTCAGGGTCTTTGTTATCTGGCAAGTTCCGCATTGAAATAAATGTATCACAAATGTGTGTGGGTCCCGTGAGACTTGGCGCCGGTAGGTTGGAGGTTTAGGGGGTAATGTAGCGTAGCACCTTGTTATTGAGCTGAAGGACTGGGCCTTTTGCATTATGTAACGTTTATTTTCCTTCCTCTTCATCGCTGCCTCCCTGCTGAGTTATAACACTTGTGTTGACTCATCAGAGAGAGAAAAAAGAAAATTACATATACCATTATTTTAAATGTAGCTGCTTATGTGCTGGAACCAGACCACAGGTTATTAGACGCTCATTAGTACGTCGTCATCACAGCATTTCCCCAAAAAACAAAAGTCAGTCGGGCATCACTGTCCTTTGCTATCAGCGTAATGCGCTGCACATACATCTCGTTGGCAGGCACAATAATTTGGCTTTGTTTGTTGTAGCAGGAGGCGCGAGGCTTTGAAATAAGACTTTTAATTTACTATTTCTCTCCCTCTCTGCATTTGGAGCAGAACTTATGTACACTTCCCCAGGCTTGTGCCATCTGTTTCACCAGCAGTCTCAGTAGGCAGGAAACAGACACAACAAATACACTTGGAAAGAGTCGTTCCCACGAAGCCACGATATGCTTTTAAAAGTCTCCGCGATTAAAAATGGCTTTTGTGTCAGAATCGGCGCATAAAGGCAAAGTCGTCTTCGCTGCCCTCAACGTATCACGTGCTCACGTTCAGCTCTGCGCTCGCTGCGTTGCCCTTCCTCCTGCCGTTTAACACGTTTCCATATGCTGGAGCGTTTTGTCTTAAGCAAAACCATTAGCGGGAAATTTTGGTTGCCTGGTGACAATCTCGTACCCACACTATTGCTGTGTCCCAATTCGGGGTATGCACGCTTGAAGTACGCGCACTACGCGTACTACGGACGGTGCGTACTATAAGTACGGGAAGTGCGGAAGTGAGAGGCTTGTGAAATGGGACGGTATATGCTTCGTCGCGCTGTTCAGGTTGCCTAGCAACCATGATACTAACCGCGAGACACGTTACATACAGCTTTGTTTGACAGAAATGAAGGAGAAAATTGTTTTGTTGGTCAATCATTTTTGTCATGACATCACTTTGATTAGTTGAGTATCTGAGGCTGAGACCACAGGACTGTAAAACATGATTGTTGGGCTTCATTTCTGTACTGAACAGTCATTTAAGATTAGCTAGTAAATAATAATTAGTTAATGTTGTTCATGAGACTAAAGTCATCTCACTATGGTAATGTAAATATAATATGGCCAATATTATAGTATTGTCAGATTATATATATATATATATATATATATATATATATATATATATATATATATATATATATATATATATATATATATATGACAAGCTGAAAGTCAGTGATATATCACTGACTTTCAGCTTGTTGTGTTTGTGGATATATGACTGACTTTAATTATCCATAAAATCATCAGATTCTCTGTAAGATTAAGGTCGACTATATGTATATTTACAAGTAGAGGCTTTAAAACCAAGTTAATGCTGAAAGTACAAACATCACTAGTGTCACATAACTTTGCCGACATGTGGCCAACAGCAATGTTTTAATGTTCTTCGTTATTAAACATTCACACATGAATAAGTGACGTCATATTCAGTACTTACTTTTGACAGTTCACTTTTTGGCCGCTCCCTTCTGCCGTATTTTGCGGCAAAATTATCCACACCCACCGCCGCGCTATGAATTGTGGGATATATGGGACCACGAAGCGTGCACCGGACCACGCTTGATATTTGGGGAAATCGACGGCGCATTTGGAGTATGCATTTCAAGTACACTTCGAATTGGGACAGCCGTCGTCGCGTGGCGGTGACGTAACCGCACTTAAAATGCGTACTTCAAGCGTGCATACCCCGAATTGGGACACAGCATATGTCTCATGCTTGTCAGGAGTGATGCACTGGGAGGAGCACGTCGCTTCTTTGTCTTTGCTCTCACAACCACCTCCTCTACAGCTAAGCTGCACTGACACATTTCCCCTTTTGTATTCCCTCCTAGTACAAGTGTTGTAAAGGACAGCGTCCCAGCTTGTCACCTGCAAAACCGAAGAAAAGAGCACATTTCATAAACTTGACGTGCTTGCTGTCATGGAACCGCTGTGACATTTAAGTGCTAAAAGCTACATTATCTCCCTGCTGCTGCAGCAGAGAACAAAGCATCAGTGATATGAGCTTAAAGTCAAAGTAAACACAGAGGCACACACCTGCCGTGACAGCCAATCAGAACCAGTCGTTGTGCTGAGAGTGCTTTATCCCACACTTAGATGGCAGCCAGGACTTCTTTCTGCATCCGGATGAACCCGAGACAATAACCTTCATTTTTTAATTGTGCATAATCTAACAGTGAAGCGAATGAGCTAAAACCATCACCGGCGTTGTAGTTCAGTGATTACTCAAGGGGAAGCTGGGTCGGTGCCAGAGGATAGTTAGAGCAAATACATGTCCTCCCAACAGCTATGTGTATTATACTTTAACCATGGTCCTCATTAAAGTGTCCTCCGAGGCAAAAACGGCTTATTTACAGGCTGATGATCGATTGATTTACCCCGTGGGCCAGCACACCAATTTGGGCCCTGGAACTTATTAAATAGTGTGAAATATATATACATAAATGCAAAGGTCGAGGCTCTTCACTAAATCTATCCAGAGCCTTTTTCTTTGAAGGGCGTGTGGTTGGTTGCAGGGTCACCACCGCGCCTTCACTTTGGATTATTCGTTTTTAAATGTGACAACAGCTGGAGACACAAACCAAGAGAGTCTGAAGATTTCTGTGTTTATTCATGAGAAATCATTCAAGCATGAACTGTTTGGAAAAATATGAAGGAATTCTGTAAGTCGCCAAACTTAAGGTAGGAAAGGAGTGTCCTGATTGGGTGCTTCCATCTTGTTCATGGAGCTGTTCGCACTGTGGACCTGAAACGTTTATGGGCTGCAGCATAGTGGAGTGTTAAATAGAGGAGTTAATATTAAGAGTCAAATTGCCATCTTATTTAAATGTCATGTACAGATTGTTTCATAAAGTGTGTGTCAGCAGGTTTGTTACAATAAACTTTTACAGAAACGTTTTCAGCCACAAGCTTCAGGACGGGCTTAGTTAAAGAAACCAATGACACTCCACAGAAGATGAGACAAATGGCTCGTCTATTGTGTTTCTTCTGAAGAAAATCTCTTTAAAGAACAGCTCCAGTTCTTTCTATAAAAAAAAAACAATAGCGACATGCCCATCTGTACTCTGAGAGGTTTATTTGTTGCTGTTATTATTCCTCCCTAAAGCAATTTCGGTGTAAGTGAAATCCACACTTCCCATTTTGTGCAAAAGCAGCATTCAGTTCTGCAGCAGGATAATGTGAGGCCCTGGCAGTTATACAGCTGTAGATTCATACAAATCACATGTCTTTCAGTAATAAAGCCAGGACGACACACACACACACACACACTTCAAACAATGCTTTGACATTTTGTATCAACTTGTGAGGTCCTTGTCACGGTCCTGGGTCATTTTGACCCAGCGTTTTCAGTTCTTTTATTCCTTTGTATTATGGTTTGTATTCTGATCCTTTTGTCATGTTTCAGTTATTCTTTGCGAGAGATTAGTTCTTAAGTTGTGTCTCTTGTTTAGTGTAAGTTCAGTTCAGTGTCAGGTCTGTGTCTGTTTCCCGTTTTATTGTGAAAGGTTGTGCCTCATCTCAGTGTGTCTAGCTTTGCTCCCCGTGTCTCGTTAGCCCAAACCCTCCCAGCTGTGTCTCCCTCCTGTTTTCCATTCCCTGATTACTCCCCTGTGTATATAAGCCCTGTGTTTTCCTGTGCTCCCTGTCGCGTTGTTCCCTCAACTAGCTGTGTGTTCTGTTTCTAGTGTTTCGTCTCCTGCTCCAGTTTAGTATTTCTTTTCCAGTGTTTCGGTCCTCGCTTCCTCTGTTCAGACTTTTGTTTGTCTTTTGGTGAGTTTAGTTAGTACGAGGTTTTTCCCAACAATAAAGCTGCGCTTTAACTTTCACTTAAGCTCCACCACTCCTGCTTGCTCCTGCACACAGCCAACCATGACAGGCCTGAAGTGATATATTAAGATGATTTTTGAGACTGTGAACAAAAACACAAATAAGATGTTTCATTTGTTGTATTTTGAGTTAAATCACATCTTAATTCAAAATTCAGTGCAGACACTAATTAAAACACATCTCTGGCTCCAGCCGTGCTGAAGCTCACTTCACTGGGAAGAAGCCAGTCTTCCCATCACGTCCATCCTGTGATCCAGTCTCACGGTCATTAACTGTCAGATGTTAAACGAGCGCACTGACAGCAACACGTTATAAATGAAGACGCTGTAAACCGATGTTGGAGATGCCCATGACCATTCAACCTTTTCATATAACTCACCGAAGCGAGTGTGAAAGCTTCTTCTGAAATGAATCGAAACAGCTTGTATGTATGATCCATATACAACACAGCGACTGATGAATGAGCTCTGTGTGAAACGACATTTCTATAGAAACACTGTGTTTGTGTGCAAAGTAAACGTCTGCATTCATTTTTTATTATTAATATTATTAACAGCAGAAAAAATATTTAATACCATTTTCATGCATGTCTTGATTAATAATGTTATTTGATGTGTTGTAGACACATAAGTGTCTGTTTGTTCCAACATCAGCTCCTGTGCAGGTGAATTCAGCATGTTTCCATAATAACTGGTTCCATTCAGGCAGGCTGTAAACGACTGTATTTATGTCTTTAATGAAACTGCAACACAGTGCGTGATTTTAATGGCATCATTATTCTCACTGAATATTCATTTTAACCTCCAAATGCACTTCATTGTATTTTAATACTGTGACACTGACTGTAGAATATTTACATGACATTATTAACATTAACACCGTATTACTCATCACCACAGCGTCTGTATTTACTTCTTTGTTTACAGATTTTCAGTTAATGGAAACTGTCAGTTTTTTCTTTTTCTTCGCTTGTCTTTATTCTGTGAAGTGCTGTGTCATTATTCTGTCCTGCGAGTGCCTATTTGTCTCCAGAGGCTGATGTATTGATTCTTTGCTGTACAGTATATGGCTGTCATGGATGCCAACACCTGCCTTATTCCTCTGTGCAGCAGAATGAAACTGGGAATTATGTGTGGGAATAGATTTGATGGAATACTCAGTATAATTTACAGGAAATAATAAGTCATACAGGCACACAGGAAAGGAGTCAGAGGGGCTCTGTGCACATTATTATTTGGCTTTTACTGACTGCACCCAGCACATGTAGCAAGTAGCAAATAATGGGGATTTTCATTTGGTTGATTTTGACCCGGACAATGTTTTATTCAGCGGAAAGGCTCTCAATCTGGAATGTTAATGCAACAAAGGTGAGACAAGATTTAAGGTTCTGACATCAGCACAAATACTTAAACAGGCATTACATTTTATTTCTATTTTATTATCATTATAATAACACATGGAGAAGTGTAATTTTACATTCATACTACTTTTAGTAGAGCCACGTTTCAGGAGTACGCTAAAGAGGATCAACAGATAAAATACACAAAGACATCAAAGGTTGTGCTCCTATCACATGTTATTTATCATATCAATATGATTATGTTCACGCCAACATGCGCAGCTATGTTTTCCAGTCATGCAGTCTGGATGTAGATCAGGGCCTGGACTGGACAGACGCACTGGATGTGTTTGGAAAATCATTCGTGGAGTTTTATTGTGTTTCAGAAGCAGAGACAAAAACATTTCAGTCTTTTTTAGAAACAAACTGTTTGTCAATATGAATAGTTTTGGAAAATTCTGTAACAGACTGAATAATCTGTGTGCTTTGACTGGTTCAGTCGATGACGTCATCGTTTAAGGGTCTGGCTGTTTCACTGTGTGATGGTTGTCAGTGTGGTGACCCACCAGGATCAGGTGCAACACCCTGTTGGGGGTTTTTAAAAAGCTGTTGTGTTGCAAGTTTAAGAATTGATCATGTTAAAAGAACAAAAACATTACCAGTTACATATGGCCTGCCCAGTATACGCGTCTTACTGGCCTGTTTTTCCTGTTAACAGTTACACTATTAAAAAAAAAAAGTCTGAAAAGTTTTATAGAAACTTTCGATTATGGTTTGAGTCAAACTTTCTTCACAAACAACGTTTTCTTTTGTCCTTAAAATGAAAGGAACTTTTAGCCCGTGCAGACATTTTAAAGGTATTTTTGTTAACAGCAGTTATTATTTTAGAGCCACTTCAAGAGAAGATGGTACAGGGACAAGGCTGTGTGGAAACGCTTGCATGGGAGTAAAATGATGGTCTTTTGTCCCTTTTGATGCTGAGGAAGTCTGTATGAGATTTAAAGCACAACGTATATTTATTTTAATCTATCAAAGATTGAACATTTAGTCGTCCTGTAATGCAGAAAGTTTGTTTCACTGTGTGGAGGAGCGCAGTCCTTGAAGGCTGTGAGTAGTGGGAAATAATGCCTCTTTGTTGGGGGTCAGGCAAACACAGAAGGAAAAAAAGCAGCTCTTTCAGCTGAATGCAGCATTTCAAATACCAAGAATGTAAAGGTCACATAATTCTTTTAAATAGCCCTAAGTACCACTGGGCCTTTCATAAAGAGACCATGCTGAGGAGAGCTGTGCTTTCGGCTTGTTCAAATGTAGCTGTGATGGCAGCAAACTCATGCACATAATCAGCTTGCATTTTTGTAGTTCAATTTGTTGCCAGGGAACTGTTGAAGTCTCAGCAACGTGCTTTGGATGACGCACTTATTTTGTGACAAGTAGCGGCAGTGCACATTCATAAGCCGTCCAAGGTTTGTCTGCCTTCTGGGTGCAAACAAATCACGCTGAGGGTTTGGAGGCTCATCAGCGGCGCTCTCACATGGTAGAAATATACTGTTCAGCCACAGCATCACGGAGGTCAGGCAGGATAATCCAGGCATGACAGCAATGACTTCACATCATATACGTGCTGATGAGTTAGCCATTTATAGGACTTCTAGATTCACACAAACACACAGCAGATATTACGCTGGGGGTATTCTTCCACACCTGTGACACAGCTTATGAGCAATGTGAGAGATTTATGTTACCACCACGTGCTGCAACCTTTTTTACTGCTATTCTGTGAATCCTGTGAGAGTCAGCACGGCTGCTACTACTGCTATTACCAGGGTCACAGTGTGCAACACACAAAGATCAGCTACGATGGCTGTGGCTGACGACACAAACACAAAGCTGGCTGGAGCTGAAGTTCCTCAGCATTTATTAAGCAGGTTCCTGAGGTCCACTGATCATCTCAGCCCCAAAACAGCCAACAGGTTGTTTTAGTTTTAGCCTGTGTTTAATGTGGCAGAAACAGTATTTGAAACACAGCAGAGAACGAGAGCGTTTACTCTCATTCAAAGTGATCTCAGATGAGTCTAAAACCTGCCCAGCTCCGTATCACGTGTCAGCGTTCCTAAATGTCCTTTCAGGAATATTTCCCTGGGTTTCTGTTGGACAGCCAGCTGTGTCTCTGCTCCTCTGTGTCTGCCGTCTGCACGGCTCAGCTCTTTTTTCACTACTACTTTGCATGAATATGGTCGCCCATCGGCGTGAAACGACTGGTTTTCATACAGAATTAGTCCATGGAGTAATCTGCCGTCGCATTTAGCTTTTTGAGCTCTTATTGCTACAGGGCAAGTTTCTCACGCCTGCACGCTGGTGCATGTGGATGAATATGCTGGGTGATTAGGTCAGCTGGCAAGTTTTCCCTAATGAATTTTTCCAAGCGGCTCCGTTCTGTGTTTACTTAAAGTCAGACTCGACACAGAAATGACAAAGTGTCAAATATCATTGCAGAGTTGTCGCAGCGTCACTCTTCTTGTTTCCCCGTACAGTATATCTGCAGTGATGAAACATGGATTCACTGCAGCCGCTCATATATGAAACACAGCAGGGTGAAATAAACTAGAATAATCATTTAATGCCACGTGTCTGAACCACGGAAACAATCACTGCTCGTGTTTATTGTCTCACTGACATGCAAAGGTGTTTTTCTCTGCAAGCTAAAGTGAGAAAGCACTCACCTGCACTCACCTGCACTGGCCTGCACTCACCTGCACTCACCTGCACTGGCCTGCACTGGCCTGCAGGTAAAGCACAGCGCGGTGAACGCTGTTGCTGTTGCCGTCCCTGCTGTTCTTGATATTTTGGCTTTTGATCAGATTGAGCCAAATGATGTGCACATGTTACACGGCTCATGATTAGATTAGAGATTTATGCAGAGACGATAACGAGTTTAAAGATGAGAAATGTATTCTGTACAATAGCTAATATCACTGTAATTGCAGGATTTACTGCAAAAGAGCCCGATGCTGTTATAAAGCCATTATGGGAACAACATTGGTGTTGCCTCAGGTCGGGCGTTACCATGCCTCTTTGATCGCCAACTTTAACCATAAATTAAGGAAATGAAATCTTTATTTCTAAGGGATATGATAAATCCCTGTACTTGCTAGTTCAAGGAGCTTCCCCTGCTGATAGGCTCTGTGTTATTTTCTTTTATGAATTCATTATTCCACACAAACTGGCAGCAGCTCAGATTAACATGATTATCATAATGAACATTGCAGCTGAAATTCCCCCCTAGAAGCCTCTCATTTTACATTAAATAGAGGTATTAGTTTGGCCCAGCTGGTTTCTCCTCGTTCACTTCTCAAAGTAGGAAAATAGCTCCATGATTTTTAATTAACATGTATAAAAAAACCTCATATATCCAGTTTCTTCTGTGTATGCAAATGAAGGCTGTAGACGAGCTATTCCAGCCGTCACAGAGTAACACAGAGTGACAAACACCTCTGACCTCGTCAGGATCACTCATTAACCTAACACGCATGTCTGTGGACAGTGGGAGGAACCGCAAGAGAACCCAAGCAGAACATGTAAACTCACATAGATCGGGTCAGGCCAGGATTCAAACCAGGAACCCTTTGGTTGTGAGGTGGCAGTATTAACTCTACTGTGAATGATTTTTAATAAGCCTGAGGCTGTTTGGGTTTGTATTGTTTTAAATGGAAATCAATTAATTGCAACATTTTGTTTTTATTGTTACCGTGCTGACATTAACACTCATTATGGGCGTTCCCAAGATGAGTGTATGAAGCCGGTCTTTTTCCAGGGTGGACTGATTGTGCAGTAGGGCTGCCACGATTAGTCGACTAGTCACGATTACGTCGACTATCAAAATCGTCGACGGCTGATTTAATAGTCGACGCGTCGTTTGAAGCTTTGTAAGATCACAAAAGACGCAGGAATAAGTAGTAGGATTTAAGAGTGTAATAACGGACTGAAACAGAAGATGGCAGCACTGCATGTACAAGGATGCCAGCTGCCGTTAAACCCCGAAGAAGAAGAAGCTGTGTCCCAGAATTCATAGCGCAGCCCAGCTCAGTTTCCAACAATAGCGGCAGCTAGTTAGTTTTAATATTACTCTTATTATTCTTTCTGGGTCACAAAATAAACGTTTAACAATCGTTTTCAAACCTACCGCTGTCTTTCGCTACTCAGCTTAAACATGATATATAAGTCATTTAGATAACTTAAAAATGTTATTGTTTGGCTTTTTTTAGTATTTTATTTGTTCCTGAGTAAATCGGTTTGGCTGAGATTAAAGTTATAGTTTTTACACAGCTGAATAAACGTCAAGCAGACAGCTGATTATCAGAAGTGTGAGATGCTCGAGAATATACTCCGGTGTCCTGTTATATTTTAGATAGCAAGGAGTTTATTAAACTTCACCGAAACAATCTGCAAATTTCATTAAAATTTAATAAGCTATCATCTTGTCTTTATTTTTAGTTAGCACATACCTTAAACACTTAAAGCTGTAAGCTAATGATAGTTATATAAGAGCAGACGCTGCTGGTGCAATAAGCTGTACGTTTTACGTCCAATGGATGATGATCTGATTAGTCGACTAATCGCTAAAATAATCGGTGATTAGTCGACTATCAAAATAATAATTTGTGGCAGCCCTATTGTGCAGGAGACATGTTTTATGACCAAGAAGTGGGTGCACACGTCTGACACATACAGGGTCAAATATGTGCCAGCTTGCACATTCCCACCTCCCTCGTGTCCGCATGGAGAGGTGCAACAGTGCAGCAGCTCGGGGCATTAATGCAAACACAAACAGAGGAGGAGGAGGATTAAGCCACACAGGAGCATTCATGAAGGATCACTGTGTCGGGGTACCTAAGCTGCTAGATGCTGATATGTTAACCAGGAAAACGCACCACTGAGCATCTGTTTAGCCTTTAAAAACATCAGAGCATCTTTTGTGTGACTGTAGAAAGTATTTCTAAAAATATACATGAAGGAGGTGTGGATGAAAATATGATCGTAGCCAAAACTCCCGATGTTTATGCTATTTTTTCCCCCCAGATTTGGAATCTTTACATCATCCAATAAATAAACAAAAGTATGACAAACTATTTTCAAAGAGATTTAATCTCAATAACAACACTTAGTTCCTACCAGCTGAGCGAAGAATAACCAGGAGGAGGCATCAGTCTCTATACTGACAAAAGCTTTAGTCATTCTTTAATAATCCGAATAATCTAAGCTCAGTCCAGAACGGAACAGCAATGTGTCTGATGCCATCGGTGACTTTAAGTAATGTGATTACATGTATCTTTTCCATGTAATTTAGTTACACGAGTACGATGTAAAACACTAAATTTAGTGGAATCTGGTCAAATTAAAATCTCCTTAATAAATATTTCAGTTACATTTTTACTCAAAATGTGTTTATGAGGGCAAAGCATCATTGTCTGAGTGTAACTTGCTGTTACAGTCTGACGCCCCTCACACTGTGTTGGAAGCAGGTCTGAGCTGCTGTTGCTGATAAATGGCTCAGATATGGGCGTGCTGTAACCTGATGCAGGTCATCTGGGTGTTCCACACTTACAACGCAGACCCAGAGGAGCTGTGAGTGTCTCTACCATGTAAAGTGATCTCTTTAAAGTTTCTGCTTTTTAGTTTATTTTCAAGAAATTATCTTTTAAATCAGCCTCCTGTCATGTTCTTTGAGCCAGACTGTGACGAGGGTGATGCACCTTTGCAGGGTTCGTTTTGCTGTCAATGAGAATGAATTTAACAGATGAAAATTTTGAGCTATTTCTTTTTGCAAGTTGGAAATTTTGAAAAATGTTTTTCTTTTGGCTAAAAATCATTTTTATCTTTAAAATTCTGTTTGGCCCAAGTTGTTATTTAGTTCATATTCAGAGTATTACTTTGTATTCTTTACACTAGATCTGTTATCTGTTCATTATTAGTAGTATGTGTCTTTACATATAATAACACAGGCAGCTGTTTAGTGCACAGTGGTTTCATTTTAAATAAACTTTGCGTTGGGATTGATTGTTGCTCTTTTCTGGTCATATTTTTCTAAAATCACACAGGTGAGCTTATAGGACTGAAACACCTGAACCTCTAACAGCTTAGACAGAATAAACAATACAGTTGGTGTCTTTGGCTGAGACCCCGATGGATCTGTAAGGCTGACCAGTGAAAATGATCACATTTCTTTCCACCTCTCACTAGTTGCCTGAAAAAATGCATTGATGATTTTGCCAGATCAGACGTTTTTGTGATGAATAAATGTGGTATTTAAAGCGATTTGTCCCAGAGATGATACAAATCTGCTCTGCAGTCGTTCTATAAAAACCTGTGTGAGAAGCTCAGACGTGAACCTTTCTTTCCTGGAAGCAGGTCTTAGTGGGTGTGTTAATATCCGTAAGGGGGCTTGTGTTGATTTGCATCTTTGTGGCTTATTGGGACACTAACTGGAAATCAATCAGTGATATGAATTATACTTTAAAGTTAAATATCTGCTCTGAAAGAAGTGTGTGGCAGCAGGTCCCTGCTCACAGTAACACAGCTGCACTATTGACAATACAGAAAGAGATTTTATTTTAACTTCTAGCTTTGTTTTTGATATTTTAATCTTCATCAAACTATTTTTATTTGTATTTATTTTTAGCATATCTGACTGGGGTGCACATTTCCTCTGTTTAAGGTTTTATGTTTGTCAAACACTCATTCCAGCTGACATTATTTTATACAGATTAATATGGCTAATTGTTTGATTTTTAATCTTTATTCTGTGGATCTCACTCTTCAGTTTGACCCTTTAGACACTTAGTTTGGTGATTTCGCAGATGATGTCAGGCGCTTAAAGAGACAGTCTTCATTTCTAATAATCTACAGAGGAACATATATGATGAAGCCTAATCCTCTACTGTATATTCCACTCCAAGCGATCAACCAGTGCAGTACAGTAGGCTGCCAATCGACAAAGGAGTTGTGGCACCTCAGCCATTGAGAGACCATCTGTGTTCCCCTGTATGACAGCTCAGAGCCGCTGAATATTCATGCACATCCCTCCGCTTATCGCATTAGATTAGAAGCCATGCGGCGAGAAAGGAAAGGCAGAGGAGGACAACACTGATATGTTGTCAGAGACCCTTACAGCTGTGTGTTAAATAGCAAATTAGCCAAATGGACACTGGAGCAGCGGGCTGAATGCTCTGTGACAGAGTGTCCCTCTCTCTGCGTGTGTCCTGAAGCGTTTCCACTCAAAGCTTTACTTCACATTTAACGCCCAACAGAAGATGTGTTTGAGGTGAGAGTGTGTCGTTTCCAAATGCATGAGGTGTACGTGCATTTTATATTTCTCAGTACATAACTAGAATGCACAAAACCCCTGGCAGTCTTTTAAACATGAAGAGTTACAGATTCAAGATTCGTCTTGTAGAGAGTAAGTTAGGTTTCAGATCCGTGAAGCCTCTGACAGCTGAATCTGAAGGACTCGTGTTCCAAACACATTCTGGGTCCCAGCAGACACGGCTGCTGTTCATGTGAAATATAAACTCTCAGAGACAAGGTCACATAGAGCTGACTTACCTAAATGTGGCATAAAGAGTGGGAATCATCAGCGCTTGAAGGGCTTAAAGCCAAGACACATTCATTAAAGAACATCGCTCGTCACCACTTTAAGATAATAAAATCCTTGGAGAAGGAACGAACATGTCCACATGTTCCCTGTGTGAATCTGCAGGGCTCTTTCCTTGGAATAACCACATTAATTGCTGCATTCGTAACTTTACAGTATGACAGGTGACACAAAATCATCCGGTCAGCGCGGTCCGAGTGTGCCGGGATGGGAGAACTCCGGGGATTGTTACAGATCTCATCACATGCACGATAAATCTTCCCATTAAGTGCCTGCAACAGCACACTGGTAATTGATATCAATGTAGTTAAGGTGGTGCTGTGACACATTTACTGTGCCGGTGTATTGGTCAGCTGTGTTTTATGTGCTCTGGTGGCTGCTGTGTGAACGAGGGTCACCTACGGGCCTCGTGAATCCTTAAACAGCTGCTCCGTGCCGTTTGGCTGGCTGACGGCGAGAGTCGGGCCGTTTGTTATAGGACGTCACCGATGTGTCTGCAAAGCAGTGTGGCGAACATCTGTTGTGTGTAAAGAACAATGCTGTGAAGTGCAAACACATTTGCATATGTATAGATTCCTCGTCCTCCTGTAAAAGAGGTCTTGGAGTATCAGCATTTTGGGGAGACGCAGGAAAAAACACCCAGTAAAAATGATTACGTGCAAGAAATGCAAATGATTCCAATGAAATATGCTGTTTTAATTAACTATGGCCTTTTTGTCTCCACTGTAAATGATTTTCCTTATGCTTAAAGTTCATTTAGTAAGCATGAATTAATAATGTTAAAATAAATGTTGGTCTTTTTGTTCTCGCTGCTTTAGGTGCACGAGAGGTGGTGATCAGATGTCCCCTCAATCACATACAGTGTACCGGGACAAAAAAATGCATCCACTTCAACAAACTGTGTAACGGGGCTCGAGATTGTGAAGACGGCTACGATGAAGGAGTTCACTGTCGAGGTAAGAGTTAACGGTGTTTTCACATTCCCTTTGCCTTGGGTTTGAGAATACATAAATTAATAAGTATCCTCATTATCGCGGTAATTAGTCAGATCACACTCATCATATTGGGATTATTAAGATTGTGGAATTTACTTTACCCGTTGAGTCAGTATTGGATTTGTATAATAGCTGCGGAAAATGCTTCACTTTTATTTCGTGCTAATTTGCTTTGCATTAGAGATTAATTATTTAAACTACGGCCATTTAAATGTGCTTTTCCTCCATTATGGAAGTTTGAGGATAATTTTCACATTCAAACCGACGTGCACTGTTAAACTCATAAGTTTTAACTGCAGACATGAATCTGTGAAACAGTGCTTCGAGCTGGCACGTTGGAACTTTTTGGGTGAAACTGCACCAAGGTGACTTTCTATCATCCACGCTGTCAGAGCAGGCAAGAGAAACAGCGGGACGGTAACACCAGGTGTTGTGTTGTACACAAGTTTTTTGTTGTTGCTCACTTTCTTAGCTGCTATGGACACCTGGCTTCTGTGATAAGGCAGCATTTGCCTCATGATTGGTGCAGTCTTGGCACAACAGTAGCTGCTGTCTGGCTGCTACTGCTACACCACCTTTTCTGACCTGTAAGACAGTCAGAGTCATGCTGGGCTTTGTCTCTGTTAGTGATGGGTCGTTCGCGAACGAAATGGCTCTTAGAGCCGGCTCTTTGAAGTGAACGACGCGAGCCGGCTCCTTATTGGGAGCCGTGAGGTTTTTTTTTTCTTTCTCTCACCCTCTCTCTCGCCCTTTTTTCCGCTAAACTCCGCACGCGCGGCCTGTACTTTGCGCTGGGCAGAGGGGGGAGGGGCGTTAGTTACACTCGCAGCAACACAGGAGCAGAGCCAGAGAGAAAGAGAGCGAGGGACAACAACGTCACATTAGAAAGGTATAGTAATCATCCACTATTTTCAGTTGCAGATGATAAAGGATTCAGAAATCATGCAGGCCCATATGACAGAGAATGTGCATCTTCTTTTTGTTTTAATATTTTAATTTATATTTAATTGTGTTGTGGTTTGCAGTGTTTTGTGTTGTTTCACGTTAAATTTGTTTAAAAGGAAAAAGCTGAAAATTTAAATAGTTAAAAATTTAAAATGTAAATAGTTGTTTTTTGTATTATATGATTTATTTATTACATTTTATGTGGAGTGAATAAATAAAGTATATTTATGGTGGCCCTTAGAGACAAAGGAGTACAAACTCCAAAACACGTACAAACTCCTAAGCATGTACAAAGTCCAAAACACGTACAAAAGACAACAGAAGTGCTCCAGGATGCTAGGGTCCAGTGTTGAGCTTTTGTTACTTAGTGGCTACACAAGCCAGGAAGTATCAACAACCGGATTTGGTGTGTGGTAATAACGGGTAAATGAACTTTTTTTTTTTTTAATTATTTGAATAAATATGAGTGCTTGTCTATAAATACACAAACAATACACACATGCTTTCAGTTGTGTAATTTAAGTGATCTGGGTAGCTCTGTTTTGGAAGTTCAGTAAACGCTAGAAATGTGTTTTGGAGTTTGTACGTGCTTTGTCTCTAGGGGCCATATATAAACATATATAAATAAAACCACTTTTTTTACATTAGTAATTCCTTTTTTGCATAATTTTATATTATTGTTAATGATTAAATATTTAAAGCAACAAAACAACCTGAAGAGCCGGTTCGGAGCCGAAAGAGCCGGCTCTTTTTAGTGAGCCGAGCCGAAAGAGCCGGATCTCTAAAAAGAGCCGGAAATCCCATCACTAGTCTCTGTGTGAGTGCTAGGTGCAAGGAAGTGGTAGCTTCTGACTCTGAGCTGTGAAGACTGAAAATGTCTTGTTGTTCGCACGAGGCACAAAACTCGACAGTATGCTCACACTAAACAGTAATTGTGTTGTTTTTGAAATTAAGCCCTTTTTAGCCCTCTGTACTTCAGCATAATTATGCTAGAATCTTTTTTCCAGAAATAAGAGGAAATGGGAAAAACACTGTAAACACCTCAATTTAGCTAAAAAAAAAAAGAAGCTACTGGTAAGTTGCTGTTATAAGATAATTTTAATTTGCAAACACAAAACCTTTTCCAAGCTATATATGAGCAGGATTTGTAAATTTAATTTTCATCATCTTCCTCTTCCCTCACCCCAACCAATCACAGCAGATGGCCCCGCCCCTCCCTGAGCCTGGTTCTGCTGGTGGTTTCTTCCTGTTAAAAGGGAGTTTTTCCTTCCCACTGTCGCCAAAGTGCTGCTCATAGGGGGTCATATGATTGTTGGGTTTTTCTCTGTATGTATTATTGTAGGGTCTACCTTACAATATAAAGCACCTCAAGGTGACTGTTGTTATGATTTGGTGCTGTATAAATAAAATTGAATTAAACTGAATTCTCCTTCCTCACCTCCACCGTATCCTCTTCCTCCTCACCTGAAATCTCGTCTCCTGAACTGAAGTCGGGAGTGTCCATAAGCATTCAATTCAGTTTTATTTATATGGCATCAAATCACAAAAGTCGCCTCAAGAAGCTTCATTTGATCATACTGTAAAGACCCTACACTGATAAAGAGAAAAACCCAACAATCATATGACCCCCTATGAGCAAGCACTTGGAGACAGTGGGAAGGAAAAACTCCCTTTTAACAGGAAGAAACTTCCAGCAGCCATCTGCTGCCACTGGTTGTAGCTCCTGATATTGTGGCAGTTAGTGATTGTCACCACATTAGACAGGTAACTATAAGAGCTGGTTATAAGCTAATGTTATGCTAGCTTCTGTCTCTTTATACATGTCATACAAACGGCTAAACCTGTCATTTTTAAGGTGTAACCTAACATTGAAGCTTAAATATTCATGCTAGGATAAGACTTGGTTTGGACTTGAAAACAAAAGTACGATCCAGCTGTAACAGCACAGCTCGCTGCTCTGGCTTGTGTTTGTGAGCTACACAATGCTATTAAGGGGTGACACGTTATTGCCGATTATCTGCACAGCAAACTAAAACGAGGGGTCTGAAACCCCTGGTCTGATACTGTTTTGTTGTGTGTGTGTGTGTCATGTCAGACTTAATGAAAATACAAAAGGCCACCTGGGAGATATGCTCAAGTCAGCACTAGCAGCGCACATAGGGACGGTTTTGCAGGCTCAGGTATCTCCTGCCATACTGGTGCTAAAGTGTGTCAACAAATGCAGAAAAATGGCAGTTAATCCATCGGTGCTGGGAGGACAAGGTGATAAAAATCTATCAGCTGCTAAATCTTCTACTTGATTCTACGACTGTGTGTAGTGTGTTTAAGGGAAGGAGTGGATGAGCAGGGTGTGTGGTCAGTTTGACTTTCCTGCATTTTGAACAAAGCTTTAAACCTTTTTTTTAAACTCTGTACAGAACAAAGAGTAACTACAAAGTATTTTTAAACATTCAGCTTTTCTGCCAATTTAAAAAAGATACAAAGTACTGAAAGTATCAGTCACACAGACGTGTTATGGGGGTCCTGATTCATTAACTCCATGTATCTCCTACAGTAAGCAGTCCCTATAATATTTTTAGACTGGTCTTTTCTGGCTCATTTCAAATCTAATTAGCCTTTATGTCCATTTTCCAAATTATTATTTATCTTAACTTTTAAGGGCTTCAGTAAAGACTTCTATATATATGAAGGAGCTCCTGCATGTTATTTTATTTTGTATATTACACAAGTCATTATGTGGTTTTACAGATCATTGTTTCAAGGCCTCCTACGGACACTTAAAAAACATTATTTTTTCCTATAGCTAAAAATGCAGGATGAATGAAGTAGCAATGCCCAGAAGCATGGAAACACACTCTTTCATGCAGTGGCTTAATTTGAATGTACTGCTTTGCATTTCAAGTTTCTGAACAGTGTGTTGGAGTCAGGATGTCAGGTATTTTAAATCCCACTCCCACTGTGCTTTTCATGTCTCACAATTTCTCTCTGACATTAATGAGAACATTTTATTAGCCTGCTTTCACCATCAACACAACAGATGGCAAACAGGTGAAGTGTGTTTAGGAAACTTATACAGCACATGTGAGCGTTTCTGTGTAGCTCATCAGAACTGCCCACGATGCACCTGGATTTACTGTTTTAGTTATGAGCACAGATGGGCAGTAACGCGAGAAGATGTGTTTGAGGTGTGAGTTAATGAGTTAACAAGTAATCGGATTACCTAGTACTGTAATCTGATTACTTTTTTCAAGTAGCTTGTAAAATAAGGGATTACTATTGCCGGGCAAACCCCCACCAGCCCCACTCCTGCTAAACAGGTGATTTAAGAGACACTGAATCTTTGATTTTATTTATTTTTTACTGAGTTTTACTTGAATCTATTTGAAAGAGTGAGTGTAAACACACACAAAAAATATTTTATATGCTGCAATATGCAGGAAATAGGTTTACATGTTAAACACATTTCTTCCAGTCAGAGACAGTTGCATATAATAATAATAATAATAATTTAATTTTCACTTGATGCATGAAGTTAAAAGATGAAAACTAATAAAAAAATGTAGAAAATAGACTTTTTCATTTGATTTAATTTTATATCATTGATTACGCAGAAAAACAGCTGAAAGGTCTGTTGTTTTATTACATATTCAGGTTGTGTATCATGTTTTTAAAGGTAATAAAGTAGCTAATTACTTTTGAAAATAAGTAATCAGTAAAGTAACTGGATTACTTTCTTGGAGAAGTAATCAGTAATTAGTAACTAATTACTATTTTCAAGTAACTTGACCGACACTGCTCATGAGTTAACAGGGTTGACAGGTAACTTGATACAAAATCAGCAAATATGATGAAAAATGATGCTTGTTTGTTATTGTTGTCTTGAGTTATCCATGTCTAACATTAAATGAATCACTACAAAAATAAAATTACATAAAAAATATTTATATTTTTAAATAAAACAAAATTATTTGCTTATTGCTACAAATTCTACATAAAACACATTACCTTACGTGACAAATCCCAGGGTCTTTTTTTTGAGGGGGATATAAAATATAATGGATATTGTTCTTTTTTTAATTAAAAAAAAGTTGTAGAAAGTGTGGTATTTTAGTGGCATTCAGCATGAGCAGGAACTTCAATAGTGTGCCCTGCAGCTGTATGGAAATGTATCCCATTAACTGTAATGTCATGTGCTAATGATGTTAGACAGAGGAGGAGAGATACACAGTGAAAAGAGCTGGACATCCCAACTGATACTAAAGATAATCCAAATGGCAAAGTTTACCTCTGAATGGTGAGATAGTTAAATAAAAATGCAAAAGGAAACAACAGCACAAACACTTAGATTAGTTGGTTGAGGCCTAGCAGACATCAGTCAAAGCAGCCAGGCCTCAAAGGCTTCCAGTATCCAAACGGATGAGTGGGTTACAATCAAAAAGCAATATCAATAAAAGCCAAAACCTTTTACTTAGACGAGCCAGTAACATGCTTTTTGATTCAGTTTTAGTGGGTACTTTAATATTGGAGTGACACTTTTGAAGTCTGCCTCAAGTGACCAATAGAGGAACTGCAGTTACGGGTACTTCAGGTAGCTACTTGGTTTTGCAGATCATCATTTTAAAAAGGATTTTCTAGTTTTGTCGAGGATGAAGACAGCCCTGATGAGGAAGACTACTGCATTCCAGATACCTTGGAAGTTGAAACTCTGGTGTGACATTGAGTGCGTTCTGGTAGCAAAGTTGGAAAAGCAAAGATATACAGACAAATCCCAGGGTCGAGACCAGCAGGAGACACAAACCTCAGGGCTCACAACCTTCAGTATTCCTGGTACTAACTCGGATAAATGGGAAGCTTGTGTCAGGAAAAGCATGCGCTGTAAAATGGAACATCCACTGTGGTGACCTCTTCAAACATAAGCGAGCAGCTGAAAGTAGCTTTTCTTCAAATTAAGATGTTTTAGTGTTTCTCCTCTGATGTTATGCTGCACATCATTTATCAGTGAACATGTTTCGTGGCATCTTTGTGTTGTAAATTCCTTCAGAAGGCACTATCTGATAGTTTGTGTAAGAGCGTGTGATCGGACTACAAACACTTCACCTCTTAATGCAGCCGTGCTGTCGGCTGCTTTCAACACATCCTGGCCTCAAGGAATAAAAAGAATGACTCTTTCTCAGTGAATAAATCAGTCCTGCATGAAAAATACATCTATTTATTAAATAATTAATGCATTCATTATTTTTCACATTTCTTTCTTTCTTTTCCTTTTTTAAACTTGCCTTTTTGCAATAACATAAGCCGTTATGCTTCGTCTGTGTTTACACTGTACCGGATGCTCAGTCCCACACGGACACACCAGACTCAAGCAGGAGAAATTGAGGTCACCAAAGAGAAGTTTTAGACAGCCAGCTGTGTTTCTTAAAACTTTTTCCCCCTGCCTTTCTTGCCCACCTCTTATGAATATACATGCCGACGTCCCGGGAGGCCTCGGTATGAAGGTGCCCATATGGAAAACCACCAAACTCTTTTAGCTCACCTTCAGGAAACCTGCTCATTCTTAATCGTATGCTCACGGTTGTGCCGTTAGTCTCTGAAGTCTCTGCTGTTTGCACCGAGGAAGACAAATGTCAGACTTAAATAAACAGAATTCAACTTGTGGCTTCATATGTTATCTTTAGGGCGGTCCCAGAAAGCAAACGCTGTCTTCTTTAAATGAATGTGGCGAAAAAGACAAAAGGCTTAAAGCTAAAGTAAAGTTGTATCCATTTGTGTTTAGGTTAAATATTATTATTCAGAAATTAAATCATGCTTAATATCACAGTGATTATTTTTGTCTTTGCCTGTGGGAGTTTCAAGCAGTTTAAGAGAAACATCACTTCTAAACTCTTCGGTTGATGCGTTTCATCTCAGAGGGAGATTTGACACTTTATGGTGATGACACATTAACAGCAGCATCATCAAAGATCGTCGATAGACTGATGCCAGCTCAGTGCTGCCGCTGCTGTGTTGATATCTAAATAAAGTACAGTAACGTAACCAAAAAGTAACACCCAGCCACCTTTTCCTTACACTTTGTTTGCCATTCATCTCAACAGTTTGTTTATATTTTGAGTTCAAATTCTGAAATTGGTTTAAATTTGATCAGAAAGTCTGGTGTTTTGTCAGATTAATGCCTTCCTTAGCTATTGTCTGAGTTCTGAGGATGAGCTTTTTTAAATTGGATGTTATCTTTTATAGCTTATTGAGACAGCGTTGATCGATTGATCCATAGACTGAAACATTCTGAGAAATCAAACGCTCTGCCTTAATTATAAGTCAACAAAACTTTAATGTACACATTTTTTCCATCAAGACAAAATCAGCTGAAGGTTTAATGACTCAGACACAGGTGACCAAAAATAATCATAGCCTGTTTTCATGCCTGTATGAACACGGACGCAGAGTTATGGGATCGATTTCAGTGTTTGCCCATCATGTGCCCTTGGCTGTACACATCATGGTGCTACAATAAAACGGGATTTGCATATACGTAAATTGTGGTGCAATACTCTCCAGTAAAATTAGATGCTAGGATGAGTTATTATTATTCCCTCCTTCATGTGAAAAACAGCACAAAGCCTGAAGCAGTATTTTGTATATCGATTTAAAGTGGCAATGCATTTAACAGGTTAGCACTTTTACAGTAGGAGGGTTGTGGGTACAGGATGTGTGGTGGGCTGGAGCCCTGCTGTGGGGAGTGTTTATGCTCTCTGACAGTCCAAAGACATCTTATTCAGATTAACTGGGGATTCTAAAAGTGGGGATGCAAGTGAATGGTTGTCTGTCTCTCTGTATTAGCTGTACAAGCTTGGATGATAGCTATGAAATGCTAATCACTCTAATGATTGTATTACTGCTGTAAGCTAAAATTTTCTGATCATATATATATATATATATATATATATATATATATATATATATATATATATATATATACACAGTGGGGCAAAAAAGTATTTAGTCAGCCACCGATTGTGCAAGTTCCCCCACTTAAAATGATGACAGAGGTCAGTAATTTGCACCAGAGGTACACTTCAACTGTGAGAGACAGAATGTGAAAAAAAAATCCATGAATTCACATGGTAGGATTTGTAAAGAATTTATTCGTAAATCAGGGTGGAAAATAAGTATTTGGTCAATAACAAAAATACAACTCAATACTTTGTAACATAACCTTTGTTGGCAATAACAGAGGTCAAACGTTTACTATAGGTCTTTACCAGGTTTGCACACACAGTAGCTGGTGTTTTGGCCCATTCCTCCATGCAGATCTTCTCAAGAGCAGTGATGTTTTGGGGCTGTCGCCGAGCAACACGGACTTTCAACTCCCGCCACAGATTTATATATATATATATATATATATATACACATATATATATATATATATATATATATATATATATATATATATATATATATATACATACATACATACATATATGTATATATATATATATATATATATACATATATATATGTATGTGTATATATATATGTATGTATATATATATATATATATATATATATATATATATATATATATATATATGTGTGTATATATATGTGTATATGTATATATATATATATATATATATATATATATATATGTATATATCAGTGTTTCTACACCATCTATTCTGGTTCTGCTGCGCCACAGTTAGCGTCATAGCAAGTTGTTAGCTGCTACAGTCTCAACAAATCCTCTGGTGGAAACCCGGAACAGTCGGTAATAACAGACAATGATCTCCCTTTGGAAGCTGTTGCTACATGGCAAACATTAGCATTAAAAGCTTTGATCTTCCCAGTCTAGAAGAAATGTTCATCACCATTCTCATTTAGTCCTTTAGTCTCCAGCTGTCTCCAGCAGTAGGAAGCTGCTGTGATGCATTCTTGTATAGTTCTGAATTTCATGGTTTCTTTCTGGGAGTTGATGCTGCGGATGACGGGCATTGTTTGCTTGTTCTTCTGCACTGCACTGACTCTAAACCATCTTGTGGTACAAATTAATATTAGACAACAGTTTGACCATTAATTCACTTGTTATAACACAATAAATCGCTATTTGTCCAAAGCTGTACAGGTTCCTTTAAATGCTTTCAAATAATCTGAGCTGCTCTTAAAGAGATGTGTCTATAGGAGGACAGGCGGTTCCCAACTTCTTTTACTTCCACTGACATTTAAGCAACACATTAACTACTTAAGTACTATGCTACATTTATCCCCGAGTTATCTCGACCCACACCATTACATTAATCATCAACAGCTTTATTTAGTAATAGCTCATCATTACTTGACATTTACAGCCGAATCGGTTCATTTGTTGATAACAAAGTGCGGCGCAGAAAAAATAGTCACACGGAAAACAGGTCGATTTGAATATCAAAAACAGCACACAATAGATATAATTCATGCTTTGTTGAGATCCCAGTCTCAGTGGAGCCCTGTGAAGCTAGCTCAGACAGCATAAGTCCCCCAATAACTTCATTCACATACTGAATACACATGCAGCAGTCAGGCCCTACTCTAATATAGCGTTCTGTTTAATCTGCCATGCATGTGCTGAATCTCTCATTGCCAGTGAAAGAGCTTCTTCAATCATTTAACCCACTGCTGGCACACAGTGCTGCTTCTCACTCTTCCATATCATCCTTCTGTGGGCTCCGATTCTCAGCTTTGCCCCCACTAGGAAAGTTTGCCGGGTCTCAATTTCTCTCCTTTGTGCTAAGCCTATGTTCTCTTAGGGAGAGATCAGTGTTCTGTGTCATCTGTCTCATGTGTCATTCATAATGTGTAATGTGTAGTACAATATTTATATTGTGTAATTATCTCTATATGAATCTGCATTTGTTAAAATATGCAGATTTTAATCCTTCTGTTTCAGCGAGGGTTGTGTATAAACCAACTGCTGCATCAATCAAGACAACAGAATAACATTAAGCTTAATGCATTATTGTAACTTCTCCCTGGGAGCTCAGTCAGTGTTCATGAAAAATGAACCGGTCCCCGATGACTAACACACTGGGTGTGTATCTTTAACGTCACAGCTCTCGCACAGATAAGCCAGGAGTGTTCCAAAATCTTTTATTTTGAAAGTTCTGAAGCTTCTCTATACGTTTCCTGCGTCGTTCTTCCTGCCCTCCTCACCTGCTGTGTGGAAGGTGATGCAGGTTCCATAAAAAGTAGACTGGATGCTATTTTAACCAAAGAGCTGCTCCTGCGAGGCTTCAGCCGGCGCCTCCGGTGGAATCTCACACATCGTCTTGAGTGGGCGTGATCATATGTGGCGGTTGCTTCGGTGGTGAAAGGTGGGGTACAACCTGGGTAGTTTACAGTCTATCGAGAAACAAAATATTGTGTTAGTATCATGTTATTTATGTTATCTGCATTAAAATATAAATTGTTATAGCAAGTTTTTAATTTTTTACCATCCTTAGATTCTGCTTTCGTTTAATCTTCAGCATTTGTCAAAAAACTTAAATAAAACTGCGGCGAGACCGAGAGGTTATAAGAAAATGTATTCAGATTACCTGAATAATCTGATCGTCTGCCATGACCCCTAATTGGCCTTGGGTAATGCCCCGCCCCTCCCTGAGCCTGGTTCTGCTGGAGGTTTCTTCCTGTTAAAAGGGAGTTTTTCCTTCCCACTGTCGCCAAAGTGCTGCTCATAGGGGGTCATATGATTGTTTCGTTTCTCTGTATTATTGTAAGGTCCTTACAATATAAAGTACCTGTGTGGCTGCTGTTATGATTTGGTGCTATATAAATAAATCTTTATTGAACTGAACGACTGACAGCCTGCCTGTTACTGACAGTCAGTGTTGGGAAGGATACTTTTAAAATGTATTCCATTACAGATTACAGATTACATGCCCCAAAATGTATTCTGTAACGTATTCCGTTACGTTACTCAATGAGAGTAACGTATTCTGAATACTTTGGATTACTTAATATATTATCATGCTGTTTACAACTACATGAATGTACTATTGCTGTGATTTATTACTGTTACTGAAGGTCCGCGGCTCCGAACCGTAGTAAAGGGACCTCTGGCTGATACGGTGGGTTCTGTGTCGGCTCGTAGCTGAAAACTAGCTTTACTTTGTTGTCTGGGTCAACTCTGCTAGCAGAGACAGAGAGAGGCGTTGAAAGGCTGCTCCAACAGAACTTATTGTTTCAGAGGAAAACACGAACACGGTGTACAGTCGAGTCTTAATAGCTTACTTACAGCTGGGCTCGTCAGGCTCTCTTCTTGGCTGCAGTGGTTATTATTATATTTACATGCTTCCAGCTCCCGTTTCTGCTCGATGACAGCTCGTACTTTTCCTTTTTCTCCCTCCCTCGCTCACAGACACATAACGTGTATGGCAGTCCATTCTCCCTGCAGCACGGACTACACTGCCCATGATGCTACATTCTTTAGAGCTATACCGGTAGCATTCTGCCTGTTAGCTTAGCACAACAACAACAGACGCTCTCTCACCCAGGAAACACGCATCACGTGTCACCCTGTAACCATGGCAACCGTAACGCTGCCGCCTGGAACAACAGAACGTAGCTGTCAAACAAAACCCAAACAGTCCTGACCCGCGACAATATGAAACAGGGAAGTACCGCCGTGTAATCCATTTATTTCAACAAAGTAACTGTATTCTAAATACCACCTTTTTAAACGGTAACTGTAACAGAATACAGTTACTCATATTTTGTATTTTAAATACGTAACGGCGGTACATGTATTCCGTTACTCCCCAACACTGTTGACAGTTTATAGTTAGACTTAATGTTTGACTGAGAAAACCAAAATACTGTCTTAAAAAAGCAGTAAAAACAACAATAAGCAGTCTTTACAAAAGGTTTATTAAACTCATAAAACATTGTAATGAATACATGGGAGATATTTTAAAAACTGTACTTCTGTAGTCTGTGGTAGGCTGAGGGTTAAGCTGGTGATTATTATTTCAAGCTGCTGTAATGGCAACTGTATCAGCAAACAACCTCAGCTGGAGCTAGTTATTGTTAATTTGTTGGAGAAACAACAAAAATAACTTATTGGCTGTCATGTCTGGCTACTGTGCTCGGTGCATGCTGGGTCCTGTGCTATTTTTGCTCACCAAAGAATGTTTCATGGAACAACAAAAAAGCCGCTCACTTGTGTTTGATGTTTGGCAAAGACGGATATATGAATTGGGTTATGTGTGTTGCTAAATGAGCAACAGGCTGATGAGTTTGGTTTTTAGGAGGTTTGGGGAGGCAGTCACGAGGTCCAGCAGCTCAAGAGATGTTGGGGATAAAAGATAGCGGTGAAGTGATTTCTCTCAATTTCGTCCTGGAGTGCTCAACACACTGCAGCTCGAGAGGATCCAATCAAGTGGAGAAAGCACGACCAAATACAGCTATAAGGGGCAAACATAGAAAACTCCAGCAAATGTGATGCAGATGCGAAAAAACGTGAAATACAGAAACACAAGTCAAGCACAGAAACTCAAAAGTACATTTGAAACATGCTGCAAATATAGAAATCACAGGCATAAACAAAAACGCTGTATATAACACAATTACAATGTTTCCAAGGGCCAATTAAAAGTAATGGATACAGCAGACACCCACTAGTTCCCATGGTGAGTCATGAGGTTGCCCAGATGTCCTATCCATTATTTGTGTCAGAAAATAGGATCAATTAATATTTACTTTTACAGTTTGCTTCGTTTAACTTTGTGTGCTGTGCTGTGCCATTTTACACCTTTGCAAATGTGCATTTTGTGCACCATTTTTCCAGCTTTAATAAAGGATTAGGATTCAACTTTATTGTTATTACACATGTATAAATACAGGGCAGAGAAATACAGTTTGCATCTAATCAGAAGTGCAATAGGAGCAGATCATATACAGATAAAGATAGTATAAAAGGTGGGAATAGTTATGTACAGATTATGTACAAATAAGTGAAGTATGCAGATGTTTATATTGCTATACAGATGTGCTACAGACAAATGTACAGATATACAGATGAACTGTATAGCATGCAGATGTTCTATATTGCTATACACACAAATATACAGATGTGCTACATATATACATATGTACTAGTTGGTTGCACGAGGATTTAAGCTCATGCAGTTAATTAAGAGACAGAATAACGTTCGTGGGATTGAATGCCTCTGCAGGTCTCTCTGTTACTTAGACAAGCAAAATATATTTTATTACTATTTCCAGATAAGTGACACCTATAAATACAACCTTTGAAATGTTAGAAGCACAACTAACACTTTTATTATCCATGCTGAGAATATTTTTTATAGACTTAAATTAAATTAGCCTTCAAATTATATTGGAATATGATAATAATATCTAAATACAGACTGAACCCTCTACGTCCTCACTGACTGCCAATCCTCTCATCCTTTGTTTAAATCAGACGTGGGCTCCTTGCTTCTTCGGTTTCAGGTGAAGTTGATTGATTTCAGGGTCAGGCTGCACCCAGACTACAAGGTTCAGGCCTTACATCCCTGCTTCTGTCTGAAAATGAGGCATGTGGCAGTGATATATGGGCTCTGGACGTTAAATGATTTAAATTTGTAATAACTAATAAACATTGTTACACATTGCTTTCAGTGGAGAGCAGATTTGAAGCTGTGCCGGTCTCATTCTGTGTCCGCCGGCAGGAATCATCCTCTGAGCGTTACAGTGACGAGGTGCGGATGCCTCTCCCGGCGCTCTGCGCTGACAAGCTCTTTAATGTATTTGATTCCCAAATATATAAATCTATTTCTGCTACGTAAGGGTAATCTGGACTTTTATGTAGCGATGATTTCTGTGTCATAGCACAACTTGTCAAAGGCGATGCGTTTGCCCTCTGCGCACCGATGTGAGTTATTGAGTTAATGTTGTTTCAGACTTACACTGGCTGAAAGCAGAAGAAAGAAATGTACGTATGTTCGTCTCTTTTCTCGAGCATTTCAAATCTGTCACTGAGATCAGCATCTTGGACTAATCCTGAAAATATTTGCATCTATTTTTTTTCCTATGTTTTCTGGTGATGAAGCTTTTTAAAAGAATAAACAGTGTCAAACATGATCTCTCCTCCCACCCTCTGTTTCTGAACAACGTTCAATTATCTCACTTGATTAACTTTTCATTACAACAAGCCAAACAAACAAACAAACAAACACTTTTCTCCAGGGTGAAGGAGTCTGTGATAAGTGATGCTCTTGTTCCAAAACGACTCGCCACAAACACGGCTCCACATTTTCAGCGTTTCTCAGTAGGTTGAAAATGTCCTGCCATCCAGCCTCATAGACTGTAACATATTAGCATATTTATTAAATTTTTGCCCCTCTAATGGACGGAACATTTGCAGTAAGTAGTCAAAGTGATCACTTTCCTCTCTGCTGTGCTACGGCAGTCCTTTCAGTGTTACCCTGCCACGCTGCACTCACTTTACCAGAAAATATGAGCTTGTAATTTTCTTCCAAACATCTGCTAAAGATATGTGCATTTGATGATTTGGAGGCTTCAAGGAATCTCAAGTGCCGTGTCAGGTTTCTTTTTGTTTTTTTTGGTTACAAGCGACTGTCAGGCCCACAACACAATATGTAAACAACTGCAGATATCAATAATCAATATTTCATGCGTCTCACTTTGTTATTCTACAGCCTGGCGAGATATTGTCAGTCATATCATTGCTCCCTCTAATGCGAGGAAACAATCTGGTGTCATCAAATACTATTACAGCAGATAATCTTCCTCAGAAGTGTTTAGAATTAAAATTTCATTGTTTGCTAGAAGATTTTGACACCCACACCGAGACGTTTCCTCCAATATTTAAGGGCATGTCAGAAGCCTGGCTGTGCACCAGTTCCCAAATCTCTCAGCAAATTGTGCTTTGAGGGATTAACGACGTTTACTGTCACATTTGAGCCCGAGTTTGAGATGCAGGATTACATTTGGATAAAAAAACCAAGCAGCTACAGTGTAAGTGCATTTATCTCTCAATTTCTAGGGAAAATTCCACCTTCTGCGCCACCCGGACAACTCCACGTCACATCAAAGCTGACACACTTAAGCTTCCCAGATAACTTTCTAAAGACTTGTCAATAAATCGTGTCACTGCAGTCATGGCACATCTTGCACAAATGTTATTTCCCCTGCACGCTTCTTGAATGTTTGAACCTGAGAGAATATATGACCCAATTTCACTGCTGTGGAATCAATCTTGTCACTCTTGCCACCTAGAGGATACCAACCACAGCGACAGAGACGAGTAACCGGCTAAGATCCTAATTTAAGCTTGGAAAATCACGAAAAGGTCCTTGAGCCAACTACGCTTTTACCTTTTGCGTTAGACGTGTCTACATTTGGTCCTGCATTACATACAGGCCCTCACTGCAAAGACGTTTCGGGGAAAGGCCACAGCGATCCCTAAAGGGAGGCCGTAATTATGCCAGATGGGGCGTTCTGACTTTCAGCCTCGGGTAAGTCTTCTCGTGCCCGTGGTGAGACTTGTTGTCAGTATTGGCAAAGGAACAGTGCCACACTCACCATTCATACTCTGCCATCTGTGTGTTGGAGTGTGGAGGCTGTGAGAAACTTCTGCTGGGCTAGCGGAGCGGACGGAGGCATGCCTTTGTGTTGGACTGATGAGCGGACGTACAAGTGGAATCAGAGGCAACCAAATACACCTCAGCATTGGGAAAAAGAAGGACAAAAAATGCTGAATCTGAGAGGATCATAACCAAACTAAACAGACTGAGCCTCCTCTGGGATACAAACAGTGTTTTTAAGTGAAGCATGATGTGAAAACAGATGGAATTAATTTTGTGCAATTGCTAGAATCATTGTGTTCGTACATGTGATTACTGCAAATTAGACCAGGCTTGCTGTTGTGTTTCAGAATGATGACAGTTGACATGTTTTACATTGATATATTTTAGTAATCATGAAGCACTAATGTGGTGCTAAAGTGGACAAACTCACAAGTAGTTTTGCTCATGTGAGCATAATTTCTTTTAAGGTAAAGTCATAACAAATTATTCATGCTTTGTTCATTTGAGGCCGCTCGTTTCTCGCGTCTTTGCCAGATGGCAGTAAGAGTGATGAGCAGTGTGTTTTATATTCCAGTTAATGCCAGTTTTTGTAAAGACGATACTTTGGAGAGCAGAACCAAAGCAGCCTTTCTCACATATTTTAAGGCACGCTGCACAGTCGATGACCACCACATCAAAGCTACTACATTCACTTTACTATTTACTGATGTTCAGCACATAGCTCCAGGTGTGTGAAAGGCAGCTAGGAGGCTCAGTGGCACGTACACAATCCCCACAGCACTCTGTATCTGCCACGAGGGGAAGCTGATCACATGGTGTCTTTGAGACGATATAAGGATTAGCTTTAAATATCTTAAGTCTGCCGTGTACTCGTTTTTTCACACTGCTTTGCAACAGGGAAGTGTGCTAGTTCCACACCGTGTGATGAATAATGCACAGGCTGCGTGGGATCCACACAGTATTCAGTAAACTTTTGCTTTTGTTCCTTTTAATTAAGTGAAATGGTGCCTTACACACAAAATGAGATATATCTGAATCTAAGTAGAGCTTCAATAGAATCAGTGAACTTGTTCATTGCTGTGCGTACAGTACGTGTTACAGGTAAATCTCTGATGATCAGAGTCACCAGGCGTCCTGTGATTTCACTGACGTAGTGTATTCAGAGTGAATTGCAGCTTGAAGTGGCAGTTGAAGCCATTCAAATGCTAATGATCGGTGAGATAGGAGCAGTTACAGTGTATCTATCCAAGCAGGCACATTTTACCGGCCTGTGCCTTTTTCTATGATATTGTAATTCTGGTTATTTTCAGCCTGTGCCTTTTGTATGGGCTGTTTGATGTTTTATTGTGCAGCTTTACCTTTCTGTGTTTTGCCAGTGGTGTTGCTTTATATTTGATCCCTTCATGCCCAGCACAAAGGGATAAAATATATAACCTCTGTGTAACCCCAAAACAGCCGAAACACAACAGGCCCTGTGAAATTATGAAAATTATGAACCATAAACTTTGAATGTAGCCTCTGATAAAATGATTTCATCACAGATGTACTTCTTTCATGAGATAGCTTATCATTTATAAAATGTTTTATCTAAACAAATGTAAATCCTGGTTTAAATAAAGTAATTGGATTATATCAGTAAAAGGTCAGTTGATTGTTTTCAAAGATACGTAAGCTATCCTTTAATTAAAATACATCAGCTCTTCATCAATATGTTTTCCATAGCAGTGTCGGCTAAGGCAGCAGTCAGTGCACTGTAAACCTGTAAAACCACGTAAACAGTCTTTATGAACACAGTCGTTCCTTCTCCTGCAAACGTTCTCAGCCAGCACAGGTCACATGTATAAAGACGTCCTGCTAATGAAACCACAGCACCTTTATCATGAGTAGACTTTCTTACAGTGGTTGCTTCAGACCTGTTGGTCCTGTCAGGACCTCGATGGGGTTTTGACATCTTCTCTCAGCGCAGTGACCCCCGGCGTCCTGGCCTTTCTCTATTTTGGTGGAATGGAAACTTCTGCAGCTCTTTGTGGGAGGACGAGGTTCAACAGCCCCAGACTGCACTCAGTTCCTCTGTGGCATTAAGCTTTATTAAACCACCTGTGAAAAATTAGATGTCTTTCAGAATCTACACTACTGCTGCACTGCATCAGTTTTCAGCTTTCGTCCTTATCTGGAGTCGAGTGCTTGGACTCACGGTGTAGTTTCACTGAGTGTCGAGTCTGATCGGCACTCAGTGTGTTTTGTGCTAAAACTTCACTTGGCAGTTTTCAATGAATGCGTTTGTGGTGCAGCAAAATACTGCTTCACTGACTCTCGCACTCTTCTGGTGTGTCGAGTCCTGAAAATACGATTAATGTCCTTTAAGCACGTAAAAGCAACATCGTACATTTGAGATGTTTTGGTTTTCTTTGGATTCATAATGCAGCTGTTTATTTATTATCCCAGAAGTCTTTTACCACCATGAGGCTGCGAGGAGGTCCAAAGGTCACTGAGCATTCACCATTTTAATACTTCTGTATTTGCTCGCTCTAAAAATTGTTTGCCCCCAAATAAAAATTCAGTCATTTTAAGTACTGCTGCCTGTCAGTCAAACTCTTCTGAGTTTTTATGAAAAGCAAAGACAGAGAAAGCTCACCGCTGTGGGACCGTAGCAGCCATTTCTGAGATTTTAATGTCAGTAAAATTATTCTGTGCTCACCGAAGTCGAGTTTAACACTGAGACGTTTTATTATGACCTCATTAAAATCAATTAAACATTGAAGATTTACAGGTTCAGCATGTGCATGTGTTGCATATGTTACTGACAATAATAATGTCATATTCAAAGATCATCTGCTTGTTTTGGTGATATTTATATCCTCTGTTTGAAATCAGCGTTGTGAAATTGGTCACTGAGCAAGTAAGAAAAAACAACTCCTGGTAACTTGTCAAGATCTTAAAAATAACAAAATTACAACAAAACCCCCCAAAGACCATCATTTAGAAAGTAATGATAACTCGAGCTCCGACTGTCATTGTGTTCCCACGATGCTACTGAATGTGAATACAACCTGTCAAGAAATGAATCGGTCTTGAAATGGTTAGCACAGGAAAGCCGGAGCACAATCAATACAGTCCTTTATCTTTGGGGCTGTAAGTTGACATTAATTAATGTTCAGCAGTGACATATCAGTCTTTGCCCTATTAAAGCTTTGTTTCGAGGGTTATTCTTCCCACTGTGCCATTTATTCATTTTTATTCTGCTGAATGTTCATCACGCCATAATTAGCCATTTTTCTCCCATCCAGAGCATCATAACCCATCACAACACGACAGCGTTGGCTTCCTGAGCACCGTTACCAGCCCGTTTGTCACTTGACGAGTTAACAATACAAAGTTTGTCAATGTGTTTTGCTTCTGCGTGTTCGTCTGATCATTTATATCGGACTTATGAAACATGCAGTTTAATGTTACTTAAATGCTGATGTCTTCAGTCTCCTCCGGCCCATGTTGTTTGACATTTAATAATCAACACAGTGACATTTGTTTCAGCTCGTTCCTTCCTGTAGAGATACCGTAGCTAACATTTACATTGGAGCGTCTGTGATTTCTGTCATTTACATTCATTGAGTGAATGATCGAAGCAAACTTGTGATGGACCGCTTGAATAATCAAAGAAGTAAGTTCCTATTCCACCTACTCATTTATAGCCTTTCTTCTCTGCTCCTTTCTTCCTTTCCCCCCTGCAGAGCTGCTGTCAGCCTGCCACGAGCTCCGGTGCCGCTATGGCTGCGTCATGACTAGAAACGGCACCTTCTGTTTCTGCGCTGACGGCTTTGAGGTTGGGGAGGACGGGACGAGCTGCAGAGGTAGGATCCTGCACCGCTGGTGGGGGCCTCCTGCCATGGAAAGCTTCCCCCTTTTCCTCCCTCCTCTCTGTGCAAGTCTCTCCTTTTGCCCTCGGCCAGACTTCTTTCAGTTGAATAAGCAGGAGCTGCTGCCTATATGAGAACCATGTCATGCACAGCACATCACAGCACAGACACGCATATATCTTTACACATGTATACAAATTCTTCCTGCTTTTTTTATGTTCTTCATGGTGTGAGGCACAGGACATGATTTTGCTACAGTTGCACTGAATTATTTGAATTCTGCACATAACTTGTGCGTAGAATTGCATAATTATGGAAAGGAAAAGTTTCACGAAGTGGGAGTGCTGCTGGAGTTTGATTCTGCTGGGGAAGGCATGAGAAAGAGCCGTTCCAGCGCAGCGCATTGCTTATAAAAGTAATTATACCTGAGGTGCCAGAGTGAGGCCGCATTAAGTATACTTTATGTATTTGGGTCATGTTTGAGCACCTAATTTGTTACAAATGACTCTCTTCCTGTTTTCCATAAGATCATGATGAATGTGCCATGTATGGAGCATGCAGCCAAACCTGCACCAACACCTACGGGTCATACAGATGCAGCTGCACAGAAGGGTACATCCTGCAGCCCAACAGGATATCGTGCAAAGCCAAACAAGGTGAGTGGCACACTTGCATCATAATTAGCACAGTGTACGCGTTCTGTCTCGTTCAGACGTGGAATCCCGGCTTATCGTCTCCTCGGTTTTCACAAGAACTGGTAGCGCAAGATTAATGGGACTGAGCGATGACCACATCCATCACCACACGGGGACGGCTGGATGTGGTCAACCCAGGATAATGATCAAATTAATGAGCATGAGATTTTAAGTGGGCGCAGTCTGGAGTATTTTGTGCAGAGACAATACCTGACATCACCATGATTTATGTTAATGCCCGATGCTGCTAACAAATCTGCCCCAGTGAGGAAAGCAGCCTACTTATTGTAGAAATCAGACAAATCAAAGAGTTGTTGTGTTTTAGTGAGTGCGGTGTGTAAATAGTCCTGAGATTGTGTAGTTTACACGTCCGTGTCCTGCACTGACGTAAAGTTAGTTTTTTAGGGTTGTTGCCACTTTGGCGTATATGGGTTGAAAATAGCTGGAGGCCCAACACGTCTTGTTGGGGAGAACACCGCTGGTGCAGCTTTTAATCACGGTGACTGGTGTCCTACCAAGAATAAACTGAATATGATTACCCATAAACTTAACTGAACCCAATGCTCACATGCATTAATATTAATTTAGCAGAGAGCGATAGTGGTACAAGGATAACTATGGGGTTACCATTAGTTGTAAAAGCTCATGAATATAAATTCCTGATAGAGCTCTCAGAGGCCAGGAGATGAGGAGCAGCAGGGTATGAAAAACATATTAACGCAGCGAGTGTAAGATTGAAGTTGGAACTCTGAAGCGCACATTTTTTCTTTTTAGGGATTTAATCTGGGTTTAATCTCTGCTTTGACTCTGACTTCAGTGAGTTTTACTTTCTCCTAGCATAAATGTGACGACGCCCGTATGCTCTTCATTTCTACTCGATTACAAATGTTTGAAGTGCAAATGTGATGTTGAAAACATTTTTATCTAATATATGCAAAATACAATTATCAATACTTTGTGTAGATGATAGTTGAACCTGTTAAAGACATTTAGTGTCACGTGGTTGTGTGGAGTCAGATGTAACTGACTCCACACAACCATGTCTGGTGTATCGGATATGTTTGGTTGTTTAACCTTAATGTTGTGTGAACATGAGCTGTGATTGGACACCGCGGCCTGTGTCATACCTCGTCATTAAGTTAAAGAAAACATTACGAAGCACAGGGTGCCTGGTGTCACAGTGCTGTGTGTGTTTTAGTTACATTCTCTCATTATTATTATTCGTGGGTTTTGGTTGTGTTACATTTTTAGTCCTTGGATTTTGGTTTCTGTTACTTTCCCTTTCTCGTGTTCCTCGTTTCGTCTCCTTGTTCCCTTCATCTTCCCACTCAGTCGTGTCTGTCTCAGTGTCTGCATCTTTGTGATTGTCTCGTGTTTCCTGTTTTACTTTGAAAGTCTGTGTCCTATGTCAGTGTATCTAGTTTTGCTTCCTCTTGTCTCATTATGTCTGATTAGTCCCAGCTGTGTTTCCTTCCTGTTTCCCTCATTACTTCCTTGTATATTTAAGCCCTATGTTTTCCTTCCCCCTTTGTCGTGTCGTACCACTTCCATGTGCTGTGTGTTTCCTCTGTGGTCCTTGTTATCCTTGCACCCAGTTTCTATTTCCTTGTGTCTTTGTTCTCGTCCTTAGTTTCTAGTTTTCTGCTTTTGGATTTCGTCTCTAGTATGTTTTTGTTACGGCGTAATAAAGCTGCCTGTTTGAGTTCATCCTTTGGTGTCTGTGAGTATTTGGCTCCTACATCCTGTAACCTGACACCTAGTTTATGTCAAAATGTAGTTTGTTGTTGTTTTGGTTTATGAGCTTCAGTTGTTTGCGTGCGTTGTATATGAGTGCAGACTTGTATATAGTTAAACATGTATGGATTATATCATGTTGAATTCTGAATATTGATTCGTAAATAATGGAATTTGAAATAAGTGTAAACTTCATCCTGCTGCTTTTCCAGCATAAACATTATATTCATGAAAACTTTTCTTTTCTCTTGTTGTTTCATGTTTGAAATAAAATGATTCTAATTCCTTATAATAACTTTGATATTTATCTTTTCCCATGATACATGTTTGTAGCCTCGCATGGTCAAAGTCTCATCTACCCCCCAGTGTGGGAGAAAAACGCTTGTCCCTGTGTCACGCACTAGCAGTTATTCAAGTGGACATTCTGATTTATTACCTATATTAGGAGGGCAGCCCTTGACTTGAACTTGTGCTGAAGATTGGGATAAATAAGGGCCCTTTCAGGGGGTGAACCTGATGTCAGAGACTGTGCACGCTCAATTAAGCCCATAAAGAGGCTTATTTCAGTTTCACCACCACAGATATCGTTCCACGAGTCCAGGCGGGAGTGTGCGCTGGTGAAAACTCACATGTCATATCTGCGTTAATGCCGATGCTTTTCTGTTATTTGAGCTTCAAGAAATCTGTTCTGAAAGTATTTCCAGCTGCGCTGCTGTTTGTTTGTCCAGTGGTGGAATTAGAAATATTGTGCATGCAGTGTTGGGGAGTAACGGAATACATGTACCGCCGTTACGTATTTAAAATACAAAATATGAGTAACTGTATTCCGTTACAGTTACCGTTTAAAAAGGTGGTATTTAGAATACAGTTACTTTGTTGAAATAAATGGATTACACGGCGGTACTTCCCTGTTTCATATTGTGGCGGGTCAGGACTGTTTGGGTTTTGTTTGACAGCTACTTTCTGTTGTTCCAGGCAGCGTTACGGTTGCCATGGTTACAGGGTGCCGCTCTCTTTCCTGTTCCTGTTTCCTCGGTGAGAGAGGCCTTTTTGTTGTTGTGCTAAGCTAACAGGCAGAATGCTACAGGTATAGCTCTAAAGAATGTAGCATCATGGGCAGTGTAGTCCGTGCTGCAGGGAGAATGGACTGCCATACACGTTATGTGTCTGTGAGCGAGGGAGGGAGAAAAAGGAAAAGTACGAGCTGTCATCGAGCAGAAACGGGAGCTGGAAGCATGTAAATATAATAATAACCACTGCAGCCAAGAAGAGAGCCTGACGAGCCCAGCTGTAAGTAAGCTATTAAGACTCGACTGTACACCGTGTTCGTGTTTTCCTCCAAAAACAATAAGTTCTGTTGGAGCAGCCTTTCAACGCCTCTCTCTGTCTCTGGCTAGCAAAGTTGACCCAGACAACAAAGTAAAGCTAGTTTTCAGCTACGAGCCGACACAGAACCCACCGTATTAGCCAGAGGTCCCTTTACTACGGTTCGGAGCCGCGGACCTTCAGTAACAGTAATAAATCACAGCAATAGTACATTCATGTAGTTGTAAACAGCATGATAATATATTAAGTAATCCAAAGTATTCAGAATACGTTACTCTCGTTGAGTAACGTAACGGAATACGTTACAGAATACATTTTGGGGCATGTAATCTGTATTCTGTAGTGGAATACATTTTAAAAGTAACCTTCCCAACACTGTGTGCATGTTTGTCTTGGTTGGGTTAACACTGAACAGTTAGACAGTAAACTTTCCAATGGTCTTTCCGCTCATATATTTTGCATATCACGCTGTTTTTAAGGGAAACTTTACTGAGCTAGCAGAATAGCTTTGCTGAGTCATCCCACGATAAGATTTATGTATGTTTATTTCAGATCCTGGCGACAGCCGGCCAGCGCTTCTCATCGGTGGCTCAGATCGCATCGTCGTCACCCATCTGAATGGAAGCGGCCTTCAGCCGCTCAGGTCCTTGAGGATAAATGGGACGCTGGCTCTGGATTTCCAGCAGAACCAGGAAAGTGTGTGCTGGGTGCTGTCTTCAGAGTCCTCTGGGCAGCTCCGCTGTGCTGTAACAAGGAGCCTGCGTGGATTCACACGGGAACAGGAAATACGAACTCAACAAAGTTTGCAGCGTATGTTTATATCAGTTCATTCTTTCCTTCTTTTGTTGTCATTTTCCTGATAAACAGCCATCTAACCACACGAATAAAAGGTATTCCTGCCTGTGGCGAGCATCATCCGGGGCTCACGCACACACAGGCTCACGCTTCTTTGTTTTCTCATTGTATTTTGCTCTCTCCCTCTCTTACCTGCGAGCTCTCTCGCTCTATCTCCTCATTATCACCGAGGCTTACGACAGGTTAGCCTCAGCAGTTTTGGAATTCATCTTTATCCTGCAATCGCCATTCAGGCCTGCGAGCTGCACTCGCTGCGCTGCTTCAGAAGTGCTCCCTTTTTCTGCTCTAGCAAAGATTCCCATGAATTATAGCCCGTTTCATAACAAATGTGCTCGACTTTCATTTGTTAAAGTCTAATAGAAACCTGCAAGCTAATCAGAATTATTAATGGCCATGGTATCATTTAAAAGGGCACTGGAACAACTGCACAAATAAAGATTTAGTTTATTCATCATGAGTAGCAGAGTTTGCCTTTGCCGTCAGGAAACTGTTCACAGTATCTTAACAACAACATTGTTGTCAGTTTGATCTCAGCTCGGACGTGGAGAAAACTACTTAAACACAAATACTGCAGGATTGCTGCAGTAATATTTTTGCAGGTTCATTGGACATGAGTGGCGTCAGACCCTCTGCAAGGAAAAGTCGTCGCCCTCTAAATGTGTCCTTGCAAACAAAGCTTCATAACTTCAGATACTTTGCAAACGTGCAAAGAAAGAACTGGCGCTTCGAGTTTAAAGCATCAAACTCTCAGTAAAGCCCCATAAACCTCATCAGCTCAGATCTGTGACTAAAGACTAAAAGTCGAGATAACCAGGCCACCCGCTGCTTCTGTTTCATCATTATTTTTGTCTCTTTGGTTGCCACGGAAGCCTTATTTTATTTACATAGCATCTGTTGTACACGAGGATCTAACGCGTCTTCTTCTTTCCCGCTGCAGATGTGGAGCAGATGGCGATTGACTGGCTGACAGGAAACTTTTATTTTGTCGACCGCGTCACTGACAAGATCTTTGTCTGTGACCGCGGCGGGGACACGTGCGTTACCGTCCTACAGCAAGACCTGCTCAATCCTAAAGGCATAGCTCTGGATCCCCTCATGGGGTGAGTGCATACCTTCTCAGAAAGCCACCACGCAAGTCTCATTTATCACCGTGTGTCATTAAAGGACAAAAAATTACATTTCACTGCTGATAACAAGAGATTTATCAGGAGGAGTATAAGAGGGTTACAATAAAGGGATTTAAATGATTTCCTGTCCTTCAGCTGAGCCATTTTCTCTGTGTGTAATTTGGTGAATAACTGGTGATGCTACATATATCTTCTACTGTCTAGACATTCATTTATATTCACTGATTTCGCTGCACATCCCACAGAAGAACATGCCTCAACAGGACTTTCATTACAGGATTTTTGTCTCTGAAGATCAACGAAAAAGCGCAGCACCAGTGGGAGAAAACATATTCCCACACTGCTCTCAGTGGAAACTGTAACATTTAGAGCATGCGGCTGACAGTCTCAGTGATCACAATGTTGGAGAATTTATTATTCCTGTGTCACCGTGCAGAACAAACACACACTGCATGGCCCAGCTGTACCAGCCGGTGAACCAATTATCAGCAACTCTTTTTGCAACCCGGCCTCGCCAGGGAACAGCAAAGCTCCAGTATTTGTGACCAGTCAAAGCGAATTTTTCGTTGTATACCCGTTCTGTTTTTGGCTGTTTGGCAGTAGAAACAATCGTCTGCGATCACGTTAAACTGTCACGACAGACCTCGTAAGACCGAGACAAAATGAACCTTTGACCTAAACGTGTAATTCATTCACTCGGTTGTCACGTTGGGGATTTCTGCTTTATAATCCACGCTTATCCAGCACCTCTGTTTACGACCGTAAACCTCTGGGTCTAATCAAAATAATTAGCTGGTGGTTTTTTAAAGGCAGGGACAGTCGGCTGGCTGCAGCTCTTTGTTCTCGTTTGTGTTACAGTGAATACACTGCACTCCCTGTGATCTGCTGTAAGTCAGGCTGGCTCTTAAGTGGTTGTGCTGTAATCACACATGACTCGCATACACATATGAACCTTATTCTGTAGATATAGATGGATAGTGGTCTCGAGTCTGCTGCCCCACAAGGGAGCTGGTTTTGCAGGCTGCTGGATAGATGGACTCTCGGAGACACAGAAGTATTCGGAGCCTTATTCCTGACTCTAATTGGTGAGAAATAGGTACAGCCTGAGAGAGGTCTGTCAGCCCAGAGCAATGGAGTGAAAACAAAAGAAATCAGGGAGGTGTTAGATAGCAGCGCAGCGTGAGGAGCAGTGTTTATAGAATATGCCCTGCTTTGGCACTCCGTCCCGCTGCATCCTTGCCTCTCTTGCTATTGGATAAGCATTTAACTTGATGGACAGCCTTTTCTTCTTCTCTCTAAAAAGCTTTTCTGAGAAGAGTTTGATGGATGGTATGGTTTGTTTTTCAGCTAAAATTTTTATCAGCACTACAAAATTGAAGCGTCCTCTCCCACGAGTCCTATTTTAGTGTAGCGTGTATACCCGTGATGACGAACCGCTGCTGGCAAGTTTCCTCCCTAGCTTTGATATTATAAAATAATTAAAATCCTGCTGTTGCATCACACCGTCAGCCCCGTCCATGGAAGTAAAGTCTACATGTGTACATGCTAATAATTTGTTTGGAGGGGAACAAAATCGTCGCCTGGAGTCTGATTACTGACATTTTTATATTTTTGGGACTATTTCAGTTTTGCAGGAAATAAAAAGATGCATTGATGGCACAAAAGATCACCAAGGTTATTATGCTGATTTATCCTGTAAAAATATTTCATTTATTATCTCTAAAGTCACGACTGGAACCCTGCTGATGGCGTTACAGGAAGTCAGCAATCATCAAAGGTCAACAGGATCTATTTCTGGCAAATGTTTGTGCAAGATTTGTCGTAGAAAAACAATGTTAAAGCCTTTAAGCTGTTGCCAGAGGCAAATACTGCAACACTACTTTTTTTGTATTTATTATTAATTTATTTTTTACAGAATTATGTTCAGGAGCATTCTTTTAAATTAAGCCGTGATTTTACACTCCTTCAAGTGCAAGAGGATCTGAAAGAAACCAGCCGTGTCCTGACGCTGCTGTAGTTTTGGCCGATACGCTGCTCATTGATTCTCCAGCTGTGAGGCTCCTGCCTTTATTCGCTGGCCCCCGTGCTTTTCACTTTTTCACCCGTGCTCATTCCCAGAATCTAACAAGGATCTCATCATAGCTGCAGAATGCACAAATACAGCATCGGCTCCGTCCTAATCCTAGAAAGCAGGCATTGATATGCCACGTGGAGGTGCACCTGTTTGGGGAGCTGGGTTCCTTGCTGATGCCGGCAGTTTTTCAGCACAGCTTGGTCGAGGGTTCAAAGGGCAGCCCATCTCTCCTCTGGTTTGACTTGTGCAGATTAAGTCGGCTTCCCGTCGTTCTCTGGCTGGAGCTGGTTATCACTGGAAGCTGTTAGAGATCCATCCTCACAGAGTCCCAGCGAGGCAGCGGGGCAAGCCTTCCATATAAATGACTGAATGTGCATACCTGAGCAGTTTTAAAAACTTTCAGAGATTGTTACTTTTGCTGAAGAGCATTCCAGTTATTTCTGGTGATGTAATTTAGTACCTGTAGTAAGAATCAAATGACACTGTGTATAACACCTGTCCTCCCGTAGTTACTCTGGCTCCCTGTGTCTTTTTAGATTGGTTTTGAAGCTGGCTTCTCACTGCATCACACATTGTCATTTTGTGTCTGCTCACATACCCCGAGGTCTGCTGCAGCATGCTTTCTAAATGTCGCCAAAATTACCCAAAGAGAAATGGAAAATGCTGCTTTTATTACATTTGCCTCCAGGTTATGGGCTTGTATCAGAGAAGCAGTCTAACAAGTCATTTTTACAAGGCCTTCAAAGGCAGCGCGATGCTGTTTTTTAAATCTTTTTTTTCTTGTAATTAAAATCAATTCTGTGCTGATTTAATGCATTCATGTGTTTTAACCTATGTGTTACCATTTTTCTTTTTTCTTTTATTTGATCAGACGTTTGAAGTTGTACTATTACATGAAACTTGATTACATATTTGCATGGGTTGGTGAATGTATTAATTTTGTACTTTATGTCCTTGCACAACATCTCTGTTGGATTAAGATCAGAACTTTGACTTGAATCTTCCAAAAAGTCACATTTTATGCTTGAATGGATTTTCTGTTTGGCTTTCCTGCAAAACCCAGTCTGAGGGATTCAGTTATTGGATGAAATATGTTCGTATTTCTGTTTCCAAACTCTTGTAGTTCACAACCTTTTTCATCAACAACTCTTGAGAAATCTCCAGAGCCCCTAATGTTGGCCAAGGACCTCAACTGGTTAGTTGCAATAGTAGTAACACTCAACAAGAGTGCGCGGTCGATGTTCGAGGGGGTGGATACAAAACTGCTGACAACTGCTTGAATGAACATTGAGCCAACAATTAGAATAAGATTGTTGGCTGTAAGGATAAAGTATGACTGTGTCATATTGGGATAATTGCAACCAAGCTACTAAAATGATGCATGGTGAGGTTTCTTCTGGTCACATTGTGACTATGATGGTATCCTTTACCTCGTTTAATGATTTAACCCCCCCTCCCCTGCAGAATGCTCTTCTTCACTGACTATGGGAACGTGGCCAAGGTGGAGCGCTGTAACATGGACGGCACCAACCGGACCCGGCTGGTGGATTATAAAATCGAGCAACCCACTGCTGTGGCGCTGGATGTGGTCAAGAAGCTGGTGTATTGGGCCGATGCCTACCTGGATTACATCGACGTGGTGGATTACCAGGGCAAGAACAGGCACACCATTATCCACGGCAGCCAAGTGAGTGCCACTTTGCACCGATTTTTGCCTTCCACGGACCGCACGTTGTGGACTAACGTCAGGCTTTTCTTATCAGGAGTGTCTGTTCTGATTTGGATCCACTTACAGGATGTTCTTTGGTTAATGTTCCGATTCAGGGCACTGTGCTTTATCACTGTAAGGCAGGTGGTGTATTCACTGCTTGTTGTTTTAATTCACTCTTCATTTCAGACAAAAGGGGCTTTTGTGTGGCGAATAAATGGTTTATTAAATTGAAGAAATTGAGTCACACGTGGGGCTGCCTTCCAAATGAGCGTATCGGTAGTCTCACTCCTGCAGCACACTTTTGAGTCCTTTCATCACGAATAATGATTGTTCATTAAAAGGTCCTTTCAGCCAACTTGGACGAGATACTCGGGCTTTATGAGGAAAGAAGAACATACACATCAAGCACCGTGTTCTGTATGCAGGTGTTCTTTGCATGATATTGTCTCCTTCATTTGCTCGCGCCCTCATTAGACAGAGTATCTTCATGTCATTGCATTTGCATTACAAATGCGATGTTGCTGCTGTCTGTAGCCCGTGTGTGGTCTTTAATGTTGTAGCCGCTCGCATCAGATGATTCCCCACAGGTTTGCTTGCTGCATTATAATTTTAAAGCTCTTCATACTTGACAGTCAGAAGTTTCTAAACTTCCACAGAGTCGCAAATCCACTTCTCTATATGAAGTTGACCCTGCTGGTATTTTCTATGTTTTTCATACAGATGGTACTGAGTGCTTCCTGTGCTGTATAGGTGAGCTGCAAGCTCTTGAAGTAGTATGTGAGAGTTCCTTAAAAAAGCATCTCGTGTGAAAGTAGAGTGCTGAGGTCAAACTCCACAGGGGGAGACGGTTGAGTGGTTTGTTTTTTATTTATTTCTTTATTCTGACGCGTGTTCTTTGGTGCCCCTGATGTCAAAGTGTGGGCCAGTGAGCTTAGGTGCACTTCCTGTGAACACAGCTCATCCAGCCATGTCGCTATGTGTGGGTGTCAGGCTGCTAAATGTAGCATGGAGGCTGCAGTATCAGGGCCAGCAGCCTCCCAGTGGAGTCAGGCTTTTGACTCTGCACGGGCTGCCAAACAGCCCCACAGCTATCGCCCGTCCCTCTCATGCAAGTCTTCCTTCATTCATTTTTATTATTCTTTTATTTTATTTTCATGTTGTGGTTTTGTGTGATTCTGGTTTCATGAAAGATGAAAAAAAGGAATGTGGATCTTTCTTGTTTTTCAGGTGTCGTACATTTATTCATTAGCTGTGTTTGAGGACTACCTCTATGCTATCCACTCTGACCCTTCCAAAGGGAGTTCCTCTGCAGAGCTGCTGCAGATCCACAGGTTCAACATCACAGCCGACAGCAGGACGCTCGCCAGCCTGGGGAGTTCTAAAGGACTGCGGGTTTATCATAAACTCACTCAGCCCAAAGGTAAAGGACAGTTTCTATATGCGTCCATATTTGCAAGTATCTTTCAAGTTATTTTCTGTCATATATTTGAGTAAAATATAAGCAAAAGTACTGACATTTCTCTTTCTCATTTCGTTCACAGTCAGAAGTCATGCGTGTGAAATGGATTCATACGGAAAGCCGGGCGGCTGTTCCCACATCTGCCTTCTGAGCGGCAGCTACAAGTCCAGGACCTGCCGCTGCCGTACGGGCTACAGCCTGGGCTTCGATGGAATGTCCTGTAAAAGTTAGTATAAGATCTGCTGTGGAGTCAAACTGTGTTTTATGAAGATGTTAATATTTTTGCAATCTCCCAGCCCCCAGTGTTTGTTATAGGATTAGACTTAAACCACTCTGTGGGATACTTGAGTTTGGAAACTGCAGTGGGAGAAGTTTGATTTTGTTTGACAGAAAATACAGCAGCTGGCACATTTTCTCACAAGCTGGACATCACTTCCTCTTAGAGAGAAAGAACCGACACAGAATGTCAGAAATAGTTTCTCTGTTATTTCAAAAACTAGTATCATTGTGGGGGCGGCGGTGGCGTCTCCTGATCTGAAGGTTGGTGGATCGATCCCTGGCTCTTCCAGTCCACATGTTGAATTTTAGAACGCCTGGGTGAGGTGCTCATAACAAGCAGCTGCTGGGGATCTGTGCGGAGGCTCTGTCCTGGTGCTCCAGGTTATCTTTGTTACCTCTGAGCTAACAGCCTACCTTTTAATCTGTACCAGCTGGGATAGGCTCCGCCCCAACCCAGCCAGCACCCCAAATTCAATAAGTGGAAGAAGACGGATGGAATATTATTCGAATACTTACTGTGAGCCGATTGGAGTCAAAGTTAAAGAGCGCAGATCTAAAAGGTTTTCTCTGGCAGTTTTTCTAATTTAAAAGCATCTGAACTAATGTCAGCCAAGGATCTTCTGCTCATGTACCATATTAGAGCCAAGCATATGCCACGCATGCACGGCCTTCGACCGACAGCGATGACGATCACAGCGAATGGTGACTACACCCATTTGAGAGTAATGTTCTGCTATCGACCTGTCGCGAGTCTGACTGACTGTTGCAATAATGAGGTTTTAAGTTTGTCTGCATTTGTCGGCCAGTCTGATCAATCGCTGGACTTTGTGTAGTTGACAATAAAAGCAGGGGATCAAATTGATGACACAATTTTAGGGCCCGCCACATTTCGATCGAGGTAACGAAGCATCGGGAGGCAAAGCGTGACACGTTTGATTTATGCCCCCCTCATAGATGTTCTGATGACACTATCTCTTTTTGCTCGTGCTTTCCATCTCCCTAAGCATAATGAGATTTAGTGTTAAATGCTAGTCCTTGTTCAAAGAGCAGTCACAGTGGGGTTTGATATCTGGGTCTCTTGCAATGCTTAATTGTCTCCTGGGTAGTTGGTATCTCCCCCACGAAATGATAAATTGGAGTGAGGCATGTGTGGTCCTCACCCTCAGCATCCTAGTCTCCTGGGTAGGGGCTAAGAGTGAGGAGAGGTCTGCTTCTTTCAATGGAAGCCCTCCTTCATTCCTCCCTTTGCGTCTCCAGAGGATCCCAAAGGGTTCGAGAACATAAAGTCCCCTGAGCGGCAGGCGAGGAGCTGCCTCAGCTTTCCGGGCCTTTCCGTTTGCCTTTCTGCTCAGGCGTGGGTTTTTTTTAGTTCAGAAACAGTGCAGGGTAAGTATTTCAATTGTCTGTTTGCTCAAGCATTTTTCTTCTCTTACGCTAAAGGCAGCTTCGTAGCAGGGCTGTGATTGAGGGGGGAGAGTATAGTCATTGGCACTGATTACTGGCTCCATTAGGGTAAATGAATGGCCCAGGCTCTGGCAAACATATGAGAACAATGTGGCCAGTAAGAGGGTTTAATGCTAGGATCAGCACTGATGAATTACACCAATTAATTGACAATAACAGTAAAAAAGGGCGCTGTCCTTTCTTGCTTTGTAGAGCCCAAAAACGATATCTTCCTGTTCTACGGTAAGGGGCGTCCGGGAGTCATCCGAGGCCTGGACATGAACATCAAGTCCAGTGACGAGCACATGGTGCCGATCGAAGACCTGGTCAACCCTCGAGCCATCGACTACCACGCAGAGCTGGGACACGTCTACTTTGCTGACACCACCAGTTTCCTGATTGGGCGGCAAAAAATAGATGGAAGCAGCAGAGAGACTATACTGAAAGATGGTGCGTCCGAGTGCAGTCATGTTACATTTAACACACTCCAACAGCCTAAAATGTATATTTGTTACACTTTGTATAACACTAACCCCAAAGTTCTTTAATAATGTAACAACATTTATAAAATATTTGATGTCTTTTATAAATCCTGCTGAGTTGTGTGCATAGATAATGATGTGGCATATATTTGATAGTTCTGTTGAATTCTTTTGTTGTAGAACTTGACAACGTTGAAGGAATCTCAGTGGATTGGATTGGGAATAACTTGTATTGGACCAACGATGGGTACAGGAAGACGATCAGTGTTGCCAGGCTGGACAGAGCTTCCCAGACCAGGAAGACTTTGCTGGAAGGCAATATGTCTCACCCCCGGGCCATTGTGGTGGATCCTCTGAACAGGTCAGAAAAATAATATTACACGAGCAAAATTCAGTGACAAAAATAGTTTGTTGGTCCTGTGCAGGTGCTGGTATGGCTAAGCATCAGTTAGATGCAGACAGGCTATAATGCTGGAAAACATTACCAAAACAGCACGTGCGTGGTGTGTGCTCCATTTTTTACGCCCTGACAGAAAGTGAGGAAAGCAATTATCTTGTCACTCACACTCACATCACTAAATGGACTTTAAACAACTTCAGAGGTAAAAATGTTACGCTTTTTATTGCCTCGCTAGTGTGTTGTGCAGAATTTAAATAGCCATCAGATTTTAGAACTGGTTGGTAAAATTCAAATAATGAATGAATGTACGCGCCTTGTTTTATTTGTTGTATGTCAGTGAAGGTTCTCAGTCATCCAGGTCATCGTAGTCTAAGGCGCTTGGAAAGAAAAGTGTCTGGACTTCTTTAAGTTGCTTGAAGATATTTCATCTCTCATCCGAGAAGCTTCTTCAGTTCTAAGGTCAAATGGTGCAGAGTCCCAGATTTAAGTCCTAGGGGAGTGTCCCCCCCCAAGGGGGTCATGAACCCCTTTTGATCCTCTACCTAATCACATGAGCCAAGGTGTGAAAATCAGCCAAGGTTTCAGGAGAACCCACTGTGAAACATGCCCCCACCCTATCATGTGATTTCCTGAGGTCAGGTGGCGTCTGGGAAGGTTCTCAGAACTAGATTATAGATGGCAGACAGTTGATGTAATAAGCCCCGCCCCTCTGTTCAAAGATGGCCATTCTCAGTGGACATAGATGCTTCCTTCACTCCTCTTTCAAACCATCTGTCTTCTATGTCCTAAATGTGAATATTGGTGTCCTCAAATTTGTTGTTGTTTGTTTTTGATTAATTAAATCGTTTTGAAGAATTGGCAGGATACTGTGGAGAGTTTTGCCTTTGCCCAAAGTAATATTTCATGTAGGCCCCTAAATTGTGGGAAAACAATACTTCAGTGAGAAAAATGTCGGGATTGTTATCAAGGTGTTTGTAAGAGGCTGAGGGATATTAAGTAATGTGCAATAACCTGATTTAAATGACATCTACGTTCCTTGTGAGGCCCGTCCGATGGATATTTGAGTCTGATGCTATCAGTATCAGTATACTCATTTTATATCTACGTTACTGTATATACTGTATGTTTGAACTGTATGAAAAGGAAAACCAAGCATTTTACAAGCTCATTAGCAGCTTACTGTGAAGGCACCACTGTGTGCATAGCTGCAATGCTACAGTGTATGTGCTGCAGAAACTGGTGACATTATATAAACCAATAAAGCAGAGAGATATAGCTGCTCTTATTAAACCATCTCTAATTTCTTTTGCTCATGTTTTTACATCAGCCCATATATGGCAGCACATATGCTGACACACGGCACGATGTGAGATGCTACTTTCTCGCACTAGCATAAATTCCCAACGTTTCTTAAACTATTACTTTGCAGAAATGTTGGAAATAGTTTGCTTTAGCAGACATCTCCTGTGATTGATGATAACATATGAATAATTTTCATCAGCACGATTAAACTGACAGAACATCTGTTTTTCTGAAAGCCCCTTGTGCAGCCTTTAACTCATCTTGTTCCAAGAACGACACCAAGCAGCTCATTAGCCACAATTAAACCATTTAATAGCTAATTCTGTGGAGTTCTCAGGGACAATCTTATAAGCATTTCTGTGCACATTCCTATAAGTTGAACTTTGCTGGCTGATTGGTAATTATCATATAGAGTTGATGCTGCAAAACCCAAATTCATTGAGTGTCTTAAGGTTCTTAGGGATTAATACTTTAAGGCTTAAATCGTATTAACACTCCCCAAATCCATTGCAGTCAGAGATTAGTTTCCAAGCCTCAGGGGACTGTTCCAAACATTTTGCTATACACAGCTGTTTCGCTGTTATAGGGACACGCACCAAAGCAAAAACAAAACTTACTCATTCCTAGTTTAGTTTTATTTTCCCCCTTTGTTAAAAACAGTTACCAGTAAACAGTTTTCCTTCATTTCTAGCTCTCTGTCTTATTCTCGATTCCAACAATGAAGCTGATTCCAGCGTTACTATACAAGTCACGTCGCGGTGCTGCAGGAAGGAAACTGACGTTCATCTGAGGGATTAAAAAAAAATCATGTTTGCGTTACGTGTAAAGAACAAAACGTTAAACAGCTGATATGAGAACATAGCCTTAAACTTTAAGGCTAATCAGGATAGCGCTGAGAGTTTCAGCGCTGACAGATGTGCCACAGCAGCAGAGTTGGGGGTGGCAAATAACCGTGTCACTTTTTTTGTATAAGGATTAATAACTTTTACTCCAACCCTCCCACTGACAGCACAAATGATTAGAAGAGCTAGTTTTGGGCTTCTGAGGAAGCGTTCAGCCTGAAGCTGACAGCCCTTTGATCTCTATCTGCTCTGCTGGAAGAGTCTCTTAAGGTGAAATGGAAGCAATTCTCCAACACATCTCCTGATCTTTTGCATCCTCGATGCCTTATTTTTTCCTCAGTTTGCTGCTTCTAGTCTGTGTTGACACGATTAACACTAATAGTGTCATACCTAGAAACTGAATACATTTATTCATGAAGCACACACATGGCAAAAAATATGTTACTAATCTCACTTGGTCAGCTCCTTAGCGACTGCATGAGTGTGCAAACAGATGGACGACACATTTATGGACAAAACCATCATGAAGGTGTCTCGTGAGGATCCGGTCCTCCTGGGCATTAACCGGAGCAGCAGTGCTAAAAAGAGATTCCCTACTTTGCTGTTTTCATGGTAGCGATGAAGGCTGGGCATTCAACTGGGCTGAGATCTAGAAACTGTGAAGGCCATGGCATATGAGTCACATCATTTTTATATTCATAAAGCTATCCAGTGACCCCTCATGCCAGAGGAGAGGAGCTGTCCTTATCATCTGAATTGAAAAGCCCCCCCCCCCCCACACACACACATAGCATAACAGGGCTTAGGAAGGTGCTCACTGCAGGGGTGGGTGCTTTAGCTTTTTCTGCTTTAGTTTATCACCTGTTTACAGTTTAGAGGCTTATGTAATAACGTGGCACGGTCTATACATTTTTTAGCAAACAGTACAGATTACTAGAAACTAAAATTCTAGTTTTTGTCATGTTTGCTTCTGGATAACTTGCAGATTTAAATGAAAATATGAAACGTGGACAATTCAGGTCTGTGTTTGAGTCAGCTGTGAACCGTCTTCTACTATAACGGTGAAAATGCCACGATGTCTGATTTCATGCCGTGTTTGCCTGTGTGCATGTAGCCATATGTGTGTCTGCATGTTGAGTGGGGAGCCGGGGTGCTGTGAATAATTCATGAGGTCGTAAAGATGACTTTGAGACAGTGGGAGTCTTCATTCAGCCCCATCTCTGATTCTGTTTCATCATCTCTTTGCCAAGCTCTCTATCATTGATGAGAAACAAGGGGCCACGTGGCTCAGCCAGGAATCCTCAAAGAGAAAATCTCTCGGGCACGGTTACTGGAGAAAAGACCTGTCGAATTATTGACCCAATCGTGTTTCACATACCACTGGTCCTCCGGGAGCTGTTTTCTCGACATACAGAAGCTACACTGAAGCACTTTGGTTGAAAATATGGACCGTCTGACTTTGACGTCTAGTAAAGCTTAGCTTGAGAAGCCTGAAATGTTTCTTAAGCTCCGACAACTGAAGTCCAAACACGTGTCTGATTATCTGCTTTTAAAATATGGAGAATCTAGTTTGTATCCATTTAGTCTTCATCGGGGAAAACTTCAGATTTCTGACCTGGCGGAGGCCTTCCTGATTTCTTAGGTTTTTGCATGCTTGCATGTTTTTAATGATGATGTCACTGACTTTGTTTCTCAGCTGTTTCTTTAGACTGTGGCTGCTTTTTGAGATTCTTTGCCATACTTCACTTTATCACAAAGGTTTTATTTTCCATGTGTCTAAGTTCTCAGTCATCCAGCTCGTGGTAGATCTTAAAAAAGAAGGCAACCAAAAATGTTATTGAAATGTCTTCATAAACTCTAAGAAGACATCTACATAAAAGTAGTGCCGTATTTTTCTTTTTTTTTGCATAAGGTGCACCGGATTATAAGGTGCATTAAGCAAAACAAAACAGTCAGATAAGTCAAACTTTACTCAGCTCATTCTTCTTGCTTCCTCCATTTCTGTACCATTGATTGATTAATGTTGAATTCTCTGGCAGCTGCTCTATTCCCATGTTGTTGCAGTATATTAATGACTAACCTCGTATTGTGGATGGATTATCTCAGTTGTTCTCCTGACTGAAGTTTGGTCCGTTTACAGCATCCTGCCATGCGATTGCATTTGTCTCTAACCATCAGGAACCCTCACGTTAACTTTTATCGAGTGGAAAAAAGTTAGCGTTCATCCTCCAGCTTCACTGTGTTTATGCTAACATAGCTGTGTAGCTAGCGATCACATAGCACATCATCATATACCAGCTAGCCCAACTTCAGTAACCCTACAAACGTCACTGCTGTTTAGTTTTCTGTCTTCATTTATGTTGGAAGTGACAGCAGAGCTGTACGTTTGAATTTTTTAAGAAATCTCTCAGTCAGAACATGCTATATCATGTTTAGGTATCATGCTATATCAAGCTAGCGAGCTAACTTCCTGCTAACTTCTAACTCTGTTAAATGTAATAAATGCTGTTTTCATGGATGCCTGGATGTTAAACTTAATTATTACACCTGGTAAAGCAGCAACACTGATCATTTTATTACAGATGAAAGAATTTTGACAGTTTTTAACTCTCAGTGATGCTGCTGTGTTCGTTTGACTTTGGGACCTGAAGCAGAGTTTAGGACCCAGATTCCTTGTGAGGCTCCTGACTACAGTAGCCGTAATGATTGATTGATTGGTAATTTATTTCAACATGTGAACAATATACAAGTACATTTAGAAAAGAAAATAAGAAAGAAAAAAAATACTGTACAAATTACATACAAAAAATATTATTAATTTACATGTTGAAAGGGAGTGGGAAGAAGTAAACACTTATTTAAACTTATTTAATCCCACCCCTTTGCCATAAATTATCAGTTAATATTTAGTCAGCTTCCTTACTGATATAATTTGTAATAAAAACAGTGAACAGATTTCTGATATACTATATCCTATAATATCACATCATGAGTTGTTTTTTTGTTTTTGTTTTTTTTAAATAGAGACATTCACTTAATTTAATTTTAATTTTCCTTTTCTTTATAGTTCGAGAAGATCATATTTTTATAACTCTTTTTGAACAGTTTTATGTTTGGACGTTGCTTTAATTCCATATTCAGACTGTTCCACAGTTTCACTCCATGAACAGAAACACAAAAGCCTTTTCTTGTAGTACGTACCTTCATTGTTTTGAAGTTACAAAAACCCCTTAAATTATAACTTCCTTCTTTCAAAAAAAACATACTCTGAATATTTCCTGGCAGTTCTTTATTTTTTGCTTTGAATAGAATTTGTGCTGTTTGGAATTTCACTAGATTGTCAATTTTCAATATTTCAGACTGCAAAAATAGTGAGTTTGTATGTTCCCTATAACCTGCATTATGGATGATTCGAGTTGCTTTTTTTTTGAAGAGTAAAAAGTGAATGTAATGTGGTTTTATAGTTATTGCCCCAGACCTCTGCACAATAGCTGAAGTATGGTGAAACCAGTGAACAGTAGAGAATATGAAGTGATGTTCTGTCGAATACCTGTTTTGCCTTGTTTAGTGTTGCAATGCTACGTGATACTTTGGATTGAATATATCTTACGTGAGCTCTCCAGTTAAGTTTTTCATCTATTATTACTCCCAGAAATTTATTTTCACTGACTCTTTCAATATCAACACCATTTATTTGAATCTTTGCATTTGTATTTAAACTACTATTTCCAAATAACACAAGTTTAGATTTATTCAAATTTAATGATAATTTATTTTTATCAAGCCAGAACTTCACTTTACTTATTTCATTAGTCATATCCTCCAATAAATTCTGCAGATCATCACCAGAGCAGAAGCTGTTTGTATCGTCAGCAAAGAGAACCATTTTTAATACTTTGGACACTTTACAGATGTTGTTAATGTACAAGTTGAAGAATTTTGGACCCAAAACTGACCCTTGGGGTACACCACAAGCAATGTCCATACATAAGGAGCAACCACCATTTAATTTCACAAACTGCTTTCTGTCACTTAAATAACTCCGGACCCAATCTAAAACTACCCCTCTGACACCATAACGTTCCAGTTTTCTTATTAATATATCATGATCTATAGTGTCAAATGCCTTTGTCAAGTCTATGTTGCTCCGACAATCCATCAAGCGGTGGCTTCGTAGCTTACCAAAGTTGCACTAAAACATTTTTGACAGATTTTTGACAGCGCCGTGTAGCACATAAAATCGGTTCGGGGTCAGTAAGCACAACCGGAATTCATAAATAAGGTGCACTGTCAATTTTTGAGAAAATTAAAGCATTTTAAGAGCGCCTTATTGTGCGGAAAATAGTAGTAATCAGGGCTGGGTGTGGCAAGAAAACTCAGCTTAGCAATGACGTTTTCACTGAGAGCCAGGTTTAAAGCTTTATTTCCCTTAATAAATGAAATCACGATTTAAACTTTGTGTTTACTCAGGTTATCTTTGTGTTAGATTAAGATTTGTTTGATCTCAAATATGCAAGTGTGACGAATAACAAAAAGAAAATCAATAAAAACAGGAAGGGGATAAATACTTTTGTAATGTATTTGTCAGTACAGTTTGTGTTCCCTATAATGTTCCCTGCATGAATCAAACTGCATGAGAAAGATTCAGTGCCAGAGCCTCCCCATGAGCACTCGGAGCAAACCTCCGAAGACACTGACAAGAAATAGATCATTTTGAGAGAAGCTTGCAGATGCTGTCACATCTTCTGATTGATAAGTAATCAAAGCAGGAGGCTGCTTGTAGAGGGAGCAGCGAGCAAAGCCATTTAACATCAGCGTGTCAGAAAGTAAGGGTAAAGATGAATGGGGAGCAGACGGCTGAAATGAACTGCTTAGTTTGAATATGAGGTGTGATCAGTGTCAGCGACAGCAAGTTGTGATCTACAGATGCCACCGATGCCGTGACAGTGTTTGCTTTATCTCGGTGCTGGCACTGATAATATGTGTTCAATTCTGTGTGTGGTAGCTGGATGTACTGGACAGACTGGGAGGAAGATGAGGTCAACGACAGCATAGGGCGGATAGAAAAGGCCTGGATGGACGGATCCAACCGCCGTATATTCGTCACCTCCAACATGCTGTGGCCCAACGGGCTGACGCTGGACCACAGCAGCAGCACGATGTACTGGTGCGACGCCTACTACGACCACATCGAGAAGATTCACCTAAATGGGACAGGAAGAATGGTATGTTACAGGCTTTCTTCTCAGGTGGTTATTAAACCGAGTTAGACCACTTCTGAGGTTTAACAGAGGGCCAGAAGGTGGACTTTAAATCACGATTTAAGTTCACGATTGGAATCGGTTGTAGACCAGCTCATTCTCATTTTTTAGAATAATAGAATTTGGAAGGCAGTCGATTAATTTAGAGGCTACATTGTTGCCAAGTTAACGTTTGATCGACTGTGGATAAAAGCATCTGTCTCCTCTGGTCAGTTGTAAGGCTGTTTTCTGCACACGCTTCTTGCATTTCAGGGTTAGAGTGTCTATGTTTGCAGCAGTGCGACGACTGAAACCTGCTCCTCTTCCCACAACAAGCATCCTTTCATCCCCATCCGCTCATCGACTCTACTGGCATATCACGCTAATTAATTATTTGCAAATGCTATTTAATCAATGCCAAGATTCTAGCAAACATTATTATAAGCAGACGTTTCTGTGTGAATAAATTTGTGCAGTGAAATTGAATCACATTCATCATATACTGCCATCAAATAATCTTTAAGCCTGTATTCAAACAGCTAAACGCCCGTTTGAGATGCCGATTCCTCTGACGGTGTCTCTGTAGCTCTGACCTCGTGACCCTACTGACTGTTTGCTTCATGTTGCAGGTGGTGTACAGCGGGAAAGAACTAAACCATCCGTTCGGAATCTCTCATTACCGCAATTTCATCTTTTGGACCGAGTACATGAACGCTTCGGTGTTCCAGCTGGACTTGACCAACGGCGATATCACTCTGTTGCGGAGCGAGAGGCCGCCGCTGTTCGGCCTGCGTGTCTTCAATGCGCAGAGTCAGCAAGGTTGGCTGCTTTCTCTTCATTTAGTCGTCATCCCACCCTGACACAGAAAGTGGCTGTTTTGCACTGGAAATAGAACCTCCCCCCTCCTGTAAATTCAGACATTTATAGCTCCTATAGCACTTTCCTTAATGGAGAGCACTTTCTAAGATATATACACCAGAAAGTTACGTATATGCCTATTGCTCTCAAATTTCACGGTATAAACCGGCACATTGATCAGCAGTGACAGTAGCTTTCAAATCACTTTGGGCTCCACTTTATGAAGTTAAATAAGATGACCAAGGTTTGGATGTCTCTGCTCTCTTCTGTAACAAATGATGATGGATTCCCGCTGTTAGCATGCTGAAAAGCAGAGATAGCAGAGGCATGGAGCATGTCAGCAGAGAGCTTCGCTGGACGTCTTGCTTTTTGCTTCACACCAGGTCAATGTTGACCGGCTGTTGTGTTGCTCTGACTGCAGAGGCCATTGCAGTTAAAAGTCACTGTACTCTAAAAACTCACACTTGGACATTAAAGTGGCTGGCTGCTATATGCACAGCCTCGTTCACGCCATGCAGAGACGTTTCTCTTTTGTTCATGCCACTGAATAGATTAATTGGCTGTCCGGTACTCTGAGTATTACTGATTGGCTCTTACAAAACCCAAAGCTTTATCTCATTGGCTCAGGCACTGCCTTTGGGTTCTGTGTTAAATGAAAGTGACAAAGGTGTCTCATGCCTTAACTTGATATGTGACTTTTTTCGATTGGAGAATGTCAGCTTTGTCCTGAAAGACAAATTATTCTTCAGAGAATGATAAAAATGTCAAATGTCTTTCACCCACACCGTTCCCAATAATTCACCTGACGTATGCTTATAGATCTCGCGGCATACAGCTGGCATGTCTACTATGTGGGGGAAAAGCTTTTGTACAAATGAAATGATTTATTTCGCTGCATTTAAAGGGTTTCCAGAAACTCTGATCTTTATTTCACAGATGGGAAAAAAAGGGGAAAACCAGGATAATACGGAGCTTAAAGTCAGCTTAGAAAATGTCGCTTTAAATGAGCAAGACACCGTGTTGTTTGGGTTCTGTTTCTCCAGGTGACAACGCATGTAGTGTGAATTATGGGGGCTGTACTACCCTCTGCCTCGCCATCCCAGGAGGGAGAGTGTGTGCCTGCGCTGACAACCAGGTTCTGGAGAAGAACAATGTCACCTGTGCAGGTAGGAGGACGTAATGAATCAGACGAGCCCTAAGATCAGGTTGTCCCAGTGTAGTGTAATCCTGCCGCGTCCTGTGGGACAGGCTTCTTTTCAAATCTGCAAATAAACAAGTAAATACAGCTGAGGGAGGATCCCAGTGGGTTCCCACGCTTGTACACATGAGGTTATGAAACATTAACACATTGTGCATGCTAGTTATTCGTTTTATATGCCAATATTTTCCCCTTAACACGTATTTCTTAGACGGTCCAGGGTTAAAATGATGTTTTCTCACTTGTGTCTCTCTCAGAAGCTTCCAGCAGTAGTTTAGAGCCACAGCGATGCAAAAGTGATGAGTTCCAGTGCCGTAATCAGCGGTGCATTCGGGCCTTGTGGAAGTGTGACGGAGATGATGACTGTCTGGATGGGAGTGACGAGGAGATCCAGAGCTGCTGTGAGGATCTCGGAATTAGCCTGCAGGCAACACACTGCACGCTAGCATGAAAAATGCACTGTCTGAACAGACACAGTGATGCGGCCGAGCAAGCAAAGCCTAAGCTTTTCAGGGCTAATTCCCTCTGGCTGTCAGCTGCTGTGTTCTTAAATGTCACTGAAAACCTCCTCCACTTTCTGCGTGCTTCCTTCTACAAATCAGTCGTGTAAACTCGATGTTAGATGGTTAAACATGGATTTTATACTTTTTATTATTATTATTATGTTTCAGATGGCAGCAGCACATCTTAAATACAGACCAGCCCAACACCTCCACTCTGTGTTAATCATGAACTTTGCACTGGGTAGAGTTACAGCATGCAGAGAAACACTCTCATTTCTTTAGTATGATTAATGAGCGGTGAGGCTTAATGAGTTCGAATTATCAAAGTTAATGTTAAATATTAGCACTGATTTTTTCTCTTTTTCATGATAAAGTCGCCTCAAATAAAACAAAAATCAGGCACTAAAACCAAAACCAAGCACAAATACACTTGAGACCACTAAAGATGATATAGAGACTAGAGATGGACCGATCCGATATTACGTATCGGTATCGGTCCGATACTGACCCAAATTACTGGATCGGATATCGGCGAGAAATAAAAAATGTAATCCGATCCATTAAATATCAAAAAAGCACCTCACAAAGCTTGCTACACGGCGTAACTTGGCTCATGACCGTAGCACGTTGCAGCAGTATGCGTCACGTGATAGCCTTGCTAGCAAACCAGCATTTCATCTCAGAGGAAGTTTTCCCAGAGAGAAGTAAAGCAAGTGTGTAAGTTCATCTCTGAATGTTTGTAAAGCATTCCCACCTTAAGCTTAACAATAGATATATGGAGCGACTGCCTCTCTCTCTCTCTCTCTCTCTCTCTCTCTCTCTCTCTCCTGCTGCTACTTCAATCGTGAAACAGATCAATGATCAGCTGATCGGCTTTTCTGTCGCGAGTCCGTCTCTCTTCTTAGTTTTTGGCCCACTTCTCACCAAAAAGAGGAAACCAGCGGCTGAACAACAGCAGCACTATTCAGCTTGATAATCTGTTGTTAGAATTTAATTAATATTATTTCTACACCAGGATCTTTTTCTACGTAGCTGACGGCTGGTAACTGTGCAGGGGCGGATCTAGCAAAGTTTAGCCAGGGGGGCCGATAGGGCATGAACAGGGAAAAGGGGGCACAAAGACATACTTTTCTTTCTTATTCTCATTTAAAATGTCGAGCTTTTAATAAATAATTATCTGAATCTTACACCCAAAGTTTTAATCTGATGTAAAATATATAGAAGTCCATTACTGTATATAGTAACTGTTAAGTCTAATATACCCTAGTAAGCTATAGTACTTTTTCCTTTGGGAAGATACCATCTGTGCAGTCTGCAGTTCTGTTGAAGAAAGATGTTGAATTTAATTATTCTTGAAAAATAATTTATTTCTGTGCATTTCCCCCCTGCATCAAATTAAATTTGATTACATCGATTAAGCATCATGAGCTGGAGGGTGGGGGGTGGTTCCCTATTTTTTTTTTTGCTGGGAGTTTACAACCCTATTAGTTAGGTTGCTTGATATTTCTGCTAAGTACTCTTTAAAATACCAGAATAGGGAGGATGGAGCAGGTTTACGTTTATTAGATTGATCAGTGTTGCTGAACTATGAAATATTTTGGGCGCAGTGTATTTTTTACATACAGGTATAACAGAATAGCTTTAGTTATTTATTTAAACTTGAGTATAAACTTATACAAAATGCAGCAAGATATTAAAAAAACGTTTTATTGATTAAAAAACACACTATATCGGATTCATATCGGTATCGGCAGATATCCAAATTTATGATATCGGTATCGGACATAAAAAAGTGGTATTGTGCCATCTCTAATAGAGACTCCATTACTCTCAATTAAAGGACGAACCAGCAAGGAGAAACATAAATGAGATTCCTCACACTCTGAAACATTATTACTCCTTTTATGGTTTTTAGTGCAGCTTGTTGTTGTATCAGTGTGAAATTAGTTACATTGTGACTTTAATTAAGTCTCAGTGAAAAGCTGCAGATATACTGTATAAACACAGGAAAGAGGTCCGATATTAAATAATATTGAAACTGAGACTCTGTGACTGTGCAAGCCGGTCATAAAGATGGCAGCCAGATCTATTATGTTCTAACATAAAGCCGATTACAATCTGCTCGTTCCTTCACTGAATTCAAGTGTTTTGGCCAGCCGTGTCTGTTAGTGTAGCTCCGCTGCTCTGCTGTTTGACAGCTGGACTTGACTTAATATTTATACTTTGTCAGCTTAAATAATATGAAAAGAATATGAAACCATATGAAACCAAAGCTACAAAGAAAGCTGCAGTGCTGATGAGGTTTTTCTTACTTTAAAGTTTTCTCACATTGATCAAATGTGAGAAAACAGCTTGTGAAGCACACGCTACCTGACAAAATGACAATCATGCATATTTTTGACTGGCACAGCACGGTCTCAGGTTTGGTTGGCGTGCGTCAGATAATTATGACCTTGGCTTTTGCCGTTCCCTCCCCTCCAGCCTTATTAAAGACCAAATAACACAATAAAACATCGCAGGTCGACAGTTCAGCACCTTTTGAACCCAGACTGCTCCGAAGGCAGGTCACGTCAGCGCTGAGTGACTTCGTGACAGTTGTTGAGTTTGTGCTCTCTGCAGTTTAGATTCTGCCACATTACAACACTAACATGCAGTGTTTGTCAGATATACTTCTTCATTCTTGTGTTCGTTCATTTGATTTCATTGACTGATCTACTTTTTGTGCGGTGAACTCTTTGCAGACAACCACACTTGTCCCCTCAATCAGTTCAAATGCAGCAACAATCGCTGCATCCCCAAACGATGGCTCTGCGATGGGACAAACGACTGTGGCAACAGCGAGGACGAGTCCAACAACACCTGCTCAGGTACGCACGGGACTGCTTTCACGTCGGGTTTAGATTTGTGGAGTTTTGGATGTCAGTCGTGTGCCACCTGTCAGCGCTGCTCGTCTGTGCTCGCTGGCTCATTTTCAGTCGTTTCACATTTTATCAAATATGATTAATTCTATGAATAAACGCTGATGTGAAAACGGTGATTTCAGGAAAACGTAGCGTGGTTACAGGTGCTTGTACAGAGGCCTGTTCAGCTATGTAAACTTCGCGCAGCTTCTCATCTGCACAGTAGGCCAGGAAACATTTGTCTCTGACGTCTTTTGATAAAAATGTTCTCACTTCAGATGTGCTTTATTCTCTAAGACTTGAACACTGGTGTCAAGTGCTGTCAAGGCAGCCGTCACTGTAATATTTTGAGGCTGTGAAGGAGCGATCAATCTCATTGTTTAAGGGCGTTCTAGTATCAAAGACTTGGAGCATCTACGAGGACACTTACAGCATATCGCATTAGTCGTACTTCTCCGGAGCTTTTTATCCTCAGAGGATCGATCGATGAGCATTAGCCAGAAGATGACGAATGTTCCCCCGTCGGTGAATTGACACGCGAATCCCACATCAGCAACACATCAGCTGCTGTCACGAGTGTGACCACCAGCACGTAACTGACAGCCCATCAGCAACAGCGCGTTTTCCACGCCCGTCGCGCGATTGAGTGATAAAGGGTTTGCGCCGGCCTTACATTGACATTTGGGTGATCTAGTGACCATTAGAGTTGTTGTGCACCCGCTACACTGACTTATGCAGGTGCGATTGAATTAAGTGGTCTCTTTCTTCTTCCTCAGCCCAGCCCTGTCAGGCAGACCAGTTCTCCTGCCAGAACGGACGATGTATACCTCGCAGTTGGAGCTGTGATCGGGAGGACGACTGTGGGGATAAGTCTGATGAAATATCATGCGGTGAGTCACGCGTGCTTTTCGCCAGACGTCACTCAAACGTCACTCTGCGTGTGACCGAGTACGTTTGTCTTGGCTCTGTTTGATTAACAGCAACATAATGATTTCATTAAACGCAAGTAAAATCATTCGGGGTCATTTTCTGTTACTTCTCACATTTAATATTAGTGAGATGTTTTAACCCTTTCAGGGCTGTAAATTTAATATGCTGAAATTTCAAAAATCTCTTTACAAATGTCAAATGTATACGATGCAGTTCCCACTTGGAGCCAAAAATATGTGCTAAGCTGTTCTCACTTCATAATATGATACAAGTTCTGCTGTTTTCACATTACTCTTTAATAGCACACCATAGGGGAAATAACAAAACATAAGTACTTTTAAAAATATAATAAATCAATAAAATGTGGTTTTCTTTTTACAACAAAACAGCTCAGCTAATGTGACAGGTATGAAAGAGATTTATGTGAAACAAATCAAACCAAAGCTAACAGACCTATGCAGCGTCCCTGCTGCTATACCTGCACGGCTAGTGCAGTGTGGATGTGTGTACTGCTGCCTGTGGAGCTGCTGGAGGTTCAAAGACAAAGGAAGACTGATGCAGGGTGGACAGCAGGAAGCACAGGTGAACAATGTCAGCCAGCTGCCTGCTGAGGTAAAGGATTTTGTTTTCGTCAGTGGCTCCGGCCGGTCGGTGGTCCCTCGTTCGATCCCTTTAGTGTGGCTGCTTCCCAAAAGTAGCAGCTTAATGTCCAGGAGAGTTAAGGAGAGTAGAGAGAATGTGATTTTGATCTGCTGGACAGTTTTAATGCAGTTTGAAAACATGAAGGTAGAAGAAGCTCAGAAGACATTTTCCAACTGCAAAATTCTTGAGCATTTTTGTGACGTTTTAGAAAGGCGCTGCTTCATTCAGTGGACAGAGAGACTTGGCATTCATTTATTGATGCTGTGTGCTCTGGACCAAGACCTAGACATGTCCTCACAAATGGCAGCAGCTTCGGTGGGTGGTGCTGGGTACAGTAGCTCACTGTTCTGTAGTCATGTCTCAGTGGTATTATACAATCTGTCAGCTTCACTTAGGGAAAGTTGTACTCTGTGTTCTGGGCTAATCCTAGACAGCATAATAAAAATACATGGCATGCCATTATGACCCGAGCGCTTCGAGCTCTTTGAAGATGTATTTAACCTTTTATTGAAGCAGGGGAAAGAATGTCTGCAGCTACAAATTTCATACGTTTTCATCAGCGATGCTGAATTGGAAGCATACGTTTAAAAGAAGGTTTAAAGACTCGCTTTAATCACTATTTGTATGAAATCAGCCTTTAACAGTGATCGATGTTTGCCAAATGCTGCAGCGTGCTGTATCGTCTCAGCCTCCCTTTGTGTGTCCTAAGCCGCTTCAATATGCAGTCACAAACAGCCGGGGTGTAAGCAGTAATTAAAGTTCATGCTCGGCTTCATTCAATCATAATCAAGCTGTGCAGCAAAACATATTCTCTCCCGTACTGCTGTCTGAGCTTCCTCAGGCATTACTTCTCTGCAGGCGCTGCTCTGTGCAGCTCTGGCAGCTCACTTAGCTTCAGTGGAGCTACTGTGGGTTTAGGAACACCTGAAGCTCAGTGGTGGCCGCCTTAGAGATTGATACTAATTTGGATTTTGTTTGTCAGTAGTTTAGTAGTTGTCACACACCGTCTTCTACTGGGCGCTCGGTTCGCTCGCTGCTCTGTTCGCCGACATTATTTATGGATGCCGGTGTTTTATTTTTAACAACACTCACTGTTTACTCGAAACCTTCATTATTTATGTATGTCTCGTCTTCATTTTTAACGAATGTTAAATTCCAGCCAGGCATGTGCCGTCGCTGAAACCTGACATGTTTGAGGAAAGCATCCTGTAGGACAGAAATATTATCTGTCTCCTCTGCAGCGCCTAAAAGTATTCCAGTCAACAAATCATTTCAAATATAGGCCTGTGTTTTATACTCAAGTCAATAAAGCTTCAGGCATCCAGGATCGTATCTCCGAGTCAAAAACACGGCTGGTGTCTGATGGGAATGAAAACGTTAACCTGACATTGTCACAATGTCACCAGCACACAGAGTCCACCGGAAACTGTTTGATTATTCAGTGTTTTTCTAATTGTATCGTCATGAAACGTAATGTTGAACCGAGAAGGAGCTCCTGGATTTTTGCTGTTTCTCTGACTGCTGGTACAGTCTGATGCAGGACGTCCACTCCTGGAGGGACTGTGTTAACACTAGGGCTGCCACAAACTATTATTTAGATAGTCGACTAGTCACCGATTGACTAATCAGATCATCATCCATTGGACGTAAAACGTACAGCTTATTGCACCAGCAGCATCTGCTCTTATATAACTATCATTAGCTTACAGCTTTAAGTGTTTAAGGTATGTGCTAACTAAAAATAAAGACAAGATGATAGTTTATTAAATCTTAATGAAATCTGCAGATTGTTTCGGTGAAGTTTAATAAACTCCTTGCTATCTAAAATATAACAGGACACCGGAGTAGATTCTCGAGCATCTCACACTTCTGATAATCAGCTGTCTGCTTGATGTTTATTCAGCTGTGTAAAAACTATAACTTTAATCTCAGCCAAACCGATTTACTCAGGAACAAATAAAATACTAAAAAAAGCCAAACAATAACATTTTAAGTTATCTAAGTGACTTATATATCATGTTTAACCTGAGTAGCGAAAGACGGCGGTGGGTTTGAAAACGATTTGCGGGAGTCCGGTGTTCTCACGGCTCTAGTTAGCCTAGCCCCCGGCTAGCTATCAAGCTAGTGGGTAACAGACGTCTCCGAAAACGTCGGAGCGCTTTTGAAAATATGTGGTGTCTTGATAAACTGAGCAGATATTTGAGGTTTACACAGCTACATTCTCGCCTGAAAATATGTTCAACGTTTATTTTGTGACCCAGAAAGAATAATAAGAGTAATATTAAAACTAACTAGCTGCCGCCATTGTTGGAAACTGAGCTGGGCTGCGCTATGAATTCTGGGACACAGCTTCTTCTTCTTCTTCGGGGTTTAACGGCAGCTGGCATCCTTGTACATGTAGTGCTGCCATCTTCTGTTTCAGTCCGTTATTACACTCTTAAATCCTACTACTTATTCCTGCGTCTTTTGTGATCTTACAAAGCTTCAAACGACGCGTCGACTATTGAATCAGTCGTCGACGATTTTGATGGTCGAAGTAATCGTGACTAGTCAACTAATCGTGGCAGCCCTAGTTAACACTAGCATGATTGCTTTTATATTACACACCTGCTGATGATCAGTTCATCAGGTGAATGTGATGTTTTTACCCTCTTGATTGAAGCAATAAGTGTGAAAGTGTGTCATCAGCAGAAGAATCAGAAGGATGCTGGACATCTCAAGATCCATCATTCTTGATTCAAACATTATGTTCCTTTCCTAACATCACTTTAACCAGACAACTTTTGTTCTGTTCTGCCAGATAATGCACTTTGTCACTGTGTGAAAGGGGTAAAAAACTAAAATGATGAAACGGCTTACCCAAGAGTCCCAAATGAACCCAAATGGGAATCTCTGGAAGGTCGCTGAGGTTAAAGCTATTACTAAAAAATCCCTACGGTTACCAATCTGTGGTGCAGACGGAAGATTAAACCTGAGCGTTGTGAGACACTGGGAACATCCTGCAGTCACGAATGTGAGCTGTCAGCAGATATATTTAAACTACAGCTTATCAATGTTATTATCATTTTAATTTATTCTTTAAGTCAGCTCCAGACTATCAATGCATGTATGGAAAGGCGTATAACAATAATTAATATTTTTAATATTTTCAGTTTTATGGTCATGGACACGTTTAACAAACCTTCATATAAGAATTAACATGATAGTAACATTTATATTGAAGATGTTTCACAGTGACTGAAATATCTCAGGACTAATGAATGAGTTTCCCTGTGATGTGTGCATCCATAATGTGAGAAATATGATTTTAATCACTCTTGTTTTCCTGTTTTTCTTCCTATAACTGAAACGTGCAGCTGCCTGTAAAAACCTTTTTAGTTTATAGATTATTTTCATTTATTCGACAGATTTATGAGACACAAGTCTTTCACTCAGACTGTCGTCTTTGATTCCATACAGTATGTTTGTTATTTTTTACATATAAAAATGTAATAAGATTATTTTTAAAAATTATTGGTATTGTTTTTGTTTATTTTATATAATTTTCAGAGTCTAGGTCAGTGTTGAGTTTAGGACACAAACCTGATGTTTGCTATCACATTTTACAAGCACAGCTGATTGTTTGTGGCTTCGTGAAGCAAATATTTCTTTGATTTGAACTTATGTTTGTTTATGTGCAGTTTTCCCCACCTGTGAGCCCGTCACCCAGTTCAGCTGCTCCAGTGGACGATGCATCAGTGTGGAGTGGCACTGCGATGCAGGTGAAAGCATAAACTGACTCTAACCTTGGCCAGTGGTAACTTTATTGTCCCCAGTGAGAAATTGATTTGCAGTCTGTTCACACAGAGAGAGAAAAACAAACAAACACAACACACAAGTGCATTGTGCAACAGCAACAACCTTCATGGTTTAGTGTTATTAACCAGGATTATATATACCTTACCCCTTACACCCACCAGCGTTCATAATAATAATCTGTCACTGAACTTTTGTGCATGTGTGCAGATGACGACTGTGGAGACGGCAGCGATGAAGTGGGCTGCATCCAGTCTTGCTCCAATACCCACTTCCAGTGCTCTAATGGCCGCTGTATCCCCGACCACTGGGCCTGCGACGGCGACAACGACTGTGGTGACCTCAGCGACGAGACCTTAACCTGCAGAGGTGGAACTGCATGTAAGCGACGTCTGCACAGCGTGTTAAAATGCTGATGAACAGGTTTTGAAATGACCGACACATCCTGTCTTACATTTGTTCAAACAGCTAGTGTTAACCTGTTTATTTATAATACACCGTCATAGATTAAATCATCACACACGAGCTGCCTGTGCCACCTTCACGAGCGCTGACTTATATTTATTGGAGTGTGCAAATGATTTTAGTTACAACTCAAATCAGCATTTAAATGTAGGTGTTGTAATTACAAGTTTAACAGCTAATCAGCTCGAGTCCACTAACTCTGTGTTCACACTGCTGTGTGATGAAATCTTATCTGCTCTGTGTTCGCGGGAATTTTACCATCAGGACTTGAATCATTTAATCTAATTATCACACAAACCTTATGTAAGCTCCTAGAAAACTCACAGCTCGCTTGCTTGTCACTAGAATGTGTACACTATTCATCAAACCATTTCCTGATGGGAGCTGCAGACGTCTCCTCCCCCTGTGTCTAATTCTGCCTTCACCCCAGAGGCTTGAATTTGTCTCCGCTGTGCTTCTACTGTTAAATAGTTTTCTGTTTTTTCATTTAAGCATTAAGCCATCACATCCAAATCAACACACACGGAATATATAATAAGGTGAGCTTGAACCAGTGAGTCAGATACTGTGTCTGACTATGGATCAGCTGGCTTGGGTGGGTCAGCTGCTCAACAGAAGGTTGGTAGTTTGATCCCCGGGTCCTCCGGTGAGCACGGTCGTGTATCGTTTTGCGAGTTTTGCTTACCCACCCAATCATTCTTAAAACACAGGCTGTGACTCCACAATTACACACACACACACACACACACACACACACACACACACACTCGTTTTCATATCTTAGTGAGGACCTCTCATTGACATATGCTTTCCCTGTCCCCTTACTCCAGACCTTCCCAAAGTGTGGGGCCCGCCCCCTAGGGGGGGGCACAGAGCCATTGCAGGGGGGGCGCGGAATGAAAAAGGGGGAAAAAAATAAAACGCTTGGACACTGCTAGCACGGCGCCCACAGAAACGCAAAGCAGGAGATGAAGCATCGCTGAATATGTTTCCAAACCAACTTCATTCTAAGCCAAAGACTAGAAAATATGGTGAAGCATATCTTCCCTTTGGTTTCACCTGCAGAAGTGCCGAGGTAGGTCTCCCTGCAGGATTGGTTTTCCCTTCGTCGGGAGCAGCGCTGGGCTGTTTAAATCACAGACAAACAGGATCCCACAGCTGTTTATGTTTTTAAACCCATTTTGCACAGAGAGGCATTTTTTGAAAAATGTATTGATAGCAATGTTGAATATTATTACACATGAAGAAAAACAACTACACGTAAAATAATCACACCGTGAAGCCTCTGCCTTTCTAAATGGAGGGACAGTAACTGCGTGTAAAACCTGCAGATAGTTATATTTTGTCTCTATCTGCCATTCTGCAATTCATCTCATGTAAAAAATAACGTGTGCACAGCGTGACGTGAAAAAAGGCACATACCTTTGACGTTGCGTGACCAACTCTGTATTCCTCGTCAAAAAATCTCAGTTTTCGGTGATTCAAAACGCCGTTTACGTGGACGAAACAGCTGCGTTTTCAAAAATACCCGTGTAGGTGCGGACGCAGCGTAAGAGAGTTAGTTTATTTTCTTACTACCTGTAATTTATTGCAGATTACTTGTATTTGCTTAATTGTTTACTAAATGTTTGAGGTGTGAAATAAACCGCAATGGAGCAAAATATGTGTGTGTGTGGCTGGAGGATGTGTTTGTGCACGCACGCGCGAGAAGGGGGGGGCGCGAACATTTTTCTTGTAACACAAGGGGGGCCCAGCAAAAAAAGTTTGGGAACCACTGCCTTACTCTAACTATGAAGAGTGAATGTCTAACCCTGACCCTCAGCCTGACCCTGACCAGCCAACAGGGGACAAAGAAGTTACACAAAATTACTAACAAGCAAAATGGGACAAAAACTAATGAACAAAAAGACCAGGCTCATCGGAGGAAGAGGAGGACCTCAGGGTGGACTTCGGTCCACAGAGGAACACTTAAACTAGATTTTGTCCTTAAATGTCTTCAAACTGGTGGGCACAGCATTTTGTCCCCATAAGGACTGTTGGTCTCCACAAGTATAGTAGCATGCCTGTTTCCTGTCCTCACAAGGATGTCTAAACATGTGCACACACACACACACACACACACGCAGCCGTCGTACCCGATTGTTTGATGAAACCCGTGTGTGTGATATACTAAGCGGAGCGATTAAAGAAGACAGAAATATCTGGGAGACATAAACCTTAAAGACTTGTGAAATAACTTCACTCTTCTCAGGCTGCTGACCTGTTATCGACGCCACTGCCCGGCTCACAGAAATATTTGCCACCAATACGTCTCTTTTAAAATAAAAGTTAACTACGACGTTTTTGTTCGTGACACTTTGCTGTATATCTCAAAGGCATTCATTGTCAAATTAATTTTGCTTTAGTGTTGCCGCCGGTGATCGAGTGCAGTGCCGAGGAATTCCACTGCGTCACCGACGGGACCTGCATCCCGGAGCGCTGGAGCTGCGACGGCGATAAGGACTGTGAGGACGGGAGCGATGAGAAGGACTGCGAGGGCACGAAGAGGATGTGTGACCCCAAGGCTAAGTTCACCTGCAAAGATACAGGTAGTGAATACAGCACAGTGTTAAACACCATGATAACAACGAGCTGTGAGTTAAATGTGCAGGTGACAGGTAGAAACACACCGAGCGGTCCTAGAGGCGCCACCCCTGTGTTGTGGTGCTGTTGTTGTTCTAACTCAACAATTAATGCAAACTGATGTTTCGTAGCTTTGAGATACTTTCCAGATTTTTTTGAATGTTTACACTTCATTAGTGAGCTGACAGTGATGCTGTGGGTCTGACTGCGGTAACATCGAGTCCTGAGGCATAAAAATTAAACTTAGCATGGATTTGAGTTCAGTAAGTAAACCTTTAAACAACAGTGAATTTAGTGAAATCCAGCCACAATATTTGAATGAGTTATAAATGAATCTTCCATCTGCGTGTAGTTCTTGAACCAATCAGAGTCTGTTTACAGTGGGGCAAAAAAGTATTTAGTCAGCCACCGATTGTGCAAGTTCCCCCACTTAAAATGATGACAGAGGTCAGTAATTTGCACCAGAGGTACACTTCAACTGTGAGAGACAGAATGTGAAAAAAAAAATCCATGAATTCACATGGTAGGATTTGTAAAGAATTTATTCGTAAATCAGGGTGGAAAATAAGTATTTGGTCACCTCAAACAAGGAAAATCCCTGGATCTCACAGACCTGTAACGTCTTCTGTAAGAAGCTTTTCTGTCCCCCACTCGTTACCTGTATGAATGGCACCTGTTTGACCTCATCATCTGTATAAAAGACACCTGTCCACAGCCTCAACCAGTCAGACTCCAAACTCCGCCATGGCCAAGACCAAAGAGCTTTCGAAGGACACCAGGAAAAGAATTGTAGACCTGCAACAGACTGGGAAGAGTGAATCTACAATAGGCAAGCAGCTTGGTGTGAAAAAATCAACTGTGGGAGCAATCATCAGAAAATGGAAGACATACAAGACCACTGATAATCTCCCTCGATCTGGGGCTCCACGCAAGATCTCATCCCGTGGGGTCAAAATGATCATGAGAACGGTGAGCAAAGATCCCAGAACCACACGGGGGGACCTGGTGAATGACCTGCAGAGAGCTGGGACCAAAGTAACAAAGGTCACCATCAGTAACACACTACAACGGCAGGGAATCAAATCCCGCAGTGCCAGACGTGTTCCGCTGCTGAAGCCAGTGCATGTCCAGGCCCGTCTGAAGTTTGCCAGAGAGCACATGGATGATACAGCAGAGGATTGGGAGAATGTCATGTGGTCAGATGAAACCAAAGTAGAACTTTTTGGTATAAACTCAACTCGTCGTGTTTGGAGGAAGAAGAATACTGAGTTGCATCCCAAGAACACCATACCTACTGTGAAGCATGGGGGTGGAAACATCATGCTATGGGGCTGTTTTTCTGCCAAGGGGACAGGACGACTGATCCGTGTTAAGGACAGAATGAATGGGGCCAAGTATCGTGAGATTTTGAGCCAAAACCTCCTTCCATCAGTGAGAACTTTGAAGATGAAACGAGGCTGGGTCTTCCAACATGACAATGATCCAAAACACACCGCCCGGGCAACAAAGGAGTGGCTCCGTAAGAAGCATTTGAAAGTCCTGGAGTGGCCTAGCCAGTCTCCAGACCTCAACCCCATAGAAAATCTGTGGCGGGAGTTGAAAGTCCGTGTTGCTCGGCGACAGCCCCAAAACATCACTGCTCTTGAGAAGATCTGCATGGAGGAATGGGCCAAAATACCAGCTACTGTGTGTGCAAACCTGGTAAAGACCTATAGTAAACGTTTGACCTCTGTTATTGCCAACAAAGGTTATGTTACAAAGTATTGAGTTGTATTTTTGTTATTGACCAAATACTTATTTTCCACCCTGATTTACGAATAAATTCTTTACAAATCCTACCATGTGAATTCATGGATTTTTTTTTCACATTCTGTCTCTCACAGTTGAAGTGTACCTCTGGTGCAAATTACTGACCTCTGTCATCATTTTAAGTGGGGGAACTTGCACAATCGGTGGCTGACTAAATACTTTTTTGCCCCACTGTAAACCGTCCACGCACCCCGACTGAGCATCTACCTTCTTGTATTAAGTGTAAGAAAAAGTCCGTCTGCAGTCCTGAAATTTTCCACATATCACTAAACGCTTTTCCTTTTTGCTGCATGGTGACAGGTTGGCTAAAGCACACAGTTATTATTCTCTCTAGTTCCGCCGTGTCAGATCTCTGTTCACTCATGCAGTTTGTTCTGTCCTCCTCTGAAGAACACAGTGCCCTCTCTGGAAATATTCAAAAAAGCCTTTCTAAACGAGCCGGTCTTAGCAGCTCTGACGGATGAAGGAGAGCCAGAGATGAAGAGGATAATCTGAAGCAATGCAACAAAACAGCATCTAGCGTGATAGCAGCTTAAGCAAACTATAAAGTCAAGCTCAGTGACATCAGCTGATTCCTCAGTCGATATGCTTCAATGGATCAGATTTAGCTTCCCCACTGGTGCTGCACATGTGCAAACCAGTTCACAGCCCAGCTTTCCCTTCCTGCTCCCAGTTCGTGCACGTGACAGAAGCGACGCGTGTGCTCTTTTTTTATGCTGTCCATGTGTGAGTATAAAAAGCAAAGGAGGTACACGAGCACGATATATATACCACCAATTAGATAATTACTATAATGCAGCGAGATGCTTCACTTGACTATGGTGCCTGCTATTAATACTACATATTAATAAGTAACGCTAATAGTACAAGCACAGTAATTTATCCAGAAGCACATTTTTTTTGCATGAAATATCTAATCTCATGCCTTTAAATACACTGTTTGATAAAGTATTCAGTCACAGGGAGGAGAGTCAGACATTTAAATGGGGGGAAGGATTTATTCTCAATTTGAAACTTTTAGCCTGAGACAGTTTAATGAGGAACTTCTAGTCTGGAATCACTGCCAGATATTGCAGGAATAAATCTGGATTACTGCGCCTACTGTATACACTCCATTCATTTATATGGGAGTGAATACAGTGTGTGCTTTTGCCTAATGTCAGGGATCTTTACCTTTAGCATTACACTAAGTATTGCAGTGTTGCTGTGCAGCCAGGATCACGTGGATGATATCAGCAAATATTCAGTTCAATTCAACTTTATTCATACAGCACCAAATCACAACAACAGTTGCCTCAAGGCGCTTTATATTGTAAGGTCGACCCTACAAATATGAAGCTCTTTATACACGGAGCGTCTAATTGGTGAGAAATGTTCAAATGCACACAGAAAAACACTGTAAATGCACTCGTCTATTATTTAAAAGTGCATTTACAGCCACACCGAGGACCATCTCAAGAGAGTAGCCATCTCTCATTTGTGGCTACGCTAACGTTTTGTTGAATTAAATATGAAACCTGATATTTTAGTAGGTTGGTTATATTTGGAAAGAAGATAAAAAAATATTTCACCCTCAAAATAATAATAAGAAATAGCCATGTTTAATAAATCCACTCAGGAGGAGGTTTCCCTGTCGCGCCGCCCACTCTGAACAAAATCTGTTTCCCTTCTTTTACATCCTCGATCCATCCTCTGCTCTCAGACTGTGCGGTTGTCAGGCTGTCGTTCAAGCTGAAATTTTCAGGATGGAGATAATTCAATTACACAAATGATTAACCTCCTTGTCCATGTGCATTAGCACACAAACAGCCCAACACAGCATCTGCGCCACAAGTGTCGAGCATATTTTACTCACGGAGAAGCGTTTGTGTTTATCTTTGCAACTACGGTACCACTAAATGAGACGTTTAGAATATGACGCGTTAAGTCAGCAGCGTCGTGTGAACGCATTTTTATTTAAAAGTAAACACACGCAGTCGCGTCACCATCCCGTGTGAGTTTGCACCGATCTGGCGCCAAACACAGCCGGTGGGATCGAAAATGTGGAAAACATACAAGCTTTGAGTGAGGAAGTGAAACGCGTGCTGATACATCCCCGTGTCTCTGTTATTCACCCCCCCTCGTGGTTCTACCTACATCTTTCTGCCCGCAATGAGGATTTAACAATCAGATTCCAGGGAATATTGATTGCATGTGGACTTTTTCATTGGTTTAAACACAAACCTGAGAGGCAGCTTGTTGACTGTGGCCTTCTGGGAATAATACATGGCGTTTGTTTTAAGGTTATGACAAAAGAACTGAGAAATCCATCTCCCCCTGAATGCATCGCTCAGCAGGGAGCTTTATTTCTGAATCCTGTTTTTCTAATCCTTAGAAATAAGGAGATTTCATCATCAAACGTTCACCTGCTTGAAAGATTTGTGCTAATGTTTGCTCGGCTCCTGCAGGCAAGTGCATCACAAAGAGCTGGGTGTGCGACGGGGACATCGACTGTGAGGACCGCTCGGATGAAGAGTCGTGCGAGTCGGCTGCGTGTAAGCCGCCCAAGTACCCGTGTGCCAACGACTCCTCGGTCTGCCTCACGCCCGATAAGATCTGCAACGGCAAAGTGGACTGTGCGGATCGCTCCGACGAAGGACCCATCTGTGGTAATGATGTCTTATGTCTAAAGTATGTGGACACACGAGTCGTGAAGATCTCATCCCACAGCACTGGATCAACCAGTGAATATAATGTTCTACACATGGCTCCGCCTACATCCAGAGCAAAGCTCACCCACGCGCTTCTTCTGTTTTATCGCGTTTTACCATCCGCTGTCACACTTTTTGTAAACATCCCGGCTTTTCTCGTTTTCCTTTCTGGCGCTGAGGTTTCCAAACGCAGCCTTTTGTTGTGGACAGCTAATGCGGACAGCTCATCAAACGCTCAGTCAGAAAAAGGTTGGAAAAGTTTCCGGAGTAGTTGAGTCATACCAGTGTCAACAGATTCTGACAAGTTACACAGCGGATAATTAGACATATGACAAAACTTGTCAACGGCGAGATCCGAGCTGACTGTAACGGCTGTTCTTCCTCAGGAACATTTACACCCACCTTTCAAGCCCACGAGAGAATGTTTCATATAAGAATCATTTTAAGTGGGAAGACTAAAGAGAAAGTGTCAAAAATAATGACTTCCATCCACGGAAACTTTGAACGATGCACTTTCTGCATGGATGGATTAATGAAAACTTGATGTGTAGCAGCAGTTTAGAACCAAAGAAAGTCGATACAAAGACAAACAAGCCTTTGTTTAAGGCAAATCTGCATTTACAGGGTTTCACATCATCACACGTATGATATGCAAGTATGTTGTGATGTTGGGAATGCCAAAAATCTCCCAGTGGAGCTCTTCGGTGTCCCGTCAGCATGTAACTGGTGTCTGTTGAGACCAAAGGGACAGAATGTGAAGTCTACGTGTGTGTCCAACAGCCTTCAGATGAGACAGATTATCTCATGTGAGCAGCTCTTCCATCTAATCTCTTAAAAACGAGCAGCGTAAACACCGAGGTTCATTTTCGAGAGCGTCACTAGCCGAGCCTCGCGGGGGCCTTACAGGACCCTCAAGTGTTTTTGTAGCTAAAAGAGCTTCTGGCTCCTCATTGAAAATGAGTCTGTGTTCAGATGGGACCTCAGGGGTCTGATTGAGTTGCACCAGCTCAGCAGGATTCACACCCACCATTTAGCAACTGTGAGCGTTTTGTTCATTTCTCCTTATGTTGCTAAGTCCAGGTCTCGTTCACAGTGAGGGAAACTGGGCGGCTTCATTTTCACTCGATTTTTCCTCTCGAGCTGCTAATTAACAAGAACTTTACGACAGAATAAGGAGCACGAAGTTAAGACTTGTTTTTATGTAATTTCTGGAAAAAATGAGTTTTTTCCTGCTTTGCTTTAAATGCAAATAGACGCAACTCTTCTCCTCATGAATCGGCACCACCTGCTGTTTATGTGCCTGCTCATTACACACCACCTTTATGCTTGACTTCTGATGTCTGCAGCAGCTCACAGTTTAAAAGACCACATCTTTTTCCCTATGCTCAAATATTAAACCTTTAGGATTCCTGTCAGGCAGACACAGATTCATCTCTGTGTACTTTCTAAGATTTCGGGACCTTTCTTCACCCCAGATTTGTGCCTTGTAGCCAGAGGGGGCTGCAGTCACCAGTGCACGGTGGCACCGGGCAAAGGAGTTGTGTGTTCGTGTCCCCCTGGGCTTCACCTGGACTCCAGCAACAAGACGTGTGAGGTGGTGGACTACTGCAGCCGTCACCTGAAGTGCAGCCAAGTGTGTGAGCAGTACAAGACCACAGTGAAGTGTTCCTGTTATCCAGGATGGATGCTCGACTCGGACGGTGACAGCTGTCACAGCACAGGTAACAGACCGAGCCTCCTAATGTTTGTTTCAGTGATGCTGCAGGCTGCCTCCAGCGTGCAGCACTGCCGGTCTGTGGCTGCAGTAATAATACATTTGTCCTTGGCCGTGATGCACCTGCACGCATTTGATTTTGAGTTGTAATCTCAGCTTCTGTGCGAGCGAGTAATTGAAAAATGTGAGTTTTAATTATAGAGAAAGGTATAATCGATTGATTCTGCAGACAGTAGCAGCTGAAACATGAGAGCGTAATGGGAAGGTCGTCGTGTTAGCGTCTGCGAGTGGTAAAAAAGTGGAGAGGTAGTCTGAAGAACAGTAATAGACGGTGATTTGGAGTATCTATCTATTCAAATCCAATCAAATGTGAAGAGGCTCGGTTGCCATGAGAACTGTCTGTTTCCATCTCCTGTGATGCTGAGTGAGCCAGCTCTGCTAGCTGACTCACCTCAGGCCCAAACACACGTTTAACCGGCCTGGCATCCCATAATAAAGTCAAACTTTCTCCTAATGTGATTGCTGTGACTCACTAATCCATTTGATTAGACTGCTTTGAAGCCGCTGCAACACAATAGTTGCACACATGCTGTTGGACTGTCGCGTTCAGATTTATGGACCTCGCTTTGATTACTCGCCTCTCTCTTTGGCGCCGAGATTGATGGCAGTTGCAGCTCTAATCTTACATTAACGCAGGAAAATACACAATTTTCTCTGGGAGCTGATCTGAATTGTACAGCTTCATCATAAATCACGTTCTGCATGCAAACACAAGCATTGCACCTGAATCCTGAGAAGCGTTGCTGCTGGATGCTTTGTGAAGTCCAGAGCTCACGGCTTTTCTTCCTTTTCATATCGCAGTAATAAATGGCTTGTTGGGGGGGAAAGCTGCGAGTACACGTCGTCTCTGCAGAAGCATTGTAGCTCGTTTGGTCGCAGCACTGAGATGTGACATTGAGGCAAGGACACAGTTTTAATTACATCTGTGTTCCCTAAAGTGTGACTGAGTAAAGCGTGCTGTGAGAAAAGACTTGCAAAAGTTTTGGAAATACTAAGTGCAGTTTGTGTACAAGTGTCCATGTGTGGGACGTTCCAAGTGTTAGCTGCGCCTCTCCGGAGACGAGCTGCACTGGAGGCAGAAATAGCGTCCGGAGCCTCGGTGGGCGAGGCCGGAGAGTTTGGGATTGGGAGCGCTGTTTGCCAGCTTTACGACTTGTCGCTAGATTTAGACACTTCCTAGAGACCCTACAGCATTTATTCCTCAAAGGACACGACCAACAAATGTATCTGCTTTTTTCAGAAACGGGAAAATGTTTGGCAACACGTCGGTTTGGCTGCATCCGATGCATATAAATGCGCGCCACATTATGGCGTGAGCCAATGAGAAATGTTGAAAAGCGTGTCATCTGCACAGCGCACTGAGCCGAGTGGAGGGAATATATTGAAGCAAATTAAGCTTAATTGTTTTAATTACTATGCAAATTTTACTGTTACAAAAAGCAGTTGTCATTAATAGCACGAACAGCAGCTCTGTGCTGTGTGACTTATTAAAATGTCTTCTAGGGAACAAAAGAGCCTTCGATCTCTGATTGTAGCGTCTACGTATCTGCACGTGCTGCAGCATGCAGCCCTGAGAGCACAGGAGCTCAGGCTGCCATTAATGCCCAACGGTACTATGGCATCATTTAAAGCTAGCTGCTAGCAGCAGTGTTGGGAAGGTTACTTTTAAAATGTATTCCATTACAGATTACAGATTACATGCCCCAAAATGTATTCTGTAACGTATTCTGAATACTTTGGATTACTTAATATATTATCATGCTGTTTACAACTACATGAATGTACTATTGCTGTGATTTATTACTGTTACTGAAGGTCCGCGGCTCCGAACCGTAGTAAAGGGACCTCTGGCTAATACGGTGGGTTCTGTGTCGGCTCGTAGCTGAAAACTAGCTTAATTTGTTGTCTGGGTCAACTTTGCTAGCAGAGACAGAGAGAGGCGTTGAAAGGCTGCTCCAACAGAACTTATTGTTTCAGAGGAAAACACGAACACGATGTACAGTCGAGTCTTAATAGCATACTTACAGCTGGGCTCGTCAGGCTCTCTTCTTGGCTGCAGTGGTTATTATTATATTTACATGCTTCCAGCTCCTGTTTCTGCTCGATGACAGCTCGTACTTTTCCTTTTTCTCCCTCCCTCGCTCACAGACACATAACGTGTATGGCAGTCCATTCTCCCTGCAGCACGGACTACACTGCCCATGATGCTACATTCTTTAGAGCTATACCTGTAGCATTCTGCCTGTTAGCTTAGCACAACAACAACAACAAAAAGGCCTTGTCACTACCCGATCCGTACCGGAAACCTGATCGGTACCCCGCATGCGCGAAAGGTGTCTACTTCCGGTCGTAGCGTTTTACGATAGTTACAGGTCAGAGTATCGGTTAAGATGTTAAGAATAATAAGTCTATCTTAAAATGTTTGCAATAATGAAGCATTTCAGTACAATGTAGACAAAAACGAAAAATAAAAAGATAGTTACAGATCGGGACTCAGCGATCCTTACTGCACATGTGCAAAGTCGGACCGTACAAATCGGGTCTACCCGATCCGTACCGCGCATGTGCAGATGTTTTCTTTTTCTTCTGTTCGTTTAATGGCAGTTTACACCCCAGTGTACGAGGATACTGCCACCTGCTGACCAAGCGAATGAACCCCATTATAAAATGAACTGGCGTCATTACAAACGTGTGTTAAATTTGATTCAGTGATAGTCGAGTGTATTTATGCTTGTCTGTGTGGAGAGGATTGACTGGAATAGTGATGATGATGTCCGCTATCACTGTCAATTGTCAGTAAACACTTAATCTGGCTGATGAATCTTCACGTGACACATTGCTAAATCAATATTATTAAGTCTGTAATTAGGCGCCATTCTTCTTATTTTACGGCGCTGTTGTTCAATCGGGGAACGCTCTCTGTTGAGGAGAAAAGCATGAATTTGTTTGTATACAGATTATCCATTGTTTAAATGTCCCGGGCCGTCGAAAAGGAGGCAGAGCTGTTGAGAAATGCTAGGAGCTAACTGGGCGCTAACCGTGTCATTCAAATATATTGAATGTCGCAATGTTGGCAAAGAGAGGAAGTGACGTAAGATTTGCGCATGCGGGGTACGGATCGGGTTTCCGGTACGGATCGGGTAGTGACAGGCCTCTCTCACCCAGGAAACACGCAGAGAGCGTCACCCTGTAACCATGGCAACCGTAACGCTGCCGCCTGGAACAACAGAACGTAGCTGTCAAACAAAACCCAAACAGTCCTGACCCGCCACAATATGAAACAGGGAAGTACCGCCGTGTAATCCATTTATTTCAACAAAGTAACTGTATTCTAAATACCACCTTTTTAAACGGTAACTGTAACGGAATACAGTTACTCATATTTTGTATTTTAAATACGTAACGGCGGTACATGTATCCCGTTACTCCCCAACACTGGCTAGCAGTTAGCACAAGGGTTGACATTCACTTTAATGGAAAAGGGAAGCAGATGTGTGATTTTAGGTAAAGCAGGGAAGGACTGTGACTTCACTAAACAAGGCAGCAGCCATGCAGACTCGTGGCTCTAATTTGCTCAACAAGATCATTTAATTCCTCGGTGTGGACAACATGTTTTAATAACAGGAGCTGGCTCTGTGTGGGTGCTGCAGGACAACAACGACCACCTTAAAAGACCACCTGTCTGCTTATGTGCGCGTCAGTGTCTCCACTTTGTTGCAGGACTTATTTATAAAAATAATAAAGATGTTCTTGAGATTGAATTTGCTTCATGCTCAGTGTGCACACACCGAGAGGCCTCAGCTGGATGAATAGGAGAGGTGTCAGATTACAGCAGAGAGGAGAAAGGAGCAGAATAGGTCAGCAGCGATGTGCATGTATGCATCCGGTTTGCAGAGTCATCATTTTGACTTTACAAAAAGACAAAAACCTGCAAGTCTTACCAAATATTTATATTTCACGTGATTCATGAAGGTCGTGGGGTTTATTTTAGTTTTCATGGTAGATTAGTATTATTTTTTTTTCTTTTCTGTTTTTTAAATATATTTGGTAACAATAGTCAGAAATGACTCTTTGTGTCATTAATACCTTACGGTGAAAATCCTGATGAAGACGGCCACAGTGTTGAGTCTCATTCTTCTCATGCTGCGTTGATAATTTACACATAAGAATAAAGCTTATTTCGACTGTGTCGCCTTCACTAGATCCCTTTGAGGCTTTCGTCATTTTCTCGATCCGGCACGAGATACGACGAATAGACCTTCACAAACGAGACTACAGCCTGCTGGTGCCAGGACTGAGGAACACCATCGCGTTAGACTTCCACTTCAACCACAGCCTCCTTTACTGGACAGACGTGGTGGAAGATAAGATCTACAGGGGGAAGCTCTCAGAGTCTGGAGGTATGCTCTCACACACTGTCAGTAAGACCTTCACGCTTCGCTCATTTTTCCTCTCAGACAGCGACGAAGATATTGTTCAGTTTTATTCTGCTGCTGTCACACAGACTCATTTCTGCTGCACGGGGCTGATATTGTCTCCTTACAGTTTATCTCAGGTGGCCAAACTTACAAATACTGCACAAGTCTAAAGCTTATATAGTACAAAGTCTCATAAAAGGATGAATCAGAATTTCTCATTCGCTCCTTATTTTTGTGGGTGGCAGTGCATTCACTGAGTTCCCGAGCCTTTATTTGCCTCTGTGGAGCAGTAGATATCACCTCTGTGGCTGTTCCACCCTCTGTGAAACACCCACAAAAGTCCATCCATCTGAGAATCGCTGATGGATTTTACATATTTATAATCCTTTTGCCTTTTTTTGTATTAAACAGCTTCCCTCCAGATTACTCAGTTTCTTTGTTTGCTTCATGAATGTTTTCCTGCACTAACCACTGCTTCCTGCTGACTGTTGGTTATGTCAGTGCTGTATGAGCTACTTCCACACATGATGAGTGCAAACTGTTGACAGTATCAGGTCTAAGCGTCGTCTGAAGTCCTCTGAAGTCCTCTGAAGTACTGAGGACATGCAGTTTGGTGCGGGAACGTGCAGCACTCGAGCAGAGCATGCAGCTATCAGCGCCCAGGGTTAGGGTCTGTTCTCACAGGGACTCAATCACACATCGCGCTGACTTAACCCTTTAAAGCCGGTCAGAGCAGCACGCTCCGTTTTGCGCAACTACTTTTAAATCCCGGTAGCTCTGCAACCACGTGAGCTAGCGCAATAATTTTTTTTGCATATGAAACCGGAGGAGTTGTACTTACATCTTATGCCATCAGCTTGTCCTCGGTCACAGTTTCCTTCCACATAAAGCTTTGCAAAAACTGCATAAAAAGCACTTGCAGCAACAAAAACATAATATTCCAGAAACACACTTCGCCGATCTGATCAGCTGTTTCTAACACTTCCTACTTTGGAATAGAGTCGGCGTGAACTATCGCATGTCCACCATGACCTGCCCGAAACCGGAAGTGATGTCATTTTTGCGGAAATGTAGTTTTTTACCATCAGGGCCTCATGAGCCTATACTGGTGTTTTTAAAAGTTATGTTTGACTTTATGACTTTCTGTGTGGTTTCTGGGATGCTTAGGACTCATATTGCACTGCTGGAAATAGTTTATTTTGATGCATATGCTGCTTTTTTGCAAATTTGCATTATAATATTTATTTTCGTTTTTCCTGCAGTGTATAAAAATTGGTGTATTTCAAAAATAAAACTATGAAGACACTCAAAATAAATTTCCTGTGGTGGGAAACTATTTTGTGCAACTTTTTTGTATTTACAGTTTTGAGGGATAAGCCTCTTAAATTTCTCTAACTAGAAATATATGTTAAAAAAACAAAAACGATTTTCAATTTTTTTGTAGTTTATTGCACTTTTTTGCAATTTATGTAATTACTATGCACTTAATGCAGACATATTATTAAAATTTAGGCTGTAATGGTTGTATTGATGTATATCAACTTGAAATGCTCCCAAAAATGGCTCCACAGCATGTAAACATATAATATAAGCTCTGGCGGACTTGGTTCTATGGTAGGTCTTAAAGGGTTAAAGAGCTAGCAGGGCTCTGTTAAATCCAGCCTTCTGGCACGCGGTTCAGCCGAGCGGCGATTAGAGAAGTTCAGGGCTGAATGAATGTGAAAGAACGTGAAGTCATGCGGTCTTGCTGCCAATGCTGTTTCAGGGGTAACGGGAATCGAGGTGGTCGTGCAGCACGGCCTGGCCACTCCGGAGGGTCTGGCTGTGGACTGGATCACTGGGAAGCTGTACTGGATCGACAGCAATCTGGACCAGATCGAGGTGGCCAAGCTTAACGGAGAAATGCGCACTACGCTCATAGCCGGAGGGATGGAGCATCCGCGGGCCATCGCTCTCGACCCGGGACAGGGGTACGTTGGGCACCAGCTCCCTCACTTACAGACTCTGTAGCTGTTTTTCCATCAGGCTCTAAAATTACGAGAAAAGAAAACCACGCACATCCTCCGTCTGCTTTTCACGTCTGCATCGGCCTTGATGCATGAACATGTCTGTCATGTTGGGTTCATTAAAGCAGCAGTTATAAAATCCAGTCAGTAGTGCTTCGCTCTTTATTCCAGTAATCAGAGCTGCTGTGCCTCCTGCTTTATATGCTTTACTGCCCCTTCTCTCTTGATCTTCAAGAATGTTTTTCTCTGAAACACTTTAACCACCATTTTTAAAAATAAAAGCTTTATTCTCATTTGAATCATTCGCCTCTGGGCCCAGTTTTCAAATCGTGCTGTTGTTTATCCTGCTGGGATGCACAGAGAGGGTCTTTGCAGAAGGATCTGTGGCTTTGAAATGAATGACTTTTCTGTGCCCTGCAGTCAGCAAGCATGTCTGCAACAGCAGTGTAACAGGTCCAGCTCATTATTAGCCGCTGATACGGCACATCTGGAGACTTTGTATGTTGTTGGTGCCTGAAGAGAAAGAGAACAGTGGGAGCTCGTCATGTTTAGCTTGAAATGCACGAGGCATTATAGGTACCTCACGTGTGTTTTTGTTGTAATAATGCTTTTTGGATTAGAGTGATTTAAATCTCCTTTATAAGAAACATATTCCAGCACGTGGGAACAGGAAGAATCAAACTTCAGGACATAAAGTTTCAGCCTCGGAGCGCTGCAGACGTTATTATTCTTTTATCTGGATACATGTGTATATATTTATCTCACTTAGTGAAACAATGATGCTATTATGTGCATAATAGTTTTCTTTTTAATATCTTACATCGTCTCAGAAGTCCTTTTCAGTTAGTGTGAAGCAGGTGCAGGTTATGTCTTGTTTCTATGCGTGGAGATGCTCGGCTGTGTCCACATGCCGTCTTTGTTACACAAAGTAAATGAATAAAAGACGGATAAACTGGTAAAGGTCTGAAAGTGATTACAATCATGCTTTTTGATCATTTTAACACACGTAGGTGAGGATTGTTGCTTACGTTTGTCTGCTTTAAGTCAGGTGAATGTTTTCTGTCAGGACGTCGATGCACAACAAAGGCTTGGATCTGAGGTCATCCTCACCTTCCTCGTCATTTAGCCAAACCACTCAGTCTTTGTCTCCTCTGACCAGAAAACCTTTGTCCAGACAGCGGCGTGGTGTGGATTTCAGAGCAGGGCACCTCCTCAGTCCATGGCGATGTAAAACTGGTTCCAGTGTGGTCGGTCACACTGGTGTTGCAGCTGTTTCCAGTTCATGGCAGCTTGAGCGTTGGTTTGTTCCTGAACATCCCAGGACGACAGTTTAGGTCTTCTTTCAGAAACTGATGACACATCGTTATATCTACATGCTTTTGTTTGAATTAATGAAACCTGTCCCAGCATGTGGGAACATGTCATCGTCCTGAGACCTTTACTGAGGTCTCAGAGGAAGTATTGGCGAGTCCAGTGAGCGCTGTCTTTATTCTGCCTCAGAGACATCGTCAGTTGTAGTCGGTTATTTCAGTAATTAACCCTTTAAAACCGGTCAGAGCAGCACGCTCTGTTTTGCGTAACTATTTTTAAATCCTTGTAGAACTGCAACCACGTGAGCTAGCACAATAATTTTTTTTGCATATGAAACCGGAGGAGTTGTACTTACATCTTATGCCATCAGCTTGTCCTCGGTCACAGTTTCCTTCCACATATATCTTTGCAAAAACTGCATAAAAAGCACTTGCAGCAACAAAAACATAATATTCCAGAAACACGCTTTGCCCACCGATCAGCTGTTTGTAACACTTCCTACGTCCATCAGCGCGAACTATCGCATGTCCGCTATGACCTGCCCAAAACCGGAAGTGACGTAATTTTCACGGAAATGTAGTTTTTTACCATCAGGGCCTCATGAGCCTATACTGGTGTTTTTAAAAGTTATATTTGACTTTCTGACTTTCTGTGTGGTTTCTGGGATGCTTAGGACTCATATTGCACTGCTGGAAATAGTTTATTTTGATGCATATGCTGCTTTTTTGCAAATTTGCACTATAATATTTATTTTCGTTTTTCCTGCAGTATATAAAAATTGGTGTATTTCATAAATAAAACTATGAAGACACTCAAAATAAATTTCCTGTGGTGGGAAACTATTTTGTGCAACTTTTTTGTATTTACAGTTTTGAGGGATAAGCCTCTTAAATTTCTCTAACTAGAAATATATGTTAAAAAAACAAAAACGATTTTCAATTTTTTTGTAGTTTATTGCACTTTTTTGCAATTTATGTAATTACTATGCACTTAATGCAGACATATTATTAAAATCTGGGCTGTAATGGTTGTATTGATGTATAGCAACTTGAAATGCTCCCAAAAATGGCTCCACAACATGTAAAAATATAATATAAGCTCTGGCGGACTTGGTTCTATGGTAGGTCTTAAAGGGTTAAACCAAGTGAGTGTACGTATGTGAGCCTGTCTGTATACTTGACAGGCGTCCACATGTGGGGACATCACATTTTGGGTTGTTTAGACTACAAGACTAAATTTTGCTCTTTCAAATGAGCCATGTTGTTCAAAGGGGCAAAGTTGTTGCTTCTCATTTCGTTTTTGTACTAAATGCTGCTGTGTTCAGACTCCAAATAAAGAGTTTTGCACATCATTAGTCAGTTGTGAGTTTATGGTGTTCTATCGAACTCTATAAAGCCAAATAGCAATGAGAACTTAAAAATGCATGCTGTGAAAGTGCTCAGGTCTCAGGAGGTTAAAGTCATTCAAAGATGTGTGCTGTACAATCGTCCCACCCGGAAACCGGCCAAAGTAGTCATTAGGAGGCTGAATCACCAGGACGTTTATGACATGGCATTCAAGGCCAGCGTATGAAAACCTCTTTCTTCTGTTCTGGTCTGGAGCAAAATGTCCCGTCAGAAATATGACCGGCTGCTCCTGTTTGACCCAGTGCAGTGTGGTTCACTCCTGTTGACTAAGGCATTGTGTTAGCAGTAAAAGACGCAACATGTCGATTTTCTGTCCTCACAAGGACGCCTAAACATGTACACACCCACAATCTTAATTTACCCTCAGTGCTTTACATCAGTGCTTAATAATAATAAATATAATAGATCTCTACACATTAAGACGACACTGCTTGACATTAAAAAATACCCGAGACATGTTAAAAATAAACGAGTAAGTAAGAAATCGGTTATGTGCGTAAGCACTGCGATGCTGGAAGTCGAGTTAATTTTACACTCGGTCTATCTACAGCATCCATCATCAGCAAATGAAGCATGAATCGGTTTGCCTCTGCCGCTGGTGTGCTGCTCGGATTTCACTGAGAACTAACCACGAGTTGTATGTTTTGGCCGGTGCATTTAAGATTAGAGCAAAGCCAGACTTTCCAAAAATCAATTTAACACTCTTAAGAAATGAGTAATCTGCTCATGCACTCCCCCTATAGCGGGAGGATGACTACAGTACATTTCATGGTTGTGCAGAGTAGGATTAATGGCTGCTTTTGGTGCCTAAAGGCGCATTTCCATTACAGGGCAATAATTCTAATCTAATTACTCAAATCCACTCAAAGTAGTGGGTCATTGATCAGGGAGGCCTTATCAAGTGAATAAGGCTATCGATCTGGTCGAGGATATTTCTTCCTGACACAGTTTCGTTGTCGTCGGTGTGTGATTTAAGCTCGAGGACCCGGTTTCCCGTCCGTTCTGGATGACTTTGTGGACCGGCGTTAGCGTTGATGTTTGCTGCGTTGGAGTAGGACTCGGGGTAATGTCCACATCAATAATGGTGTTCATTTTCAGGCCTCATTGAGCTGTGAAGTCATAATAAAACAGATGGCCTCCCGTTCCCAGGCCTGTCACAGATGTCGAGGGTTGCGCCGGATCGCTGGTGCTGCTCTTGGACAATCATCATTGCCACTGTCTGTGTTAATACATGCAGTTACAGCATCATTTTATTGCGAGCAATTACCCATTTTTCAGCTTCTGGCTTTGACAAACAGCAGTAAATGATGGCTTGTAAAGCCTAACAGGCAGTTTTGTGGATGTATATTTTTTCTTTGTCTGCTGTATAAACATTTTTCCTTTTCCAAGGATCCTCTTCTGGACCGACTGGGATGCTACTTTCCCCCGAATCGAGGCTGCATCAATGAGCGGAGGAGGCAGACACATCGTGTTTAAGGACATGGAGATTGGAGCCTGGCCTAACGGACTAACGCTGGACCATTTGGAAAAGAGAATTGTTTGGACCGATGCACGGTTAGTCTTCATCTTCTTTGTAGGACTTCTGAGGCATGTGTGGCATTAAATTCTCCCAGCAGGCATGAAATAATGGAGAAAATGTAATATGTGGTACAATGTCCACCTCTTGGTTTAAGTGGGTCTTGAACAATTTAGTAGGTCCATCAGTGGACTGGAGGGTTTCACTGTGACTGTATCCACTCGTCTCCTTCGATGCATTTGAAGAGTCGTTTAATGATACGCTGTCGGCCTCTCTTGAACAGCTCCGACGCCATTTTCTCTGCCCTCTACGATGGTACGGGCGTCATCGAGATCCTCAGGGGCCACGAATACCTGTCCCACCCCTTTGCCGTGTCTCTCTTCGGGGGCAGTGTTTACTGGACGGACTGGAGGACGAACACTTTAGCGAGAGCCAATAAGTGGACCGGACAAAACGTGACGGTCATCCAGAAGACGAGTGCTCAGCCTTTTGACTTGCAGATCTTCCACCCCAGCCGGCAACCGCAAGGTGAGCTCGTTATTTCAAACGGGAAAAGCTTCGATGGCTGGATGTGTACAACGTGTTTAAGGAGTTTGAAATAATGAATCAGAGCATTCAGTTGTAACACCAATAAAAAATTGAATTTGGGTTTAATCCTGTAGTACTAGAGGAACTGACTGTGGATTCAGTCTCATGTAGCAAAAGGAAGAAAAATGAAGCATATTGCAATTAATTTCAGCTTCTGCCTGGGCCTTAATTTGGCCTGTCAGTCAATGAGCATGTGTCTGAATGAAAAGGTAGTCATGCAGAGAATTAGCTAGCTTGAGTTAATGGTACCTTTTGAATGTTTTTTTTTTCACCATCCATATTATTGTAATTGGCTTATATTACCTTTTTTTTACTTGTACAAAATGTGAATAATGGAAGCTGCTGAGTGAGAAGCACATTTGCCGGTGAATAACTGTGGCATGTCCAATAAGCAAATCAATTAAAGTGTGAATGAGGTGTTGTGATTGCAGAAAATATTCAAAATACTTCTGAAACTTCATTAATATTCACTCCAGATCTGCATTCGCATCACCGTGGAACAGGTAATCGATTCAGCAAGACGCTAAGAAGCCAAGTTTCTGACCACAAAAGAAGCAGAGTTGATGAGCAATCTGACAGGAGGCCTACACGTGTTTTATTTGATATGCAGATCGGGCTGTGAGATACAGTGCCAGGCTTGAAATTAATAGCACTGACTGCATTTTCAATCAACTGTTTGTTTTTTTTCTTTGCCCAAAACGGTTGCTTTGACATTGAATTTTGATTTATTTGTAAAACAGATGCATCAGAATAAAACCCGGATTTAGTGCCAAGAACCTGATCAATGTCTCCATCAAGTATCAGCCTTGTCCTCCTTCCTCATGTGTGATGCAGATGTTTTATTTACCTGTGGGTAAATCTGCATGCACGCGCTGAACGAGCCGAGGCTTTATGGACCTGAGACACCAGGACAGAGCAGAAGGTTACTTTAGCTTATCGCCTCTTTAAGACTGTATATTAGAGAGTAAGTACACAACATGGTGATGACAGTGAGTTCTACTGATGCCGTTGAACTGTTGGAGAAGCTCGACTTGAACTGGGAATCACCTGAGCCTGCAGAGGCGCTATCATGACCCTAACACTATTTTATCCAGGCCTGTCAGCGTTAATCGTGTTAAAATGGGATTACCGCCAAAACTGCGTTAACGGCTAACGCGGCTAACGCGGCTAACGCGGCTAACGCGGCTAACGCGGCTAACGCGGCTAACGCGGCTAACGCGGCTAACGCGGCTAACGCGGCTAACGCGGCTAACGTTAATCGTGTTAAAATGGGATTACCGCCAAAACTGCGTTAACGGCTAACGCGGCTAACGCGGCTAACGCGGCTAGTCCCTTTGCGTGGGCCTGGGCGGCGCTAACACGTTAGCGAGGGCAGCTCGTTAACGCTGACAGCCCTAATTTTCTCTTATTTTTCCTATTTTTGTTAATGCAAAATGTGGTTGTCAAGGAGACGGGGTGATTAACATGTCATTAAGACCAAATTAGTAAATAAATGTTGCATATGCTTAACAAACTGGACTGTGTGTGTTAGAGAGTAGACCGCGTGTTTACTCTGGTACTGCAGGTATTACAGTCGCCGCTCCTCTGTGACATCATGAGCTGTTACAGTCACAGCCTGTGACATCCATGCATCTGAGTTAGTCAGACCGTACCCGGCGTTCTGCTTCTCTGCGTGCAGCGTACGGCTGTGTGCAGATCTGCTTTACAGGGTTTGGAGTGTTTAAGAAAAGCGATGGTTTTCCAAAACTTTGCAGTCGGTGTTATTTTCTCGATTTCTCACCTTGGTCACGCTAAGTGTGTCCTGTGCTCGTTGGGTTTCTGTTTTCATTGTGTGTTAACGTCATCTCAGTTCATACACTCAACAACACTACCTGATAGACTGAACAACATCCATCCATGCACCCTGTGGACAGGTCGCCTGCCTCTCACAGACATAGAGGCAAACAACCACTGATTCACACCTACAGAGAATTTCGCTTCACTAATTAGCCTGACCCCGTGTATGTCTGTGGACTGAGAGAACCCACTGGAGTCAAACCCTTCTTGTTGCACCACCTTTAAGAAAAGCTATTGATTTATCATTCTTCTACTAAACAATTCAATATATATTTACAGTTTATTTTAATATTTAATAAAATCTGTTTGGTGGAAACAACATTGTAGTTCTGTATCATTCCTCTCCCTCACGCCTGCTATCAGGCAGCCTCTTCACTGAGCAGCAGGTTAGTTAAAAATGGCATCATGATGTCTTTAATAACAGACATGTCCTAATACAGGGACCTCAGTGTCAGTGGACGTTCTGTCCTCGCAGTCACGGTCGATGAGTGTGAGCCAGGTCTTTCACCCAAAGAAGCGAGACAGCGCGTCGAATCCTTTCTGGAAAAAGCTCAAGTGGGGATGAGCTCACTATTAGTCACTTTAGCCAGAACCTGTGTCTCAGGATGTGATGCTTCACTGACCCCTGAACATCTGGGCCAGAAAAGATATGAAGGTGGGAGAAATGAGCACAACACCCAGCTTCCCTCTGAAGCGTCCAGCAGGGGCCAAAGGGGGGCCAGGAGAGCATCGGGGCAATTCTGATGAATAACAGCAACAAGAAGCCTGTTTTCATTTGGCCGTTATAAAGAGGCAGTAACATAAAAATCTGTACTTTCGACAGTTTAACCAACACATGCTGATGCTGATGTGTTTCTGTAACATCATGGTGTACTTACATTAAGCTCGGCCACAGTTATTAGACTGCATAGACATTAATGTCTCCTCTGAGTTTCTGTTGTCAGCAGTTGGGTCAGTTTCTCACTATAATCTATTTAGTGGCGTGAAATTAGTAATTTTCTATACATACAGCTGATGATAGCTCTACCTTATTTTCTTCTGTTCCTTTAGTGCAGTGTGTCTGTGAAGGTTCTCAGTCATCCAGGTCATCGTAGTCAAAGGAGCTTGCAAAGAAAAGCGTCTGGACTTCTTTAAGTTACTTGAAGATGTTTCACCTTCATCCGAGAAGCTTCTTCAGTTCTAAGGTCAAATGGTGGAGAGTCCCAGATATAAACCTGGTGGGAGTTTCCCCCCACAGAGGGACAAAAGGACCCCTGATGGTATGATGATAAGGTGGGGCCAGGTTTCACAATGAACTCACCCGAAACTCTGGCTGATTGGGACCCACACCCAGTTCCACACCTTGGCTCAGGCGATTAGAGGATCATCAGGGGGTCCTTTTGTCCCTCTGTGGGGGGAAACTCCCACCAGGTTTATATCTGGGACTCTCCACCATTTGACCTTAGAACTGAAGAAGCTCCTCGGATGAAGGTGAAACGTCTTCAAGTAACTTAAAGAAGTCCAGACGCTTTTCTTTGCAAGCTCCTTTGCCTTTAGTGCAGTGGTTCCCAAACTTTTTTTTGCTAGGCCCCCCTTTGTTTTACAAGAATAATGTTCGCACCCCCCGCGCACAAACACATCCTCCAACCACACACACACCTATTTTGCTCCATTGCGGTTTATTTCGCACCTCAAACATTTAGTAAACAATTAAGCAAATACAAGTAATCTGCAATAAACTACAGGTAGTAAGAAAATAAACTACTAACTCTTTTACGCTGCGTCCGCACCTACACGGGTGTTTTTGAACACGCAGCTGTTTCGTCCACGTAAACGGCGTTTCAAATCACCGAAAACTGAAATTGTTTAAAACTCATTTTTTGCGTTTACGTGTGGACGAGGAATACAGAGTTGGTCACGCAATGTCAAAGGTATGTGGCTATTTTCACGTCACGCTGGGCGCCACGTTATTGTTTACATGAGATGAATTGCAGAATTGCAGATAGAGACAAAATACTGTTAATCTGACTGTCTGCAGGTTTTACACACAGTTACTGTCCCTCTATTTACAAAGGCAGAGGTGTGATTATTTTACATGTAGTTGTTTTTTTCCTGTGTAATAATCTTCAACATTACTGTCAATACATTTTTCCAAAAATGCCTCTCTGTGGAAAATGGGTTTAAAAACATAAACAGCTGTGGGATCCTGTTTGTCCGTGATTTAGACCGGGGGAACAAATCATGGCAGGATCAGCCTGATGTTATTTGTATCCCGCTGTAACTTCACTGTATAAAGAGCAAACATCTCCAACATGTCAGGAGTAGTTAGTCATTATGAGAAGTGTTTGTGAACTAATAAGAATGTGGGATCCTGTTTTTCCGTGATTTGAAGAGCCCAGCACTGCTCCCAACGAAGGGAAAACCAATCCTGCAGGGAGATCTACCTCAGCACTTGTGCAGGTGAAGCCAAAGGGCAGATTTGCTTCACCATATTTTCTAGTCTTTGTCTTAGAATGAAGTTGGTTTGGAAACATATTCAGCGATGCTTCATCTCCTGCTTTGCGTTTGTGTGGGCGCCCCGTGCTAGCAGTGTCCAAGCGTTTTGTTTCCTCCCCCTTTTCATACCACGCCCCCCTGCAATGGCTCTGTGGGGGCGGGCCCCACACTTTGGGAAGGTCTGCTATAGTGAATGATGGACACAAACATATAAGTTCTGCATTCAGAGGCTTTAACAGAAAATGAATTTGTTTCAAATAAAGCAACACTTTGGCTGCGATGTTGCTGCCCGTCGCTCCTCCACACGGCGATTCAGCCAAGTGCAGCACCGTTACCGTGTTTCCTTGTTAGCATACTGAGTCGGCCGGGTGTTGTTTCCAGAATGCAAAGACAGAGATGCTTCTTTTCAGTTGAAATGAGCCGCATTTGTAATGCAATGAGGTTCTCCAGTGTGCTGCTGAAGGAGCTTGGGAAATAAACTTTGAATGAGCTTGTTTGACACGAATCATCCAGAGTGGATAGAGAAATGCTTTTTTCTGATGCATGAAATATGACTGCAGCATGATGAGAAATTATTGAACTGTGGGTGATTTTCTTTAGTCTGACTGAGGTGATTTAGTGTGAAGAGAGTACAGTAAGAAATGGTGCAAAATCAGTCCTTTGTATTGCGCCTACGAGGGCACCGCTCAGTTTAGTTTGTGGTAGTAGAAGCACAAGTGATACTGTCACCTTTAATGCGAGAGGCAGAATATGAAAGACGATTTTATTTGTATAATTTTCATGTATTTGTAAACCTCAAAACTGGTCAAGAGAACAACGTGCGAGGATACGTCAGGATCAGCTGCAAATCCAACGTTTTCTCCGTGTTTAAGAACAGACGTCCTAACATGTTTGACTTTTTTCAGTGTTTCTCTTGTGAGTGTGACCTTTGTTCATTACTTGTGTTGGAGCTTTCATTTATTCTCTTCAGAAGTGCCCCACTTTCATGCTTTCTCATTTATTTCCTGCTTTAATGCCACACAAGTGCAAAATGATGCTTTCGTTTCCTTACACGCAGTCAGACGGACCTGTAAATGTCACCGAGGCTTTTTAGTCGAGTTCGCGTCCTGTTATTATCCCGTCTGATCTCTTAACTCCTCATTTTACTTTGTGTTGTGTTTTCCTCCCTTTCCTCGCTCCCGTCAGTTCCTAACCCGTGTGAGAAGAACGATGGACGTGGTCCTTGTTCACATCTGTGTCTCATCAATTACAACCGCACAGCCTCCTGCACCTGCCCACACCTCATGAAGCTTTCCACCAACAAACAGTCCTGCTTTGGTGAGTGGGAACACCTTTTATATTTCCTCTTTCTTTAGATTACACCAACGTCCATATCAGTCATTATTATCACTCCTGTCTGTGAAAACAGAAAATGCACTACGCCACGTGATCGGTTGCTTAATTATCTCACCAGAGCTGAAAAGGTTCCTCCTGTATGTGCGGCGGTCCGAAATCCGTGGCGTGGACATCGACGACCCTTACATGAACGTCATGACGGCTCTGACGGTGCCAGATATCGATGATGTCACCGTGGTGGACTACGATTCCCAGGAGGAGAGGATCTACTGGGCCGACATCAAAACTCAAACGATCAAACGAGCGTTCATCAACGGCACCCAGCTCGAGACTGTCATCTCCTTAGGTGAGTCGATTCCACACGTTAAATGAAAAGATACCCTGAAGGTTTTTGTTTTGTTCACACGGCTCGATACATTTATCAGACAAGCTGTCGTAAAAACAAGGAAACACAAATATTTGAGAAATCTGTCAAAAATAAGGACAACGACGAGCTTCAGTTTTCAGAGGAGTCGAGATTCACTTTAAACATTTTTCTGTTCAGGAATGCAAGTAAATAACTTAAATTTGATATCTTAATCAAAGATAATAAGTTTTAATAATGTTTATAAAACAGTAGAGATCAAAATTCCTGGATGTCGACAAAAATCTAATTTAGCATAAAAACAGAATTTCAGCTAAATCAGTGGAGCGACAGAAACAGAAAACACGTATATACCAGTACACATCGGGTGGTTATTACTACTGTGTCTTATTACATTATTATGGACATGTTTGTATATTCTTATGATCAATATATTAAATATGACATAAGGATAATTGTATGGAGATTGCAGGTATACCAGCACAGCAGGGTGTGGATGTGTACATCGTGTTCTTTTCTGCACACTGGGATCACAAACTGAGCTAACGTGCACGTCTTTAGACTTTAGAGGTGTTCGTTTGGTAACTGAGATGAATTATTATCACAGTGATTATGTTTTGCTGTTTCCATCTGTTCTGCATTATATTTGCATGTGTGTATGTTGTTATGTTGTTTCTTATGTATGTTGTTTTCGTGTATTTCATTGAAGCACGAGCCTGACAGCTTTTTCACGCCCTTCCTGACAGATATAGTCAACTGCCGCGGTCTGGCTTTAGACTGGCTTTCCAAGAACTTATACTGGCTGAGCTCTGAAAATGACGAGTCCCAAATCAATGTGGCTCGCTTTGATGGGTCCCTAAAGACGTCCATCATCCACGGCATTGATAAGCCAAGGTGCCTTGTAGTGCACCCTGCCAAGGGGTAAGTAGATTAGAGCAGCCTGTGCGCTTTATGAGTACTTCACCTTCAGAGTGTGAGGAAGCCTCACCTGGAAAAACGAGGGATCACAGCCTGCTTGTATAGAAACTGTTCTACATGCTTCGGGTGTTTTCACGAGGCTGCCAGAGCAAATGTTTTGGCCCACATTCAAGTTACAGTTTAGAAAACAACAGTCATTGATTGCGCTGTATAACTTTTGAATTACTGCATATTCGTTTCACATCTTCTCATGCAGGAAAATGTACTGGACAGACGGCAACACCATTAACATGGCCAACATGGATGGGAGCAACAGCAAGGTGCTCCACCAGAATCAGAGGGACCCTGTAGGTCAGTCAGAGAGCTTTGGATGGCATGCTGTCAAGCTGTACCTGATCTTTGATTCAATTCACCTTTATTTGTGTAGCTCCAAATCACAACAGCGGTTTGCTCAAGATGCTTCATGTTGTTAAGATCCTGCAATAATACAAGAAAACAGAGAAACAATCAAACGACCCCGTGTGAGACAGTGGGGAGGAAAAACTCCCTTTTAACAGGAAGAAACCTCTGACAGAACCAGGCTCAGGGAGGGGCGGGGCCATCTGCTGTGATTGGTTGAGGTGAGGGGATGAAGACAGGATGAAGACGCGCTGTGGAAGTGAGACAGAGATTAATAATGAAATGCAGAGTGTGCATAAACACATAGTGAGTGAAGCAGAAACAGTCTGTGGTCTAAATATATTTAACCAGATTATTAATTGAAATGATTCATAGCAGATGTACTTAGTCTAATATATTTAATCGTGGCTCAAATGTCTGAAAAATGTCTGATATCCTACTTCAAACATTATAGATCCACCAAGAAAAAAACATCTGAGTGTATCTGCAGTTTAATTCAAATAGACGTCTTGGAGTCTACGTCATTCCAGATGTGTTCAAAGTCATTTGTCCTATGTCAAAGGCACAACGATCTCACTATAATATATCTGCACTCACCTATCCTGTGTTTGCATGTGCTGACTTTTACAGACAGATTTAGATGTAATAGTTGTGCCTGTAATTGTACCTGTTGGCATTTACACAAACTCGTCAAGTTATCTGAATCGGCAAAATCATCAAATATTACCAAAAGCGTTTTTGGGTGAAGGTCTTAAAGTGTAAAGTAAAATAGGCGGCACGGTGGATAGCATTGTTGCCGCACAGTGTGGAGTTTGCATGTTCTCCCCGTGTTTGCGTGGGTTCCCTCCGGGTACTCCGGCTAAAGGCCACCATCTAAAGACATGCAGTTTGTGGGGATAGGTTAATTGGATAATCCAAATTGCCCACAGGTGTGAATGTGAGTGCGAATGGTTGTCTGTCCCTGTGTGTTGGCCCTGTGACCCCGCCTCTCGCCCTATGACAGCTGGGATAGGCTCCAGCGCCCCCGCGACCCTGAAAAGGTGAAGCGGAAGCGAATGGATGGATGGATGGTAAAAATCAGCTCATGTTTATTCAACCGAAGCAAACATGTATACATCAACACATTCAACATGTAAATCAATCAGTTTTATGCTGTTGAGGGTAGTTCAGTGATATCTGCTGAGACAGCAGCCTGATGGAAACCTTCCATGTGACAGGTCTCTGTTCTGGTTCATTGGTCGGGCACCACTGTCACCTTTGAACATCTGTACAGCAGTTCACCTTTCTGGCTCCAGTCATCATGTTGTTGCCACTGTCGGATTCTCGGAGCTCTTCTCGAGTGTAGATATGGAGATACTGTTGTTTATGTAGTTTTTAGTGATGTGTGAGGGAGACGCAGCCGTGGAACTCAAAAAACTGGGCAAGACTATAGTTAGCAAAGAATATTTGTCCTGGACAAATAGAGTTGTGTTGTACAGTGCAGCGGGTTTTCCTGCAGATAAAACTCAGATGTGAAGAGAATGAGCTTCATGACCCATAATGAGTCCAATCACAAAAGCAGATCAACTCAGAAATGGATCAAATGCAATAACAGATTAGATTCCCTTTAAATGACTGTGAGATGTGAAACATGCCCGACATCCAAGAAACCTTCAAATATCCTGTAACCAAAGACATTTAGGGCGGAGGCGTGGCACCAAACTCGAGAGTATGGGAAATAATCTTGTTGTTGCTTAAAAACATGATTTTTTAAATAAGGATTATTGAGATTTTTGCTAAATAAAAGAGAAGAAAGCAGGGTGACGTACACCACTGTTACTGTAAATGTAGGCAGTGTTTCAAAAATGTAACAAATTTACATGATGTAGCAATAATGATAATAATACAGTAAAAAGGAACAATTCAGATACTTGAAAGTAAAACTTAGAAAACTAACAAGATTACATTTTATTCAAAGACTAATAATTATATTACCAACACCTTTTAAGAGTTTAACATATTTGTTTCACATGAATTTAACAAGAACAGTAATTAACAGGATTTTTATGAACTCTTCAGCCTGATGTTGTGGAGCCGCTGGCTCATGCACAGCTGCTGTCCTCGGCTGTAACTGTTTCCTTTTCTTTAGTTGATCAGTAGAAAAATATATCTTTTCAGAAGGAACATGACATCATCCAAAGGTGCACACGTGGACTTTTGGCAGCGCCGACCTTGTCGCTCTGCTGTGATGTATTTTTACACAACACAGGTTTTCAGAAATGACACCAGTATCATTAACTGGATCGTTAGTTAGTGCTTCCTGCGTAATCTTCACGAGATTCATATTTGTGTTATTACTCGCTGTGACAGTGTTGTGTTTGTCTGCCTGCATGCGTGTGCAGCATCACGGCACAAACATCCACCGTGGTGTGAGCTGCATGTATTCTGTATCTTTATATCTGTCTGCATGTTGTAGCTGAATGAACTAGTTTTGAAGAAGTGCTGAGGAAACACCGGGGGGGGAGTCAGGGTTTCACTGTCACTGTGAATGTATTTCTAGGTCCACATGTGAAGTATGTTTACCTGATGTATGTTTCCTGTGCTGGCGTCAGGTGATGCTGACTCATCCCTGACAATAAGCGTTAGCTCGATTTAGCAAAAACAATCGTCTGTTCTTCATCTCGACTCGTTTTTGTTACGCAGCTCAAGGTCAAACACACAATTTGTCACACACAGCAGCGTTGTTTTCACAGGGTTTTTGATGCTCCCGGGCCTGTCAGCAATACAGATAGGATGCTGCACAATATTTCACTGGCTTCATTTATGATTATGGGACAGACCTGGGGACAAGAGTAAATTAATGATGCTGTGACTGTGAATCTGCCAGACATAAATCCAACACATGGTGGGAGACATTGAGTTGTCCAGAGGTACGCAACTGAAATTGCTTTTAGCTCCCAACATTAACAGTGATATTCCCGCCATTACATCAGCCAGGAAATGGATTCAAAAAAGCAGTCTGCTTCCTGTTTGTTCATTGTTCAAGCCAGCTGGAGTCCTGTTAAACAGATCCCCCACAAACAAGCAGCAGTGAACACGTGAGCATTTCTATTAGCGCGCACTCAAACAGCAGGAAAAGCATTTACGCAGCATCACAGAGGTCTGTTTCAAAGCTGCATCACCTTAACCTTCGTGTAGTGCACTTGTTCTCAGAAATACCCAGTGAGAGGACTCGATACACGGCATTATATTTGATATCAGGGGGGGAAAATAACAAATAAGAAACTGTTAAATTAATTAATAATGATATTAATGATACAAACGGACAGAACTTATAATATTTCATGTGTAGCTCCAAGATTAACATTATCGTTTTGCTATTAGGTAGCCTGGTACCTGCTAGCAGTGACGTGGCTAACGCTAACGTGGATCCTGGTATTTACCAAAATAAAATAAAAATTTACCAAAAAGTAACTGTCTGTATTTAAACTGCTATAAATAACCTATAATATGTGAAACACGTCATATGTGTTGGTCATGAATGATATCAAGTCATCTTGAGCCACAAACACATTCCTGTCACAAGGTCGAAGCTGCAGTCGGTGATTTTTATATTTTTTATTTATCCAGTTAAAAAATCTGGTTGACGTTAAAATTGTCTTTTTTAAGCTTTGTGGCCAACAGGGCAGCAGAACGCACGACAAACGTAACAAAAGTCCTGCAAACATATTCCAAGTGTCCAGACTGGTTATAATGTAGGTACAGTAACACAAGTTTTACACTTTATATACATCGCATTTGTAAATCCTGTTCAACAAGGTCTGTTTATCAGTGAAAGTAAAGACATTACACATGGAAACAATCCATTTTTGGCACGACACCGGCCAGGTTAATATTTCTAAGTGTTTAATACTTCAGTGTGTTTGAAACACCGACTTTACTGACCTCAGAAACGTTTTCATAAAGTAGTTTCTGAGTTCAGCTGCTCGTGAGAGGAGCTGTATGCAGATGGATTAATGTCCAAGTGTCCTTTTTTTACTGTAATACCTCAAATGACAACATAATTTTAATGTACACCCATCAATAATTTACATATTCAAATGTTACATTTTGTATTTTTGAGTCCCTAATGATGCTTTCTTTGCTGACTCGATATCCTCTCCTGACTCGCTGTGTCTCAGGCCTCTCGATAGACTACGCTGCCAACAAGCTGTACTGGATAAGCTCGACCAACGGGACCATCAACAGGTGCAATCTGGATGGCAGTGGGCTGGAGGTGCTCGAGACTGTAAAGAGGGAGTTAGCCAAAGGCACAGCTCTGGCCGTGATGGGTGAGTGGAGCTTGTCGCAAGTGCATCAGATTGTCGCCGAGGATTACTCAGAGTGTGAAAGGATTACACGTTTAACCAGTTAAGTGGCTTTAAAATGGAGCTGTTTAGAGAGTGCATACAAACAGCTGTGCCTCACTCTATGTGAAGAATTAGGAGCATTAGATAATTAAAACACAACAGAGCAATGATTGATGATTGATTTTCTCACCCTTTCCATAATGAGAAGGGTGGAGGATGTTCATTACGGAGCGATTCTTGGTATCAGCGCTCAATCCAGTGTGTCACACCATCTATCAGCGTGTAGGTTCATTCTGAACGCCTGAAATCTGCGTCAGCATGTTGTAGATGAAAACCCGCCCGCAGAAAACATCTGTACAAGTATACCGAATGCTTTATGATGCTGGCAGCTACGAGGGGGCGAGTTGGAAGTAGAACCAGTTTGCATGTGCAGCGTGAGTGGGTTCCTGTCCAGTTCATTGGCTGATACAGATAAAGAACGTTATGAGTTTCCACAACCCAGAAAATGTTGCTAACATTATGCCCCTAATACCTATATAAACAAACAAGCACCTTGACGTAAGTGAATGTTTTTATAGGCGTGTGCGCACCACACTCTGACCAATCGGGAGTTACTGACACGTGTAATCTTGGATAACGTTGAGTTTTATCCAAAGAGATATGACAGAAATTTTGTGAAACAATTTGTGTAAATGGGATTAGACCCACCCATCCTTTTTAGGGTCGGGGGCGGAGCCTATCCCAGGTGTTATAGGGCGAGAGGCAGGGTACACCCTGGGCAGCTCGGCAGTCTGTCGCAGGGCCAACACAGAGACAGACAACCATTCGCACTCACATGTAAACCTGTGTGAATTTTAGAATCAGCAGTTAACCTGACCTGTCTGACTGCGTGTTTTTGGACTGTGGGAGGAAGTTGGAGGACCCGGGGAGAACCCACGCACACACGGGGAGAACATGTAAAATCAGAAAGACCCGGCCTGATGGTGGAATTGAACTGAATTGAAATTCTTACTGCGAGGCGACAGTGCTAACCACCGTGGGATACTTACGCACACAGCGCCCTGAGCACGCCCCATCTCGTCTGATCTCGGAAGCAGGGCTGAGCTCGGGATTAGACCCATGATTATATATCTGTTTAAATAGTAGTGATGCCACGAACTGCACAGCAATCTACTTTGGTGGAGTGATAAATAACACTGCTCAAGATCTGGGTGGCTGTGATGTGCAGCAAAGCTAATGGACACGACTCAGTGAAGGCTCTTTGGATCAAAAAGGTTTTTTTATCAAACTGACTCTGAAAAGAAAACAAGCACCATCAGAGTTTTAAAAATAATAGCTGCACGATGATCGCCGCGGTCATTGTTGCGTTGTTGCAAGTTGTTTGTGTGTCTGTGCTGGACACAAATATTACACACACAGCATCTTTAATGCTAAAGCGTCCACTGCAGTGTCCGCAGCTTCAGTCCCATTTCATTCGTTTCACGTTTGTTTCATTGATGTGTTTATTTCACCTCTTATTCTTTAAAGCTGCAGAGCAGAATTTGAATTTTAAATTGTTTCACTTCCACACTGCTGCACCTTGACAATTGGGAAACCTCCCAGTGAGCTATGTGAATGCATTACACTTGCCAAGATTGGTAATGAGAAGAGAGCAAACAAAGGCTTATTGAAGAGAGACTTTTTTGGTTTTGTGTGTGTGGGTCTGAAGCAAACTGTGATCTGAAGGGAAAAAAAAGAAAAAACAAACAAACAAACAAAAAACTAAAATATGAAATGGAAGAGTGTTGTCAGAGTGATTCAGCGTGTTCTTGAAGCATGTTATTAACCATGACAGGCCTTCGTTTTCTGTGCGGTGGGTGTCTGTCAGCATGTGCACAGAGCATTAATTACTGTGTTGCAGAATAACACAGCAGTGGCAGGATGGAGTCCCACTGTTTTGTACACTATTAGCTTTCTGCACGTGTGAGCCACAATTTTTAGGTTCATTTTTGTGGCCATTTTTATAGTGAATACTTTGGCTGTGCAGGAATGGATACTGGAGACTTCATTATTGCATTTCACAAATGGGATGTAGAATGTGAGGTGACACAGACTAATAGCTGCGCTCCTGTGCAGGAGCAGCTGCAGCAAAACAGTGAAATGATGTCTGCAAGTCTCCATCAATCACAATTATCCACATTTTGTTATCTTGAAGAAGCTGATTGGTCGACCGCACCGTACTTTGCTGCTTTACCTTTACGTTTGGTAAAACAGAGGAATTGTACTGGTTAAACACCAGTTAAACACCAGTAATATAGATTTATGATTGGACGATGTTTCACTTTTTTAACACATTACTACAGGATTTGTTATATTTCATGACCCATTTTCAGAGGCTTAAACTGCCCCAGCATGGTTGACAGGTAGTGTGGTCGGCCTCTGATCACGAGCTGCGTCTAACCTTATGCATCAGTCTTGGCTTCATCTTGTTTCAGGACTGCACAGGCTTCTCGAGATGCTTTAGGAAAACTCTAATCTGGCCTTCTTGTTCTTATCGGCGCCGTGTTGCTGGGCTGGCGAGTGCATGCCTTCTTTTTAACAATGTGACAGATTTGGCCTTTTTACACTTAAAATTACTGCAAAAAGCTAAAATGTAAAAACACGAATGAGCTGTGTCTGCTTCAGTTGTTCCGACGTACCAACAGAGCAGGAAACCCAAAGTGCTCGTGTCCAGTTTACTTTCAGGCTCTGATTCAAAATGAAAAAGTTAAAGCAAAATTTCTGCCTGTGTTGTTGTTGTTGTGCAGAGACAAACCTACAAAATAGTGTGTTTGTGCAACAAATTATGGATGCGCCCGTCTGTTTTGTAGGGTTTATGTTCCCGTGTTTCGTGATGCCAACATTCAGTCCTCCTTTGCTGTAGATCATTGAGCACGAACCTGTAAAAGTTACAGGTCAGCTGAAAATGAGGCTGGTGGAAGAGAGCAGGACAGCAGCCAGACAGGTCATTTTCCACTCCTGAGCTTCTTTTGTTGTTGGCGAGTGCACAGCCTGTCAGCGATGCCCATTACAGAAAATGTCCCTTTGCAGCTTTAGTTTTATCGGCATGGTGTGATTCGCAGTTAAGTGCATTTGGTGACCCTTTGCTGTGTTTCTGTATATTTCTTCTCTCGCTTTCCTTCGTCTTTGTAGTTCAGTAAAGAACAAAGAAGAAATATACTAATACATATGCCAGCATGACTGTAATATGGATTTGCAACTGAAAGCATGCATCGTCTGCTCGGGTGGGGATAAAAACTGTAGGTGAGATCAGAGTATCAGTACCAGTGAATTAAAGGCTTTTGTGTCCTTTGTGGTTAGTGGAGCAATCAGCACTAATGAGCATAAATCTGAGAAGCATTTGTTCTCGTCTCTGGTCGTTTACAAGCTTGATTGATCAGTTAGTCATATTTGAAGTGGTTGAGGTTACTCCGAAGAACCATCGTGCGTGAGCGATGAAAGCTTGTTTACAAATGATGAATCTGTATCTCTGTCGCAGTGGGAGGTAGATGCAGTCGTACAACCAGGCAGACGAGCATGAAAAAGGGTTTAGCAGATTTGCACTGGTAATCGGGAACGCACTTCTGAGGGAAGAATCGTACGTTTCTCCATGATGGGGTGCTGGCTTTTCATTTTGCCTTCATGTCTTAGTGATTGCTCACGCTGGCTGTGAAAAGGTATAATGAAGGCACTGTTAGTGACACGAGTTTGACCCACTCGGTCCTAAGGCTCTGTAATAATTGCATTGGTTTGAGGGAGAAGAGAGGGCTTATTTCAGAAGGTGTGAGTGATCCATCAGCCGTGAATTGCCGGGGATCAAACTAGCAGGTGAGGTGGAAATTGAATATGATGTGCCACAAGCGAGCAATCGCACCTAGCCAGTGATCCCAACGGTATTAAATTAACACGGGGTGCAAAGCTAATCTCGGCTAGCGTGCCCTCCGGGGTGTAATGTTTTGTAAACTGCACGAAGACTGTCATTCCCACTCATGGGAATTTACCTGATTTGTGGAAGCGAGTTTTACATTTCTTTTAAGGATGGCATTCAGCCTTAGGCTGTTAATGGAAGCGGGAATTGTTTCTGTGTGTGTGAGTGGGTGGGTGGGTGAGTGGGTGTGTGTGGGTGGTTGAATGCAGTGACACAAAACGTGCAAGAGAACTAAAGAACGTCGTGCCGTGTACAGGGCCCATTTTCTAGATGGTACTTAACATGTTGTCTGCGATGAGAATGCATCTGTTTAAGTTAGGTTGCTAATCTAATTCAAGAGGGTGTTAAATTGCACCAGGTTGTGTCCAGGAGCAGCGCTGCTCTGAATGGTTGCATTAGCACAAAGCAGGAAAAAGAAATCTGCTGGTAATTGACATTGCTCTAAAGAAGGAGGCATTTAATGAGCGCTCGCTGCTGCTGCTGCTGCTGCTGCTGCTGCTGCTGCTGCTGCTGCTGCTGCTGCTGCTGCTCAGCTCAGTAATTCCTCTGTTGGGGGTTTGTATGAAAATGCAAAGGTGAGTCCTCTGGCCTCCACTGCTCTTAGCTTTTACAACACACAGTCTGTTATAGCCACGTTTGTGTGACCTAATTATGGGGTATGTTATAGATACTCTGTTCATTTTTGTGGTTTTATCCTTTCTAGAATGAGGTCATCTTCACCTCCTCTGATGTTTATCCTGGAAGGAGAGGACTCACTTAACTCCTTTTTACTTGTCACCTCAGTGGGATTGTAAAGTGACAAGTTCCTGTCACGCCTGTCGAGTAAATGGCAAAGCGCCTGGCGAGGACTGTGCGTCACTGATATCTGCTGAGGACAGAGGTGCTGGGCTTGGTGTGCAGCAGTCAGCAGCCCCTTTGGTCAAAGCACATGCTGTATTTCTATCTGTTTGTAGGAATGCGATGCCCGATTCAGTCGGTAATGGAAACGTTTGTCTTTCAAGTTCATGGAAAAGCTTCAGTGGAGCTAAAACCTTCCTGCAGTTCAAGGCTGAAACTCATCAACAGCGATGGGGCCGAGCGAGACAGGAAACCCACTTTTAATCTGAAATCAGCTCAGAGAAGGCCTCAATTATTAACAGGCTTTAAGGAATAAGTGTGCCAGCTTTAGGAGATTAGAGTGCAGGCTGAAGCTCAGCATTTGCACTTTGAAGGATGGCATTTGCCTGCTTGTGTTTTCAAGAACTCATTTGTACCATATTGTGAAAAAGAAAGGAAAATGCTCTTTGGCCTTGCTCTAAAAATGGAGTTAATTCAGATTTTCTTTGCTGGCTACAGGTGGAAAACTCTGGTGGGCAGATGAGGAATCAGGACGGCTGGGAACGGTCACCAAGAGAGACGGGCGCAACCTTGTTGTTTTGAGAAATAAGACGGGCGGGGTGGTTCACATGAAGGTGTACGACAGGGACAGCCAGAAAGGTAAGCAGCCTCTCTCGCGTGATTCACAAACATGGACATGCCTGCTGATGGTGCGTCACTGTCGTGCGTTTGCTGGTTTTGTTTTAATAATCAGGAAGAAATCAGTGCCAAGTAAACAACGGAGGATGCTCGCAGCTGTGCTTCCCAACTTCAGAGAACACCCGCAGCTGCTCCTGCACCGTTGGCTACAACTTGCGTAGCGATCGCACGTCTTGCGAGGGTACGATTCCCAGTTTCTTTGAGCCTTTCGTTACCCTCAGTGTGAGGTTGTGGATAAATGAATAATCTCGACGTGCGTCAAAGGGCATTCGTGAGTTCTTGAGCTTTAATGCTTTTATCTGCGCTCTAATAGATCCCTCTGTGATTCTTTAGGTGTTGACTCATTTCTAATGTATTCCATCCATGAGGGAATCCGGGGAATTGCTCTTGACCCGAATGACAACAGCGAAGCCCTCATGCCCATCACAGGAACGCTTTTTGCTGTGGGAGTCGACTTTCACGCAGGTACGTCCAATCATATAAGAGGATAGTGGTTAAAGCGCGGCCAGAGCTTATATTATATGTTTACATGCTGTGGAGCCATTTTTGGGAGCATTTCAAGTTGCTATACATCAATACAACCATTACAGCCCAGATTTTAATAATATATCTGCATTAAGTGCATAGTAATTACATAAATTGCAAAAAAGTGCAATAAACTACAAAAAAATTGAAAATCGTTTTTGTTTTTTTAACATATATTTCTAGTTAGAGAAATTTAAGAGGCTTATCCCTCAAAACTGTAAATACAAAAAAGTTGCACAAAATAGTTTCCCACCACAGGAAATTTATTTTAAGTGTCTTCATAGTTTTATTTTTGAAATACACCAATTTTTATATACTGCAGGAAAAACGAAAATAAATATTATAATGCAAATTTGCAAAAAAGCAGCATATGCATCAAAATAAACTATGTCCAGCAGTGCAATATGAGTCCTAAGCATCCCAGAAACCACACAGAAAGTCAGAAAGTCAAACAGAACTTTTAAAAACACCAATATAGGCTCATGAGGCCCTGATGGTAAAAAACTACATTTCCGGTTTCGGGCAGGTCATGGCGGACATGCGATAGTTCCAACGTAGGAAGTGTTACAAACAGCTGATCGGATCGGCAAAGCGTGTTTCTGGAATATTATGTTTTTGTTGCTGCAAGTGCTTTTTATGCAGTTTTTTCAAAGCTATATGTGGAAGGAAACTGTGACCGAGGACAAGCTGATGGCATAAGATGGAAGTACAACTCCTCCGGTTTCATATGCAAAAAAAAATTTTGTGCTAGCTTACGTGGTTGCAGATCTACCGGGATTTAAAAGTAGTTACGCAAAACAAAGCGTGCCCGCTCCGACCGGCTTTAAAGAGTTAAAGAATCTGACATTTTATTAAACCTACACACTTTATATTGCTCCTTGTTTTAAAGTCGTCCTTATCTGGAACTGCTGCAGCTGTCCGCTCTGATCAGCTCAGGCTGCACCGCACCAGTGTTACAATATTAAATACCCCTGATAAGTGAAGTGGATAGCATTATGCATGCCATTATAGGGCAGTGCAGGGATGGGTGGAGTCCTGGCATAGATGTGGATACTTGGACTTGTTCTACCTGACATACATGCAGACCCTGTGGGGCCTGGCACTCAAACCCAAATTTGTGCCCCAACAGGTCAGCATGAGGGGACCTGCTCAGCAGTATGTGTTTGATACTCGAAGCAGCCGTAACCTGTGAAGGATTCTGGGAGTGTGAGATCTGTAAAGGCAGAATGATGAAAAGATTCAGAATCAATAATAATAATGACTTATGTAAATATAAAGGTTTGTCTTTAAGTACTCAGTCAGAGGAATGCATTCACCATCCCTGAACTGAGTCAAGTCTTAAAGCCCCAAAGGCTTAAGGACACACAACCCCTGAAGACGTGCTGCTCCAGTGCTTTATAATGTCAAGCTAGAAACATTGGCGTGCATTAGTCATAGCACCTGTACACAAATACCACACAGCTGCTGCCACACTCTCATATTCGCTTTATTTCCTCTTTCTTGAGTTATTAAAGAGAAGATAAAGATCTTTGCTGCTCTGGGCTTTGTGTATCTTTTAAATAATGGTCGAGCTTAACTCGTCCAGATGAATGAGCACCACGCCTCATGAATAACATCCACCATTTTCCATGTAAACAATCCTAATCCAAAGAAATTCCCAAGATGCACCACAACATGAAGCTAGCATCACGTTGCAAAGCACGAACCAGCAGCTTGTGCTGATGTTTATTGTTTCCTCTCACATGATGTGCAAACATATTCGATTTATTATTCTAATAAAAGCTATAAACATACCAGAGACCGGAAACGTCCATTCTCTGTGATACGTGTAGGGTGCTGTCGAAGCATGATAACAAGTCTGTGGGGAAATTGTGTAAAGGAGATTACATGCACAACAAACCACAAGTACAAACAAACACATACTGTATCCTGAAAATGTTGTTTGGGTAATTCCACATGCAGTCTGTGATTCTGCTCTCCTGTCACTGGGAAACAATTACCGAGTGAGTATTGTTTTATAAAATGGAAACATTTTTGATGCAGTGAACACCACACATGGAATTCTGGTCATTTCCTGCATTTTCATTTAAGTATTCCAACATTTGATAGCTTAGTTATTTTGTTTGTAGGTGAGGTTGGTCAGATAGGATTCAACCCCTTGCATTGTTCACTTTCTAAATCCTTGAATCTCCTCGATATTAGCCCCGCCCACCAAAGATGTAAGCAAGGAAACAAGGAAGCGATAGATGAGGAGTCGAGTTAAGGCATCGTGCAGCAGCAGACGTGCTTTTCTCTCAGCCTTGTTCCAAGCCGTGTCAATTAAATGTGATGTGATTCTTGGTTTGTTACAGCCTGCTGCTCTGTTTGATGATCTTAGATCTCATACTCGCATCACAAATGGTGGAGGGAAGGTGTCATCATAAAAAATGAAACGACTTATAAATACAAAGGAACACTTGATTCATTTCTTTAGTCCTGCTCCTGACATGATTTATATATTTCATCCGTCATGCGTAAAAACACTTCCACACCTGTGCATCCTCAGCTTCTCTCTCCATCGTCTCTCCCAGATAGACTGGAATTGGGACATTTTTCAAAATGTGTCAGATTGATTTCTGGGTGTCGTTGAGGAGGACGGATGACAGGGGAGGTGACGGGGAGGGAGAAAATAGAGCAACCCTTATTGACTTTTGGCAGTCTTTTCACTCTTAATCTGATTCCACCACCACCTCCATTAAAGCCAAACTATCAAAAATCACAAAATTTGACTGTTCTTTGTAAACGAGCAGAGGACCACATTCACTAATTAACTTTGTACGTCTTCAGGAGCCTGAGTAATATCCTCACATGCTGCGATGTTGAGTTTTTAACCAGCTCGGCTCCTTAACGCTCTGGTTTTCCATCATGTAACCGCAGCCATGCAGCGTTTCCTGGGATGTGGAGCTTGCATGCTCGTGGAGTCATCTGTTTACATCTAGGTCGCTCGTCACCAGCTGTTAGCTCCTTAGCAGCCTGGTTGTATTTGACGCTGTGTTTTTGCCTCGAGTGGTAAATCGTGTTTGTTGTTTGTACCTTCAGTGAGAACCGTTTTCTTTCTTCTATAAACGTCTACTTTAATGTTGGAGGCTGTTAAAATAACTCGATCTTTAGGTTCTAAATCATTATTGCAGCTGACACACTCGCTTTTATCCCAGACACCATCCTTATTGCGTGCTGGCAAAGATAAACTCATTCACTGCTATAGCAAAGATATCATTATATGATGTAAATCATGAATCATGTGAAAATGGTGCAAACTAATTGTTTACAAATATTCAGAATTCCCGAAACATCAAACCTGGTGAAGAAACTGAAGTAAGTGATGCCATTAGATTTAAAGTCTTAAAGGGTTCATTAAATCCATTTATTTCTTATTAAGAAAAACTTCTAAGAAGCTTGAAAAGACGGTGACTGGACTCGTTAAAGTTTAACTTAGAGAACCTTCTTTTCAAGCTCCACAGACAGTGTTTCACAGCCTTTTGGATCCACGGCACATATTTCACATTAGAAAAATCACACCACCAAACAAAAATGTGACAAAAAGCATATTGATCATTTTCCCCAGCGCACCAGACATAGCAGAACTGGCTCGGTTTGTCCCCACTATAGATTTTTTTGCTTTCTTCTGACCACTACTCACGCTGGGCCTTCACCTGGGTCAGAGTTTTCACCAGGATCAGGTCAGACTGACTACTTTTTCTTTTCAGATATTTATCTATTAGGGGTGCAACAATACTGTATCGATATTGAACTGTTCGATACAGTGCTTTCGGTTTCGGTATGCATACGTATCGAACAATACAAAATTTTAAATTTATTTTATCAACTTTTCTTCTGACGATGCTGTCCGTGTTGAGAGCTCAGTGGATCTGCGCTCGACTACTCCGCCTAGGCTGCACTGTCGAGTACAGATCCACTGAGCGCAGCACAAGCTAGCGAGACAGAAGCTAAGCTCGTTGCAACATGGCAAATTGAACCTCCCCCACCCTCATTCAGATCTGGCGTTTGGAACTATTTTGGTTTTCATGTGACGTATGACCCTGAAGGTAAGCGCGTCATGGACTAAAGTAAAACAGTATGTCGGATGTGCCACGCAATGCTCAATTACATGGGTGGGAACTAGTGCGTTAGCGCAGTTAGCTCGTTAACGTGTTGGCCGTCCAGCCCCACACGAGGGGCGATCCGCGGTAGCTCGTTAAAGGAGATTTGCCGTGTTGTAGCGTTAACGTCATTTCAGATTAACGCTGACAGCACTAGTGGGAACACAACGAATATGACTGCACATTTACTCTGACATCATCCTCGTGCAAAGACAAGTGGAAGCAGACAAAAACAACAAGCACGCATGCTACAAACTTTACCCGAGTCATTTAGACAGCCGTTAGCACATGATTCTCCTTATGGGGACCTGATATGTTTAATATGCTGCTGAGAATATAGCCCAGAAGAAGCGTATAGTAGAGCTTTTATTTTGGAAAGAGACATTTCTATGTAATAAACTCTCTTTTCCAAAGATGAGTGATTTCTCGATCAGATAGATTTATTATTTATTACTTTGTTGTTTCAGCAACATTAAATATAAAAACTGTACTTTTGAGTTAAAATATATATTTATAATTTTAATAAATGACAAATTAAAAAAGCATGAACATTTTTTTGTATCGAAAAAATATCAAACAAACCGAACCATGAATTTTGTGTATTGTTGCACCCCCATTATCTATTGCTATTATGCGCGTCGTCTCACAGCGTGGCTATTATGTAATTTCTTCTTCTTAGTCTTCTGTTTACTGGCAGTTGGCAACCCATTTAATTAGAGCAGGTAGTTGTACTGCCCTCTAGTGGCAGAGAATATAATTGTTCTGCCCGTTCTTGACGCTAATGAGGTGGAACCAGATAATCTCCCACAGCAAACCTGATCATTTCTCACAGCACACCTATGTTTGGGAAACACTGCCTCAGACGACTATGACCTGGACGACTGTGAACCTTCGCAGACTTAAGAAAAAGTCTGAGTGCAGGAAAAAAGCCAAGTCAGGTCCCTCATTATACAGTAGTTACAAGTCAGTGACTCATCCCTCGACTCTTGAAAACCTAAAACCTCGTTCTGAATCCAAGAGACCTCAGGGGTCGTTGGAAATCTTGAAGTGTGACCATGGCTTTTGGAAAAGAGGAAATAACCTGAATATAAAATGAGACATTACTAAAGGACAGAACAAGATTGATGATGGTCCTCACCTTTATTATTTTGGACAGGTGAACACACAAATGTATTACTAAGCCCATCCAAGAACAGCAGTTGATAGCTCACACATAACATTTACATGTCATTACAGAATGGAGGTTACTGGAGCAGAACAGATGAAATCCCTGCAGCTGTGTTATGTCATATATCATCTCTGTGTTAACAGAGTGTAAAGGCGGTGGGAATACGAACGTGCAATTAAACATATAACGCCAGCTACCCTCTTAACAACCTGTGCAGCCTAACTGACAGTCATGCAGAAAGATCCACTTGAAGACAAGAGTATAAAAAAGGCAAACCACACTATTTTATTAGCTTATTTAACAGCGCCGTAAAATGATAACGGGCCCGTTACAGTTTTACCAACACCGTGTTTTGCATGGAGCCGTATTCTGCCCTGTAAAATTTTCCCAACATTTGCCTTTTCCATCCAGCAGCTGTATGTCAACAAGGCCTGAGTTGTTAGCGCTTCTGCTATCATGCTTTATTGTGCCACACAAAATCTGGTGAAATGGGCCATGATACAGTAAAATGTGCTTTCATGAGCTGCTTAGTTTGAGGGCATGGATACTTTTGTGACAGCAGCTTTCATCACGTCTCCTATTATTAACCCTAGGGTGCATTTTGCAGGGAATGATACTGTGTACTGGACAGACATGGGACTGAACAGAATATCCCGAGCCAAACGCGACCAGACCTGGAGGGAGGACGTCATTACCACCGGCATCAGCCGTGTGGAAGGCATTGCTGTTGACTGGATCGCTGGTTAGTACCGTCACTGCTGGAGCCCTGGAGTCATTTCCACAGGCTGTCAAGTTTGTATCGATTGTTGAAAATTCACACTTTAGGTGCCACGCCTCTAGTTGTAGCACCGAGTCGATGTCATTGTTGTGATCTGAATTGCCAAAAGCCATTAGGCTTTGGTGACAAAGTGCACGCAAAGAATTAGATTTAACTGTGTCTTTAACTTCTGTGTCCTGGAGGATGAATTCTACTTTAATTACATGCATGAATATTGCTTCTTTCCAAACAGGCAACCTGTACTGGACAGACCACGGTTTCAATCTAATTGAAATCTCTCGCCTGAATGGTGCATATCGCTCAGTGGTCATATCAGAAGGACTCGATCAGCCCAGAGCCATCGCTGTACATCCACAGAAGGGGTAGGAAATGACTGTGTGTGTGTGTTTGTTTAGCCTACAATCAGTGCCGTCTCTATAGTTTTAGAAACCACTTACTGTAAACAGCAGATATGTTAAAGACATTTGCTGCTAAAACTAGAAACCAAAGCAGGTCTTATTAAGCCAATTCTGGCTCATCGCATATTCGCTCAGTGGCCACTTTATCCAGTCAGCCTATTATGTGATACCACCATAGCTCACAGAAGCAGTTAATATCAAATTCACAGAGCGGAAAAAATGGCTGACTTAGACTCTGGTGTGGCTGCTGTGTGCCAGACAGGCCTGTTTGGATCCGTCTAAAGCTTCAGATGTCCAAGGATGTTCACTTACAACAGCACAGTAAAGCAGTCAGTCTCCAGTAAGCAGCACTTACTGACACAACGTTGCCAAGTGTGCTGACTTCTGCTGAGCCATGCAGATGGCAGGCTGTACCCGTCCTGCCTGCTGCCAGCATCCCAGTGTGGCTCACGTTCATCCTCATAATACTGATCACTCATTATTTTAATTATACAACCTATTTCAGAAATACTTGTCCACAATTTACCTATTTAAGAGAATGGTGGAGAGTAAAGTGAAATTTAGGGCAGCTTGCTTTGTCCAGCAGGAGGATAATTATATGAATACATAAGAACATGCATACGTTACAATGTATCCAAATGTGCTGCACCTCTAAGCATTAATATGCACCATCCTACAAAGCAAACAAAGATAAAAATGTTTTAAAAATCTACAGTTCAAATAATAAATGAGGTGTATCTGGGCAGATATCTGTTCTGGACCGAGTGGGGTCAGAACCCCTGCATCGGCCGTTCCCGCCTGGATGGATCAGACCAGGTTACCCTGGTCAGCTCGGGCATCACGTGGCCCAATGGAATTTCCATAGACTATGAGGTACAGTCGCACACAGATAATACATCATGTACGGTACCTGTCTCCTTGCTCACCTTACAGTCTTGTGGCTAACATCTAACCATACAAAGGGCTGCAGTTTGTGTTATGCATTTTAAAATTGCCTTCCAGGAAAATACATTATATTGGTGCGACGCACGCACGGATAAGATCGAGAGGATCAACCTTGAGACCGGTGAGAGCCGGGAGATTGTACTGTCAATGGCCAACGTAGACCTGTTCTCCGTGGCTGTGTTTGGGCCTTACATCTACTGGTCTGACAGGTAATTTGTTATTTTCTCAAATGCAAACTCTTGCATTTGCCTGCAAAGCCTTTATAGTAACCTGGCAGTGGCCTTCCCTTCCTTTCAAGGCTTCCAAGGAGAAATATTACACGCTCCTGCAATCCTGTTTTTTTTTAATACTCAAGACAAATATTAGTGTTTGTTTTAGGGTTTGACAAAGGTCTGAAATTAAAAACAAAATCAATCAAAATGTATTTCTATAGCACATTTACAAAGACATCAAAGTGCTTCACACGAGCGCTGCAGGCGAATTGCAACAATAGACAAAAAAAGAAGAGTAATGGTTACAGTAACAACTACAGTTATGTAAAACAAATGCAGACCAGGTGGAAGTCAAAATAATTAGCTTCAAAGGCTACATTGAACAGGTGAGTATTTATGAGTGATTTAAACGATTCACTGGATTCTGACATGCGGATATCAAGTGGAAGATTATTCCAGTTTGGGTGCGGCGATAGCAGAAGCACGGTCCCCTCGAGTCTGTGATGATGACAGTGAAATAAAACTGAATTTAGATGTAGATTCTGATGTGTATTGACAAAATGTTTTAGTGTTTTCAGCTGAAAGGATGCCTCCTGCAGTATGTCTGTGTAACTTCCCCATCCCTCACCCCACCACGCTCACACAGAGAACCTTATTATCGTTCTTCTCCGACTCGCCTGACTTTCAGGGCCCACTCAAACGGTTCAATCCGACGAGGCTTGAAGACGGATCCCAGTGAGGCTGTGACCATGAGGAGCGGTCTAGGGGTTAATTTGAAAGATGTGACGGTCTTCACCAGAGGCAGAGAAAAAGGTGCGTTTTTAAACATTATAGCCGCACAGTTTCACTTCCTGTCTCTTATTATGCTCGCAGATTTTTATGCAATCGAATTCCAAATTTGTGGCTCGCAGACCGTAGATTGGATTTTCATCTGACTTGTATAGGCGGGCCAGTGACTAATCAAACACATGTTGTGCTTTGAAGGCACCAACCCCTGTGCCAGAAGTAACGGAGGCTGCCAGCAGCTGTGCTTCCACCTGGGCAGCGGTCGCCGGACCTGCTCCTGTGCACACGGGCGCTTGGCAGAGGATGGCTTTGCCTGTGAGCGCTATGAAGGTTATCTACTCTACTCTGAAAGGACTATCCTGAAAAGCATCCACCTTTCTGATGAAAATGACCTCAACTCACCCGTGCAGCCTTTTGAAAATCCCGCTTTTTTCAAGAATGTCATAACGCTGGCCTTTGACTACAGTCAGGAGACAGCTGGAGCCAACCGCATCTTTTTTAGCGATGTCCATTTTGGAAATATCCAGATGATTAACGACGACTGGACAGGAAGATCCATCATCGCAGAAAGTAAGTGGATTCCATATTGACGGCGTTTCTATATTATTTTATGTCATCTAACAAGTCCTCTGTGGGAAGCTGTGGGTCCACCACTGCAGACGATGAAGAGTGTGGTTTTCTGCAGTGTGGATTAGCCGTATTTGGTGTGTTTTCAGTCAGCAGTTTCATGTGCCTGACATCCGGAAGCTTGCACTTTATGCACAGAGCTGCATGTTTGTACACTCTCTAATTTATCCGTCCTCACCTGTACCTGTTATGGCTGTCGGCTGGGTTGCAAGCCATAAAAATGTAGTTTGACTGTAAAGTTGCACCGTGGCCGATGATCTGTCTGCTAGGAGGAAATAGTGCATCTTTCTCCTGTAGTTAGGAAGCAGGGTTGTTAAGAAATCAGTGTAGCACTGATGTACGTCAAGAGGGACATTTCTTCTTCAATCAGTTTTTTACTCTTTTACTCCTTTGAAAAGACCAAATCAGCCTGGTTTAAATGAACGATGTTCAAGCTTTCTGCATCCTGACTGAACATGGACCGATCCTCTCTCTGTGCTGCAGCTCAGTCAGTCCTGTCGTGATGAGCATGACTGGAGTCAGATGAGCAGCAGAAAGTCTCCGTTCTGCACAGCTCGCGTCCTCTGGCATTCAGTGACGTTTCCACAGGGAGCAGAGCTCAGCACCTTCCCACCGCCCCCTCGCGCCGAGAGGCTGGCACAGTGTTACTGAGCCCCTCTCACCCATCCCCTGACCCATCTTTAGCGCTCCTGCTGAGGGAGCTTTCTGCTTATTTATTTATCTTCTAGAAATGAACAAGCGTTACCGAGAACCATCTGTCAGGATTTGTAAGCGTCCTTCACACCTTCAAACTTGTGAAATGCATAATGAAAGTGGTGATAATGATAATAATGCACGACAATACCACTGGAAACAAGCTCTTTTGATGCAGCCACAGTGCACAGAGAAATACCATCCTGTGACCCTGCTGGTTCCTAATGAGTTTGTTTGTGTGTTGATTAAAGCAGCACATCCACCTGCTCCATACTTCTTTTCACGGACCACGTTTAGGCAGCGGTGGATCTACTTCTGCAGTATCTTCTCTTTTATTCTAAAAGTTTCTGCCCGAATCCTGTCATTGAGGAAAGGTGAAGATGTTAATCATGTATATTTCCCTAATTAAACTCTGCGTCCCCCATTAATTAGTCCCTCGCCTGGCCAACAATTTGAGAGAAACTCCAAGCTGCCAGACGGCTTTTATTGCAAGCTATTAATTAGTGGTCGGCTGACTCAGGTAGAGTCTTAAGTATTCTGGAGTTTGGTTTATGGGTTTTTATATACTGGGGTGCAGCCACATTAACTCATACTGGCCACATGTTTGCCATTCAGACAGTTAGAATTGGCTCTGACAGACAAAAGCGTGACAGGAAAAATCACAAGACAATCGTTTGACAACTGAATTACTTTAATGTACACTTAATTAATGTTTGTATCTTAGCTGTTCTTGATGGAGACCATCAGAGGTCTCGTGCCTGCAATCTGCTGGAGCTGCACTTCCACTGTTTGGGTTAGAATAATAATGATGGATTGCATTTATATAGTGCTTTTCAGGGCCCTGAAAGCACTTTACAATGCCACTATTCATTCACTCTCACATTAATAATAATAATAATAATGGATTGGATTTATATAGCGCTTTTCAAGGCACACAAAGCGCTTTACAATTCCACTATTCATTCTCTCTCACATTCACACACTGGTGGAGGCAGCTACAGTTGTAGCCACAGCTGCCCTGGGGCAGACTGACAGAAGCGATGCTGCCATATCACGCCATCGGCCCCTCTGACCATCACCAGTAGGCGGTAGGTGAAGTGTCTTGCCCAAGGACACAACGGCCAACAACCTTCCGATTACAAGACAAACACCCAACTCTTGAGCCACGATCGCTCCTAATGCTCCTGTCACCATTGGTCCCACGTTGGACTTTGCACATCTGCTCCAGCTGTTCCTTCAGCCCCTGGTACTCCTTTATTTTCTCTCTGATGTTGCTGGGATTTGCACGTCTATATTAACTACAGTCTTCTGCTCCTTGTCAGCTGCCGCTATGCCTGGTTGGCTGACAATGAGCTGCTTATCTGTCTGAAACTTGAAGTCCCACAGGACTTTGGACTGTTGTTCTCGACCACCTTTGGCGGCGTCTCCTATCGGGACTTGGGAACATCTGAGACACATAGTCCATATGTGGCACAGATGTTTCAGTATAGCAGCGCTCCTCGCCCTTTTATGTGCCACGGACCGGTTTAATGTCAGACAATAGTTTCACGGACCGGCCTTTAAGGTGTCGCGGATAAATACAACAAAATAAAATGACAAAAACTGTGGGATTTTGTAACTATAATAATAAACGTGAATTCACTGAGTCATTGTGTAACTTTATTAGCAGCGTCCTCCTGAAATGCACCAACAACATTGAGAGTAACATCCTCCTCTCGGGTCGCTATGGTAACGCAGAAATATTTCTTTCAAAATAAGACACACAGCTACATCATGGGAAACCGAGTTATTGATAAAAACCCTGAAAACCATAAATTTCACACCCGAGCCTCAACCCCCACAGCCCGGTACCAAACGAGTCATGGACCGGTACCAGGCCATGGCCCGGGGGGTTGGGGACCGCTGGTGGACACTATCCCAGCCTCTATGTGTACGCGGTCCCAGCTAGCCTTACTTCCTTACCAGGGAAGCTGACCACTCTAGCATTAGTGCCTTGGATGTTGCACACCTTAATATGGTCTGTGTCAAGTGTTGAGGATCCAGAATATACTGACGAGAAGCGGGCTCATGGACACATGGGTGGATATTTTCTGCTGGTGCTTTTGCTGTTGTTTGTTTTTAAAATCTTTCTCATCACTTTCATAACTTAGATCAACAATGCAGTTATTGTGACCTTACTTCTCCACAATAGTGATATTGAGAAACACTGAAAGTCATATTCAGTCGATAAATCATAGGGTAGAAGAAGAAAACTGCAGTGAGTAATCAAACATGAATATGACCAGATTTTCTGCTGAAAATCGCGTCTCTCTGGAGGTTCCATCTCTGTCAGTCATATTCATGCAATAACAAGAGAGACTGCAAAGGTCTTTTCATATTCGATGTTTTGGAAATTGGTTTGCCATGAAAACACATTCGGTTCCTGAGTGACTTTGGCATCAACAAATAGCTGTCTGTCCAGTGTAGTGAGGCATGAAGTTATTTCCCTGTCAGTCAGAAAAGAAACACGATCCCAATTCTAACACAATTGGTGCCTGCCATCTGTTACAAGCAAAGTCAGTACTTTCACACATTTATACACAACAGACAACTCTGAGGTTTGGAGCCGAGATGACAGCGGCATATAGCTGGAATCTGCATTTACAGATAAATAAATGAACAATAAACGTAATGAATGCCAGCTCCAAGTGATTATTTCTTTCGTTTTACTCTATGTGATGTTTTAGATGGGCGCTCTTGCTTTACTACGATTATTTTTCCCATGTGACTCCGTTATTCGCTAGAATAAAAAGGCAGACTCATAACGCCGACTCTCATTCAGGTCACTTTGTTGCTCCGTGGTCTGATGTTTCTCTTGTTTCAGATGTGGGTTCAGTGGAAGGTCTGGCTTACCACAAAGGTTGGGACACTCTGTACTGGACCAGCTCCACTACATCCACCATCACCAGACAAACTGTGGACCAGAGTCAAGCGGGCGCCATCAGTAGGCAAGCTGTGGTGACGCTTTCAGAGGAGGACCACCCACACGTCCTGGCCCTGGATGAGTGTCAAAGGTCAGTCGTCGTTCTCATAATGCACTTTTCACCGTTCGCTCATGCATCTGTTAGTTACATGTGGGACTGTAGCTCAGAATATTATCTGCTTGGTATTTGAGGTGCTCCAAGTTTGATCACCACAAAGGTGATTGTTCTCAAGGACAGTTTTGCTTTTGTTATGCCACGCGCTGCTTCCCAGTCACATGATCATGCTCCCAGTTCTGTTTCATGGTTCAAGAGCGTATATATCAACATAAACCAGTCATGAGTATTTAATGGGGGTGAGCGGTTCTAGTTTAATTATTGCAGTGCAGCACCTCAACCATTTAGTTATGCATTACACATAACCTCTTACTTATGTTACATGTTATGTGTAATACTGTGAGCTGTGACTCAGGCAGTGAGTACTTGGCTGCGCTCTGTTTCAACATCGCTCATCAACCATCTTACAGACGGTTGTAAAGAACTGATGTTGAATTAGCTGATTCTGCAGTTTTGCCCTTTTGTGCAATAAACTCACTGCTCAGAAGTACGTGCCCCTTCCTGTTGGCTTCCTGTTTGCCTCCTGTTTGCTTCCTGTTTGCTTCCTGTTTGCTTCCTGTTTGCTTCCTGTTTGCTTCTTGTTTGCCTCCTGTTGGCTTCCTGTTTTCTTCCTGTTTGCTTCCTGTTGGCTTCCTGTTTGCTTCCTGTTGGCTTTCTGTTTGCCTCCTGTTTGCCTCCTGTTTGCTTCCTGTTGGCTTCCTGTTGGCTTCCTGTTTTCTTTTTGTTTGCCTCCTGTTGGCTTCCTGTTTGCCTCCTGTTTGCCTCCTGTTTGCTTCCTGTTTGCCTCCTGTTTGCTTCCTGTGTGCCTCCTGTTTGCTTCCTGTTTGCCTCCTGTTTGCTTCCTGTTTTCTTTTTGTTTGCTTCCTGTTTGCCTCCTGTTTGCTTCCTGTTTGCCTCCTGTTTGCTTCCTGTTTGCTTCCTGTTTTCTTTTTGTTTGCTTCCTGTTTGCCTCCTGTTGGCTTCCTGTTTGCCTCCTGTTGGCTTCCTGTTTGCTTCCTGTTGGCCTCCTGTTTGCTTCCTGTTGGCCTCCTGTTTGCTTCCTGTTGGCCTCCTGTTTGCTTCCTGTTTGCCTCCTGTTTGCTTCCTGTTTGCTTCCTGTTGGCCTCCTGTTTGCTTCCTGTTTTCTTCCTGTTTGCCTCCTGTTTGCTTCCTGTTTGCTTCGTGTTAGATCAGTGAACAAATTTTAATATTAGACAAAAATAACAGTAAATACAAAGTGGAGTTTTTACATAATGGTTTAAAAAATATGATTTTCCATTGATAAATAATTTCATTTATTAATTTAAAAAAGCTGATTAAACCTGCCTATGTGAAAAAGTAATTAACCTAATAAACATAACTGGTTGTTTCGCTCTTGGCAGCTAGATGTCATTTCTGCACGGTCTTTGTTATCATTGAACCCTGAACTCTGAGGCCTGCAGGTCTCTGTTCTGGGTTCTTCTGTGACCTCCTGGATGAGTCGTTGATGGACTCTTGGAGTCATTTTGGTAGGCCGGCTGCTCCCGGGAAGCTTCAGCACTGTTCCAGTTTCTCTCCATGTCGGGATAAAGACTCTCACTGTGGCTCAGTGGAGACACAAAGCCTCTGTAAGCTTGTCCAGACTGATAGATACCAGCGACTTGTTTCTCAGCAGATTACGACATAATGTGTTGATGATCTGAAACAAGTGTGTGAGTGTGACAAATACGAAAAACAAACAAAGAAAACTAAGACATCAGGAAGGGGGGGGATACTTTTCCACATCACAGTACACCTGAACCTTTTTCCACGTCCACGAGCTGAAGTCAGCTGATTACTGTTCAAGGAAGAGAATTATTGATGATTTTCTTCAATCCATCGATCATCATAATTGAAGAGCCTTTGTAATGCATTGTAACTGTTGTGTGGTTAGTGAGTTAGTACAGTCATGCATTGCTCCATTATGCCAGCACTGCCTGTTACACATTTTTATTAGAAGTACAGCTGACAACGATAATGTATCGCGCTCAGGTTTCTCCAGAAAGTCTGTAAATAAATTACACTTGATTCAAAAGGCTGTTGTCAGTTTTAACTAGATCATATTACTGCTGTTTTAAAATCCATATACTGGCATCCTATTAGTTGTAGGACACATTTTATGACCCCCGTTCTTGTCTATAAATCTGTGCATGGAGGTGACTCTTGACATGGTGCCAAGATGTGCCGAAAACAGACTCTGAAATCCACAGAGTGTCTGCTGCTCGCCATTAAGACCTGCTGTCACACAAACTGTCGCTTTCTGGATCTTTGCACTAAAACACTGATGTGCTGCCTCTGCTTTAGCCTCTCTTCTGCTTAGAGTGTAGTACTACAGCAGTACTACAGCAGTACCAGAGTGGTACTGCTGTAGTACTGCTTGACTCTGCTGTAGTTGTTGGTGTTCCTGTTTTTTTTCTCCTGATGGTGAATCTGAGGACACATTTCTGAATGCTGGTATTTCTGCAGCTTGGAGCTCTTCCTGATCGTTCTGTCGAGCAGGCTTAGCCTTCAGTTGTTTTGTGCATAGTGCAGTAGCGCTGAAATCTCATTTATTTAACTCTTAGCTTTTAAAAAGATTCAGGTGCATCTTCTGTTTCTAAAAAGTAGCGTATAAATATTCCTCCTCCTCTGTTGTAAGTTATGTTTAAAACCTGTATTTCATGCATATAAAAACTGCACAGCTGCACAGAGTGAGTACAGCTCTCTCTCCTTTATACTAACTAAATTAATTTCTTGACCTCAGACTATCCTTGGTTGGCAGTTTGGCACCGTATCCATCCCACTCTAGAATCACTGTCTGATAATTAGAATTCAAACACTGATGATTAATTAGTAGCCCCTGGTTGTGACTTCTGACCTGAATCTTTATTATCGCACTGGAGAGGACTTCCATTACTTCATTACAGCGAGAAGAGAGAAGCCAGAGTTTGAAAAGCGCGTTCTCCTATTTGAAAGCATTTTATCTGGTTGTGACTTTGCTGCATGGCTCATACAGCTAATCCTATAAAGACCAATATGTAATTTATTTTGATTTACTTCCCTGTAAATAACGGTTAATTATCACAGAGCATGAATAAATGACCTTTATCTTAGAATTTCTGATGCTAATCCAGTTTATCTAATTGAAGCAGAGCTGCGCTCTTCAGGGCAAAAAGGAGAAGCTGATGAGGATTTGGCAGCTGTGGAATGACGCTGATCATTGACTGACATGGCTGCATGAAGCCTCCAGCTATTTACTAAAGAGGATCTGATGCTGTGCACGTGTCTGTGCGCAGCATCAGATCCTCTGCAGCACAGTCTTCTACACCACCTTCTATAAAAAGCTGTTATTTCTAAGCCCGTCTGAAGCTCCAGGTGACACATTTGTTTTGCGTTCTTGCTGAGGTGGTGTGAATTTTTAAATGAGTGTGAGAGGTAGTGCATCTTTTGTAGAGGCAGGAGGTCCCTGATGAAATTACTCCACTGTTTTTAATTGTGGAAGAGAACACTGAGGTTTGCTTGCTGATGTTAAAAAGCCTCGTTTGGTTTTGTGTTTCATATTTTTCAGCCTGATGTTTTGGACCAACTGGAATGAGCAGAGGCCAAGCATCATGAGATCCACCTTAACTGGCAAAAACATAAGGATCGTCATCAGCTCTGACATCTTAACGCCCAATGGACTGACCATTGACCACAAAGCAGAGAAGCTCTACTTCTCAGATGGGACCCTTGGCAAGATTGAACGATGCGACTATGATGGATCCAGCAGATACGTGAGTGTGATCCCACTGAGCAACAAACTCAAATGGTCAGGGCTGAGATCAGGTTCAAAGAGTGAGTAAAGGTCCAGAGCTGTGTAAAGAACGCAAAACCTTCGTACATGCAGCACTGTGCCATCCATCACCCCTCGTTCTGTTTGTCTCTGTATAATCTGCCACAGACTCTTGTGTCATTTGGCACAACTCAGCCATATTTCAAAGATGATCATTGATGATCATTTCTGATCAGTGTAGATAGGTTAACAACAAACATCAAATAGGCTCTAATTGTTCGCTTTGCACAAAAGTAGAAGAGCGTGATGCAAACCGCATCCAGGACAGAAGCGTCTGCACAGACAGCATGCTAACACAGAGCTCGTGACGAACTGAGAGTGAGATTGTAGTGAGTGCCTGCTGAACCGAGCCCAGCAGCCAGAGCCTGATGAGCAGTCAGACTTACCGTGGACGCCGTGTTTCTCAAGTAGAAGCACTGTGGCAACTCTTTGGGCTGATCTTGCTGTCAGGTTTGCGATCATACATAAAACCGTAAAGAAAGATGCGTCTTCATTATGACAGAGTGTACCTGTAGCCACAGGGTTACAGAATTAACTGATAATTGGGTACAACAAGTAATTATGCAAATGCTGCATTACTTTTTAGAAAGTGAAGGCGTAATGTGTAATAAATAGTTGTTTTTTAGAGAAACTGTGTGGACCTGACACTGGTTCATTCATTTAGTTGAGTGCTTTTATGCTGTTTTTACACTTGAAAGGTTCAAGGGGACGTTTTAAGCCTTCACACGAAAAAGAAAAGCTTTCCTCTGAAAACGGTACGAGGAGCGAAGAACGAGTGAGGCAGCAGCCAAAGACAAAGTCTGAAAGACGTTCATGAAGCTTTTCGTTACGATTACTTTAAAAAAGACTTCTGGGTAAAACATAAAGAAATGAGTTTTTTCGCTGCACTCTACATTTACAGTGAGTAGTGCCTCTGTGTCATTGTGTGGAGCACCGTGTGCTTATTTATAGAGCCTCTCCACCTTAATTTCATTTTTCATTATAATATTCTTATCGTTGTCTAAAAAATGAGCAACTGTTTTAATCAAATTTCATTCTGGCATCATTTCAAACCCCTGTAACTCACACAGCGCTTTATAAAAGAGAGTCACTGACACCGCTGCACTACTGCAGGGTGGTACAATGCAGTCCAGCTGCACGCTGCCATTCAGTGCATGAATGAGCGCACGCCTCCCCGACTGTCACGCAGCATGCAACAGCAGGGCCTGATGCCTTTTGTTCTAATATATATCTAATTAGGGATGGGTACCGGTATCCGGTGCCATGATGGCACCGGTTCTGACATAAACGGTAGTAACCAGACCGAAAAGCAGCGCACATTTCGGTGCTTTTTTTCCTGAGCTGTGATACACTTTCTTCTTCCTTACATTTGTATTGTCGGTTGGCAAACAACTGAAAGGTGCATTAGCGCCACCAACTGGTATGGAATGATACGCTTTAGATTCTAGCCAATCATTTTACGTTTCCGAGGATAGTAGGCGGGTCCAGGTACGTACGTTCTTTTAGAGCAGAGCTACAGATTAAAAATGCCCAAGGCGAAGCGATCAAAAGTCTGGCTGTACTTCACAGCAAAAGATGCAAACTCAGCAGCTGCAACAAGTGCTTTAAGCTGATACTGTGATGCTGTCAAAGGAGGTAACACCTCAAATCTGATGAAACACCTGGCGACGCATAGCGTTCTTTTTTAAAGCCGAGAAATGCGCCGTATTTGATAGCTTGTTGCGAGACCTCACACCGAGCACATCTACTGCGGGTGTGGTGCCTGTTATCGACCCGGAGTTAGCAACATCCCCCAAAAACCCAAAGAGGAGAGTCCTGGCCCCTAGCCCTGCCAGTGTAGCAGAAATGATGAGGATGATGATGCAGCAGCAGCCGTTCTTCTCTGCGTGAGTAGCTTAATGTTGTTCGTGTGTAATTTACGTTGAGTAGGCTAACCACGTTATTACATTAATGCATGTAAGGTGAACTAGCAAACACCATCATAGCTACATGTGGCTGTCTTCTTGTTTGATGGCAGATACTCCCTTCACCCTGGACAAAAAGGCTAAAATGACCAAAGAAAAAGTGGAAAACAGTTAAACATGAGAGGACAAAGTTTGTGTTTTTTCCATTGTTTAAGCTGCTTCCAGCCAAGAGTGATACCATATATGCCCCATAGCTGCAGAAAAGGCTAACATTGTTATCTTTTTACAAAAAAACAGCTGAACATGAGAGGTTTTTGGACCAATTTTGTGTTCTCCATTCTTTAAGCACCGGTTTGAGCACCGTTTAAGCACCGGCACCGTTTCAAAAGTACCGGTTTGGCACCGGTATCGGATAAAACCTAAACGATACCCATCCCTATATCTAATATATATTGTTCTTTTTTATTTATTTTATTTTGTCTTATTTATTATTTTAATTTCAGATTTTTTTTTATCATGCAACCAAAGAAAAAGTCTACTTAAAGCTAATGAAGACCTCTGGGGCTTGATACTGTCGGCCCAGGCGTGCATGTTTTCACATACGCAGGGAAGAGATGACTTTCTCACCTTTGTACACAAACAGGTGGATGTTTCTTCATCCACATTAATGAGTGACCGCCGGCTCTGTCATCCACATTAGTCAGGTGGACTCGACAAAAGGTCTTCACTTTAATGAACTTTATGGCAATATTAAGGCCGCTGCTTTCATTCCCATTTGCTTCTCTAACAGGACTGAATTTGCACATTTTCAAGCTGCTATTATGCTCGACAGAGCCACTGGCAAAGCAGCCAAAATCCATCCCTGTGCACAAATCGAGCTTTTCGTAGTGTCTAATTTTTCGTCTGTTTATACTGCAAATCAACAGGAACTCTGGATACTGACGCAGTGAAAACAGCACACAGACGAATGAAAACTATAGTTGAGTTAATCCTTTCATTCATTTCACCCCGAGGACCACTCCTGTCGGTCACCTCACACTTTCTCCATCCACAGCTGTTACCTGGGTCAGTGACCATGTGCTCCATCTTCTTCTTTAAAAGTCTGAGAAGTTTCATATCTGAAATTACAGCACAGGTCACACTCGGCTTTGCATGCATCCAGAAACAAAAGGCTGATGGTGACAACACTTATTCATGTGTGGATCATACATACAGTCACATTTATGAAACGCGTTACCTGCCTGCCTCCAAAAAACGATTTTTACAAACAAAATACTGACATTTAAAGATATAAAGGACAACAGCAGTTCTCTGTTCAGTTTGTGTCTTTTGCCACTTCAGTGATGTTGAACTGATAATGTGTGATATCACAAATAAAACAGTTTTTGTAGGAAAAAGCACAATCATTTTAATGCGTGAACATCAGAGGAACAAAAACTGCCCGTGCATGGTGATGGTTCGAGCCTCTGTGCTTAAAGGGAGTGAAAGAATCAATGTTATTGGCTGCGATTATACCCCCGTAGTGTTTGTCCGATCCCAAGAGTAACCACAGATACAGCAGACACAGCTGTGCTTCAAACATTCCTCCTGGAAGTTTGTGTAGGGAACGATTCATGGACGGAAAGCTCTGAAATGAAGCTCTCAGATTCCAGCCGAACTTCTGGGACGCGATACTTGATCTTTGTTTGTCACTCGTCTCCGATGGCGTTGATAAAGTTGTTCTTAGCCAGAGTAAATAAAAGTCTGTGAAAAGAGTTCACGTTGTGTCCATAAAGATTTCATGTGTATAATAGAAGCTGGAGAGAAGCAGCCTGTGCGAGGTGTGCAGAGCGTTACAGTATAAGGCTGTGGGTTTAACGTTCGCCTTAATATGACCCCTGCTGCTCAGCACTTTAGCCCATCTCAATTAGTCACCCATATGTTTGATGAGCCAGGTCACTGGGCTCAGAAAGTCTTCACCTGTGGGACCCCACCTGCCCCCGCTGCAGTGTGCTCCTGCTAATGAAGGCTTTGCAGTGATACTGCTCGGGGAGCAGATACTCCATTCCAATTAAAAAGTGTCAATTAAACAAAGATAGCTGACTGTCGACTTCAGCACTTATGCAGACTGTTGTTATGGAAGACGGCACACACGAAACCGACGATTTCAAAGGAAAACGAATAAACAAAAGATACATTTTTTGCACCAGTGTTTAAATCAACAGCAAAACAAATCTGTGTGGATTCACAGAATTAAAACAACACAGGTCCCAGAACTCGTGTGAAACAAGCGCCAGTTTTGTTGTGACTCACATGCATGCAAACTTTGATGGCAGCAGAGTATCCTTGAGGGTACGACTAGTCCTCTCTTTACGGCAGCAGTGCCATCGCATGCTGGCAGAGCGGTTGGCGAGAACAAGATCAGTTGCAGAGCTTTGTGCTCGGTGCCATTTTGAGAGTGGGGACTCCGTCATTAACGGAGGCAGTGCTTCACAAAGGGCAGCGGAGTACACGATGAGGGGGTATGTCAGCATGTTTTACCCCTTTCACCCCCGAGAGAGCGAACGTCCATGGAAAGCTGTCAGGAAGCAGTTTGTGTCGTTTTACTTCAGCAGCGTTCGTAAATCTGAGGCCTGTTGAAGTAATCAGCTGGGAGGTGGTTGACGTGACAATTAAAGCGTTATATTTGAATGTTGTTGAATGAAGAGAATCTGATAAGAAGCTATGAAATATTTCCAATTTTCACGAGTTCGGCACAAAACTAATGCGTTTCTGGCCGTAAACCGAACGACTCCCAAATCTAATTTCCTGTCATGTTCTACCCGACCCATCTGGCGGCTCCCTCTCTTCTCTCTGTCTCTCACTTACCTGATGGCCAGTTGTTGCTTCTGCACGCTGCGCTGCTTTAATCAACACCTGTCCCGTTAATCCCACTATGGCAGAGGGCTAATGTGATGTCACTTACAAGCCTGTCCTGCTAATGGCTGAGACTACAGAGCTGCTTCCCCACCACGACCACCCGCACCCCTCGGCCCTCCACGAGCCTGGAGAGTCGCCGAGGGTGTCGTCTGATGGATTCTTGCCTTTCAGTGGCGCTGTCATTTACTCCCCCAACATCATTAAGCAGTCAGCATGTCTTTATCCTGTCTTCCTTCTCTCACCCCAACCAATCACAGCAGATGGCCCCGCCCCTCCCTGAGCCTGGTTCTGCTGGAGGTTTCTTCCTGTTAAAAGGGAGTTTTTCCTTCCCACTGTCGCCAAAGTGCTTGCTCATAGGGGGTCATATGATTGTTGGGCTTTTCTCTGTATCTATGAAGCGCCTTGAGGCGACATTTGTTGTGATTTGGCGCTATATAAATAAAATTGAATTGAATTGAATTGAAGTGGGCGGCGGGGGTGACGTCAAAGTGACGTCACTGATCTCTCCGATCTAACAGCCGTGTTTTCTTTACCTGTTTTTAGGTCATAATTAAATCAGGACCTGGAAACTTCTACGGGCTCGCCATCTATGCAGACTTCATCTACTGGTCAGACTGGGCCCGCAGGTCTGTGCTGCGATCAAACAAGTACACAGGCGGCGACACCAAAGTACTTAGAGCAGATATTCCCCACCAGCCAATGGGAATTATCGCTGTGGCCAAGGATACCAACAACTGTGAGTGTTTGAACATCTGGGATACGGCGAATTTCATAGCCACTGCATGCAGAGTCGTTTCTGCAAATATTTGTGTGTTGCGTGTTTGCACGAGCCGTGGCGTGTTTCTGGCCGGATATTAGACACATTAATGTTGTTTTGGACTGAAAGTGTGAGGGCGGTAAATGTAGTCAGAGCGTGCGTCTGTGTTCAGTCTGTTCTCGATACAGTTTCTTCCCACATTGACGTTTGTTTCACTTCAGTAACGTTTCGACCAATCCTGATCAGTCTTAATGTTTGATCACATTACATCAATAATCAACAGTTACACATTTCACGCATGTTCTACCCAGATGTGGATATATAGAAGACACCCAACAAAAAACATATATGTAAAAGTGAATCTTAATTTAATGCAGAAAACACCAGGGCTGATAAATGAAAGTGGTCTTATTTAGAGCAGCTAGAAACTTAAGCCTCAGCGGTAATTAATATAAAAAGTGACTTTTGTTATAAAGGGAGTCTCTTAAGTGTCATAAAAAGTTTAATTTCCAAGTAGGGCAGAGGGATGTGGGTGTAAGTGCGTCCCATTGGTTGGACTTTGATGCCACATTTTTCCAGATTTGGGTTGAAATTTAAGGAATTTAAAACTCACTTTATACTTTTTTGTCTTTACATTTATCATAACCGTATATCCTCTTTATAAATAATTACATATTTAGCTAAATTACACAACAGATGAGTGTTGTCAACATTAAATATTGACGTACTCACAGCAGTCCAGTCACGCACACACACTGTACTGACAGAAGTAACGGCTCGTCTGCCGTCACATGAGCTCGACATCCCATCCTTAATCCACACAGTTTAATATGATTTATTATGAACCTTTGCAGCTGTAAGAGTTTTTCAGTTCTTCTGGGAAAGCTTTCCATAAGGTTTAGGAGTGTTTATGGGAATTCTTTAACAATTAAGAAGCACATTTGTGAGCTCAGACCCTGATGTCGGACGTCTGAGTCGTCCCAGAGGTGTCCTGTCAGGTTGAGGTCAGGACTCTGTGCAGGCCAGTCTAAGCTGCTGTCGTTCCCAATCGCTTCCACTTAGTTATAATTACACTTAACTCTTGAATATTCAGTGCCAGGACCTCGGACTCACAAAGTAACATTTTCATTCTTGACTTATTTTGGACAGAATCCTGCGAACAACATGTTGTAATTCCTGCTACATGCTACAGCATCAGGCAGGTTGTTCCTTTTTTAAGTACGTTTTAAGCTGTGTGTATATATGCGAAAAAAATATATAAATATTAGCAACCTAGCATCACTATGTGGTTGCTGCTGAACACAATGATGTTATAATATGTCATAAATAATTAACTTTTTGTTTATATAAATTAGATACCAAATAATTGGCAAAAAAGGTACTTTTATCCCATTGCTAGGTAGTTGCCAAGCAACCAGATGATGTGTCATAATATGCAAAGTCATACAAAGTTGAAGTTTTCTGATATAACATAGATGTTGTTGTCATTAGATAAAACCTGCATGCCTTTATAAGATGTTATGGGTAATTCTGAAATGCTGCATAAAGGCTGTCAGCCATTTGTTAGGCAGCTGCTAAGCAACATGATGATAACATCTGGTTTAGATATTGATAGAGACCTTCAGACGATGTATCAGTGTAGCATTTTTAGTCTTCTGATCATCGGAGGAGTCGGAGGACAAAGAAACGAGCAGATGTTGGGCGTTATAGTTGGACTGTACATGTTGTTGCTGATGTTAATGCGAAGTCTGCTGAAGGTAAGTCACTCGACTTTAGGATTGTATTTTAAAACAACATCACTGTGACTGCTTTAAAAGCCGGACTTGCTTCTGTTTGATTCTTATTGAAGGTCAGCTGTCCCCATGCAGACACATGAACGGAGGCTGCGGCGACCTTTGCCTGCTGACCCCGTACGGGAGGGTCAATTGCACTTGCCGTGGAGAGCGTGTGCTTTTAGACGACAACAGATGTGTGTGTAAGTCACGGAAAGCTTCAGATTGAATCGGGATTACTTTGCCTACATTTACGAGCTCGGTGTAACCCGGCCTCTGCCCGACTCTTTACATAAACGGACATTTTTGAACTCCGTCCTCGCTGCATAACTACACACAATCAAACAGCTGTGGCTTTACAGCACTTGCAGAGGTTCAGTATGAGCTACTGCATGTTGCCGTGCACAATATTTGAGTATAAGAAAAGTTGAGAGGAGCAGGTTGTTTTCCACATATAACGTCGAGTCACGAGGCAACATGGCAGCAGCGTTTGCGTCTAATGTGACATTGCTGCTTGAACATGAAACGCAGTGATGGTAGACCATATGGTGGGTGGAGCTGTTCAAACGAGGAAAGTTTGGCCAGCCTGAACGTGGCAAGTGACTCGGAGCTGGATGATCGCTTGGATGTCATGGCAGACGATGGCAGGCTTCTTACCCACACTCCAGTCTGACTCATTAGGAGGAAGTTTAGCAGTTCAGAGGACGGCTGATCAAAGTCTGTGAAAGTTGCTGGAATTTTAATTCATGCCTGGAGAAAATCACTACAAATGTTGGCATTTCATGTTATGGCACTGTACACCAAATCGACCATCAGTGCAGCATCATAATATTCTCGACAATTCGCAGGCGACCGACTGAAAGTATGTTATTGAATGCAGCATTTTCATACTGACCCGAATGTAAATGTGTGGCTCGCTCCAGTTTGTGCAATAATATTTCCACACTCTTCCTTTGCAGCAGAGAATTCCTCCTGCAACATCTACTCTGAGTATGAGTGTGGGAATGGAGAATGCATCGACTTCCAGCTGACCTGTGATGGAATTGCCCACTGCAAAGATAAATCAGATGAGAAGATGCAGTACTGCGGTAAGAGCATCAAAAAGCACGTTAGCTCTTATAAAAGCCTGATGACTCACAAATGTCACCATACTGGAGTTTAACACATACATGCAATTCTATTTGTTTAGACAACCGGAGCTGCCGGAAGGGTTTTCGGCCCTGCTACAACCAGCGGTGCGTGGCCACTAACCGCTTCTGCGACGGGATCGATGACTGCGGGGATAACTCCGACGAAGCATTGTGTAGCAGTAAGTTCCAGCCCTGTGATCTGCTGGGCTATCCATCAGATCACTCGCTACTGCTTCTGTCAGTGTTTCACGCTGTGCTGAGCCTTTGCTCCCTAATGAGCCACGAGATCATAGCGAGTGCAAAAATTCAAAGAATCTTTCCCCAAAAGCTGATTCTGGGAGCCTGTACAATGTTGTCTTTATTCCAACAGAGCGCAGTGATTTTATTTAATGTAAGTATTTAGTTTAAAGGCAGAAACATACTGAGGTGTTTATATGAAGCTGCCTGAGCAGACGCTAGCAGCTTTATAACAGAGCTGAGTTTACCTGACTAGATGTTGTACCTTCATCAGCGTTTTCTTTTCATGGGACATGAAACAAAAACTTTTTTACATAATCAAAATAGCAGAAAATGACAGATTGATGAATGCAGACAAATGAAATGGACAAGGGCAGAAAACTGAAGCACACACAAGGTCGTGGCATTCAGGTAGCTGTTAGCGCTCCACCTGCAGATGTTGGAGTCCAAGTGTTGTTACGAGCTGCACGCGTCTGTCTGCGAGTGCTGCTTTTGTTCCCGTCTCTCTCTGAAATGCTAATCTTCTGCCGTAGATGTCACGTGCGGCTCATCAGAATCGTCGTGCAAAGACGGGAGCTGTGTGCCCAGCTCGGCGTGGTGCAACCAGGTCATCGACTGCGCCGACGCCTCGGACGAAAAAAGCTGCAGTAAGTCCTCCATCGCAGCTAAAACACACACACACAGCAGTGGCATTGTGACGAGTTGTGCTTCTGTGTTTTGTATTCAGACCGCACCGACTGCTCCCACTTTTACAAGCTGGGAGTGAAAGAAAAAGATTTCATCAGCTGCAACTCCACCTCGCTGTGCATCCACGCCTCGTGGATCTGCGATGGCGCCAATGATTGCGGCGACTACGCTGACGAGACCAACTGCCAGGGTGAGCGCAGGCACGCACAAACACACATTTTGCCTCTTCCAGGCAGATCAAGGAAGCCTCAATTAGAAAAGACTTAAGACAGATCTGGTTTTCAGAGACGATTATGACAGAGGAATGAGACTCCAGAGAGAGCTTAGGAAAGATAATGATCTCCATCGCTGCTAAAGCCCAGCGCACTGACTTGGTTTTGTTGCTTGTGCCAGTTTCCCATGGGCAGAAGTGTGAGGAGGGACACTTTGCATGTCCAAGCGGGAACTGCATCTCCAGCGTGTGGCTGTGCGACGGCCAAAAGGACTGTGAAGACGGAGCAGATGAATTCCAATGCGGTAGGCCAACAAATCGTCGCCCTCTCAGAAGAGCTTCCCCAGAATAAACTGAAATAATAGATGAGGTATTTTATTCCAGCACACAACGCTGTCAGCGCTTGCAAGGATATTTATTTTCTATTAACTAGAAGCTATTTGTTGTAATGTTTTTGGCATTTAAATAGATCCAGGCCTGCAAATATCACGTTAAATATATAAATAGGAGGCAGAAAGACGAGATGATTGTTTATCGCGCCATGAGGCAATTCCTTCTCACTTTGTTTTGCTTAGCCTGATTGTGCGTTTGAGATTTCTCAAGTGGGTGTTGCTGCTTGTTTGAAAGTCTAATTCTGACCCTGAATTCAGAGCGAGGCGGTGGTAGACGCACCATTTTCCCCTGCTCTCTTTGAATTATAATATACAGCCCTTCCAGTGTAACAATTAATTAATGAGCCATCACTCACTGAAGCGGTTACACTGAAGATGGAAATATGGGTTCACTGGAAAGCGGTGACATATGAAAGGATTACACAGTACAATGCCACTCCTCTGCTTCCCTCACCAGAGGCTGCGAGAGCGTTCATTCTTCTGCTTTCGTGCATGCTAATGTGTTCAGAACTTAATGCAAACGCGAGATCTCTCCAATTAAACAGGAGGACCGTAGTTAAGTCGTGGTATGGATTAACGGAATTTGCCCACAAAATGAGAAGCTTGTACACGCGTCCGTTCACATGTCAGGGAAAAACGAGCCGGCTGCTTTAATGCGAGTAGTGGTTCGCGGCGTCGTAGCCGTCGCGCACACACGCGGTAATTGGACCTGATGAAGTTATACGCACACACACGCAGGGTGGAAACCGTTGCTGACTTGATTGGCGTTGTCAGTTCATTGTCTCAGACTGCGTGGCCTGTGTCAGCTCTGCCTTCTCTGTGAGGTAAACGAGCACTTTCACACTCGCAGGTCTGCTTCAGCTACTTCTCCTCCCATGATCCTCCTCTGTCGCACCAACCATCTGCATCTCCACAAACCTCCTCGTTTCCTCTTGCTCGGCAGCTCCATCTTCATCCTCTCTCCTTCATCTCTGCTCGTGTCGTGCCCGATCCCCTCCAGTTGTGACGCCCACCTCCAGGCTCCTTACATGTTCTCCTCCCGTCTCCCTCTCGTCCACACGAGTATTCTGTCTTGGTTCTACTGGCTTTCATTGCAGAGGATACCTCCACCTCTCCAGGCTCTCCTCCACCTGCTCTAAAAATCACAGTGTCACCTGTAAACACGAGAGACTCCGCCTCTCCGTCATCACTGCAAACAAGAAGGCAGTCATCCTGTATCCCACCCCCACCTTGTACCCACCTGTCACACCTACTCAAAGGCGTCAAAAGTACAGCCTGTCTGAAGTACAGATACTAGTGTTTAAAAATACTCCAGTAAAGTACAGAAAATTCTACTTAAGTATTTGTACTTCATTACTCCCCACCTCTGCTCCTACTGCACACCTCAGCCAATCATCTGCTTTCTCTGAGAGACAGCGTGACGCTCTGACCTCCTCTAAACGTCTCCATCAGCACTCTGAAATCAAACCTCACATCTGAGGAGCTCTTTCTCAGCACGAAGCCACCTCTGCTCATCGTCACCTCTCTCCCTGTCCTAGTTTCAGCAGCTGCATCCTCTGCAGTTACTCCAGCTCTGCACATCAGAGCGTCAGCATCACATCGCTGAACATTAGCATCTAATTCAGCTGTTTCTGCGACTGATGAAAGGCATCCTGTGACTTTTATGATTCCTTGATCTTTGTAATCACTCTACTTTCTGTGACACATGACCTTTGCACAACCAAACAGCTTCATGTTAGCATGCTAAACTGAGATCATGATGTCAAAAGGAGCTACACAGTTAGCATTTAGCATCCACGTGTCAGAGTACAGCCTCAGCGATTTATTTTTAAACGAGCAGCTCGGCAGCAGCTTACATAATTAAGACAAACACAAATAAAATGCAAGCAAAGGACTTAAGTGCATGCCTTTGAAAGCATTTCTCTGCGATAACACAAATGTGGCCTTTCTTCTGTGTAATTACTGAGGACCTCAGCTATAAACAATAGAAGAGGGAGTTCAGTGCAATTTTCAAATTTAATGCATTTCCGAGTTATCAGATTTATTTTGTAAATTGCCCGCGAACGTCGTAGCAGATGCATAACACACCAACGCCATTTCCATTCCTTTAACTGGAAATGTGGTTTTGTGTGAAACGATAACGTCCCCGTGCTTCGAATGTGCTTCTGTCAGAGCTGATATAATTCTTTGAGAAGTTCTGAATAGCTTTTCCCGGACAAATAGACAATATTCCCATCCCTCTGAGTTAATTATCATATAAAAAGCTCCATCCACTGATAATCTAACTGCATCGGGATTGTGCTTTGAGGGAAACGTTTTACATTTCAGAAATGTGAAATTCCACGGCTGATTAGACCAAACACTCGTTTGTCTCTTCACGATTCACAGTGCACTTTTCCACTGTGCAAAACACTATTGAGAATGAGACATGAAAGACTTCTTTGATAGGTTTATCGTGCTGTAGACCTGCTATTTTGTCATACACAGGAAGCAGCTGTTTGCATTTGAAGTGCAAATTTGGCATCGCGCACGGAAAGTCTGGATAATCGAGGTTTCCAGATTTAGCTGTTTAATGTTTATCTCGTCCTTATCTTCCATCGTAGTATCAGAACACATAAAGTTAGTGCAAAGTCTGACAGAAAGGAAAGCAGCCCAGCGTGAGACACCCCCCACCCTCAGTCGTATCTATATTTGCTTGTGCTGCGGTCTGACCTGGTGCGCTCATCCCGTATCCTCCTCCCAGTATCTTATCAAAGCTCTGGCAGACTTTGCTGGGCTGACATCAGAGAGAATGAGACCACAGATCTCGCCGGGGAAACGAGGTGGCTCAGTGACACAAATTCTTCCTTCTGCACAATAACTACACGCGGTAATCAGCAGAATGCATCCTTGGTTTCCGGTGCCACTCCAGTATCGTTTCACGAAGAGCAAAAATGATTTGAATCGATATTCAAGTGATTTTTATTCGATTTTATTGCCCTGTAACTACAATCCATCATTCCTTTGGTAAAGTGCTGTTTGCAACGGGTGGTGTGGCAGCTTTGTGCACGTATGTGTGCTGCTGAGCTGAAAAGCTAAAGAGAAAAACAAGCAAGCCAAGGGGCAAGTAGGAGTCAGCCCACTTTCTGAGTTTTGATTAAAAATGTTCTGCTCCCTCTGTAGGCTATGGCACATTTGTTGTGGTTTCCTCCTCACTTTGTGTGATTTATGGCACTGAAATTCCTCGTCCACTGCCCTCTGCAGACTCGTCCTGCTTGTGGAACCAGTTCGCCTGCTCCAAGAACAAGTGCATTGCCAAGCAGTGGCTGTGCGACGGCGAGAACGACTGTGAGGACGGCCTGGACGAGAGCGTGCAGATCTGTGGTTAGTGCCCTTTCAGCTGTCGTGCAAAGTCTGATTGTGCTATAAAAGGTCACATTCGCCGTATCGCATTACAGCGCCGTGGCTTCACGTGCTCCTGTAGCCGAGCTGGAAATGAATGTAGAGAAATGAAACAATCTTAATGAGGCAACAAATGAGACTGCGGGCGTTTCTGATAATTCGAGCGAGCACTGAGGCAAATAGATTTTTCATCACTGAGGCCCCGGAGACATAACTATTTCAATGGGCAAATGAGATGTGTATGTAATGAATTTTACAATAAAATGAAACGAATACTACCGCAATAAAGACACAGGAATTGCTGTGAGCACCGGTTGTATAATTTGGTTGTAATGGCGTGTCAAGGAAGAAACGGTCCACAGGCTCCTCACTTACAATTACTGTCCAAAGCTAGATCTGCATTCAGCTGTACATGGCTAATTGAACGACTGTATTTACTAGAGATGGCACGATACCACTTTTTTATGTCCGATACCGATACCGATATCATAAATTTGGATATCTGCCGATACCGATATGAATCCGATATAGTGTTTTTTAATCAATAAAACTGTTTTTTTAATATCTTGCTGCTTTTTGTATAAGTTCATACTCAAGTTAAAAAACAACAACAACACTAAAGCTATTCTGTTATACATGTATGTAAAAAAAACACACTGCACCCAAAATATTTCATAGATCAGCAACACTGATCAATCTAATAAAGTTAAACCTGCTCCATCCTCCCTATTCTGGTATTTTAAAGAGTACTTAGCAGAAATATTAAGCAACCTAACTAACAGGGTTGCAAACTCCCAGCAAAAGAAAATAGGGAACCACCGTCTTCCTCATGATGCTTAATCAATGTAATCAACTTTAATTTGATGCAGGGTGAAAAAAATTCACAGAAATAAATTATTTTTCAAGAATAATTAAATAGATTCAACATCTTTCTTCAACAGAACTGCAGACTGCACAGATGGTACCTTCCCAAAGGAAAAAGTACTATAGCTTACTAGGGTATATTAGACTTAACAGTTACTATATACAGTAATGGACTTCTATACATTTTACATCAGATTAAAACTTTGGGTGTAAGATTCAGATAATTATTTATTTAAAGCTCGACATTTTAAATGAGAATAAGAAAGAAAAGTATGTCTTTGTGCCCCCTTTTCCCTGTTCATGCCCTATTGGCCCCCCTGGCTAAACTTTGCTAGATCCGCCCCTGCACAGTTACCAGCTGTCAGCTACGTAGAAAAAGATCCTGGTGTAGAAATAATATTAAATAAATTCTAACAACAGCTTATCAAGCTTAATAGTGCTGCTGTTGTTCAGCCGCTGGTTTCCTCTTTCTGGTGAGAAGTGGGCCAAAAACAAACAAGAGAGACGGACTCGCGACAGAAAAGCCGATCAGCTGATCATTGATCTGTTTCACGATTGAAGTAGCAGAGAGAGAGAGAGAGAGAGAGACGTCCGCTTCTGATTGGATGCACTCTTTTAAAAGTGCGTCTGTGTTTTGCAGGCACGGTGACGTGTGCTCCGGGGCTGTTCAGCTGCCCCGGGTCTTATGCCTGTGTTCCAAAACGCTGGCTGTGTGACGGGGAGAGAGACTGTCCTGATGGGAGTGACGAACTTTCCGCTGCTGGCTGTGGTAAATTCTTCAAAACAAATTATTTCAGAGAACGAAGCTGCAAGTCGACGCGTGTTTGCACGCTGTCGTTTTGTTGCAACTTAATTTGTCCCACAGCAAATTAAGGAACCCACCAACCAAACGCCCCCTCCTAATCTCTGCGTGATATTTATGTTCAGAGCAAACATGTGAAGCAGTGGTTAATAGATTAGGATTGTTCAGTTTCAGCCTGTTTTATCTGCATTCAGACATTTGATTAGTCCCAGACGTGATGTCATCTTCTCAGTGCTGCATGTTTGGTTTTAGAGTGTTTATCCACAGATTAGCAATTTAACTAATTTCTTTTAATGCGTCAGCACCCAACAACACATGCGATGACAGCTCGTTTCGCTGCCACAACAAAGCGTGCATCCCCCAGCGATTCGTCTGTGACCACGATAACGACTGTGGAGACGGATCTGATGAGTCGGTGGAATGTGGCAAGTAGATGTATCTTGTTTTTCATTTTTCTTATATTCACTATCAATGTGCTCGTGCTGAAAGCTGCACCAGGCAAGTTCCATAACAGTATTTTATACATTAAATCTGTTATATGAATAATGTTGAAGAATGTTTCATTTATACAGCATCAAATCACAACAACAGTCGCCTCAAGGTGCTTTACATTGTAAGGTAGACCCTACAATAATACATACAATCATGTGACCCCCTATGAGCAGCACTTTGGCGACAGTGGGAAGGAAAAACGCCCTTTTAACAGGAAGAAACCTCCAGCAGCACCAGGCTCAGGGAGGGGCGGGGCCAGCTCAGACTCTGTAAGATTACTGCAGGGTCTTTCCAGGATGAAGCAACTTGAGGTGACTCTTGGTGTAGGAGCCCACATGCAGTTTAATTTGAAATGTATGCTTTTATTTTGATAGTGCAGCAGAAACAGGAAGTTGGGGGACAGTGGAGCCACATAGTTTTTTGACCTCGAAATCTCTCTTCATCTATTTTGAATTGAGCTTTATACATTTGCATAATTTGGAGTTGTGTTGCTGTGGACCTGTTTGGACTTTTGAAAGTAAATATTGAGAAACTGCATCGAGGACTGTTGTGTATTTAAGCTACGGCTCCATTCGCAGGAAACCTACACTTGGTGTCATTTGGTGCTGCATAAATAAAACTGAATTTTTTTTGTAATGCAGCAGTTGTGTTGATGTGATACTTGTGACTACACTGCAATGTTTATCGTCACCAAACCACTTACTGTTTTTCAGCAAGTGACCGTCTTATTAATGTAAAGTAGCAGGAAGTTTAAAAAAGTGCCCAAAGGCAGTGAGCAGAAAGTCGGCGTCGGCCTGTGAATCAGATCCTGTCCTTGTATGTTGGGCTGCTCTCAAACACGTGCACGTGATGTTCTGTGTTTATTAGCTTTGCTGCAGCTTTGACTGTTTGTCTCGCAGAGGGGGGGTTCTCTGTGGCAGCCGTGGTTTATGATTACCGGCTGATGAAACGTGTGCATTTAGTGTAGAGATGTTGGCCAATGCAGCTGAATGCCATTACGCCTCCAGATCACCATGCTAATGACATTATGAACCATAGTGGTGGAAATCTCGCTTTTGCAGCTTGATTTGACAGAACTGATTTGGATTCAGCTAAAGATGCGCCCTAATCTAAAACGATGTCGCTGCCAACTGCAGTAAGAGAGCGGCTGTCTTTCTCTTTCTTCAGTCTATCGTTCCTGTGGATCAGAGGAATTTCGCTGTGGGGACGGGCGCTGTCTTCTCAGCTCTCAGTGGGAGTGCGATGGCTACGCGGACTGTCCCGACCACTCTGACGAACTGCCTCTGAACCTCAAATGTCTGGCTGCAGGTAAGACTGCTGTTTGGCTCTCAGCTGGAATCTCTCGTCAGTGTCATCAGCAGCACCAATCACCCAGGAAGCCGGTGCGTATATATGCTGCAAACAAAAACGGCGCCCCGGAGAGATTTACTTAAAGGGATTAATCTCCCAGGATCCACTGTCAGGTTCAAGTCCTTCCTCGCCTTCACGGAGGAATTGCAGGGCGCTCTGCCTTCACACTCATGTCTTGCTCTTTTCAGGAAGCTTGTGCAATGGCTCCTTCTTCATGTGTTCCAACGGACGCTGCATTTCTCAGGGGAACCTTTGCGATGGCAAAGATGACTGCGGGGACCGATCGGACGAGAGGAACTGCAATGTGAACGAATGTTTGAACCGCAGAGTCAGTGGGTGTACGCAGGACTGCCAGGACCTTCCTGTAGGCTATAAGGTAAGTGTCCAGTGGGCATCATCGATGATAAAGACCAAAAACCAAAATCAGTTTGCAATTCATGCAAAACAGCCTAAAAATGAGTCTCAGGGTTTCACCTGTCACGCTTTAAGGTGTCAAACACTGTGACCTACATTTTAAGCACTTGCATAAATTCCAATTCAGTAGCAGGTGAAATATGGAGCTTATATTAGCAGTGGTGGACCTGAATGATTAATGGCTGATAATAAATCAAGGCTAACTTTGCACTTCATTACACAGATAAAGATGGGTGGGAGTATATACAGCACACGCTGCCTCTCACTTTTTGAATAACCTTGAAGACTGTAAGGTGAGCTTAATGATATGCCAACACCTGCTCCCTCACTGCGCTCTGCGATTCTACGGTACCTGGCAATGGTGCGGGGGTCAAAGTTCAAGGCCACACCCCCGGAGTGTTTTGGTGCCTTTGCCCGTTGTCGTTCTGCGGCGGTTTTATTGCTTCCTGCTCTTCCTCGTGATGGTGGTTTACAAAGAGGCTGAAAGCACAGGAAGCATCTCCTCCTGATCGCAGCAGGGGCAGAGCTGCACGTCGAGCACGTCGATGCGAACCCTTAGCTCATCCATTTGTGGCCTGAACAGGAAGATCAGCAGAAAGGCCCTCAAGGTTATAACTTTGGATAAGAAAGGGATTTGCAGCGGCTCCCGAGCAGCTGATTCAAGCACTTTCAGTTATTTTTTGGGGTCCTCGGTCACTGGAGTGCAATGGAGTTTTTAAGCTGAGGAACAGTACGTCTAAATCATGGCTTAGATGCTTCTGTTTGGTGCTTGGTTTGGGAGCTTTTTGCTGACCTGCATTACACTGAGGCCCAGAGATATATTGTTTGTTACTGCAAGCTGCTCTAAAATTGCTTTGATGTTGCTTTAATAACAAAGCTGTCTCACTGACACAAGTTAAAATGTTAATAATTTGTCTGACTGCAGCAGAGGAAGCGTCGCGACAGCTCGACTGAGGCTTTTTGTTTCCTGCGCTCACGATCAAAACGCTTTGTTTCTGCTTTTGTGATCAGTGTAAATGCTGGCCTGGTTTCTATCTGAAGGACGATGGCAGGACTTGTGTGGATGTTGACGAGTGCTCCACGACACTTCCTTGCAGCCAGCGCTGCATAAACACGTACGGCTCCTACAAATGCCTGTGTGTGGATGGCTACGAAGCCTTGGAGCGTAATCCTAACACGTGCAAGGCTCTGTCAGGCAAGTCTGATTTTTTTCTGTTTCTCAGGTTTGCTCAGCGTGCAGAAGCCCTCTAATGATGCATGTTCCTCATTTTAGCTGAAGAGCCCTTTCTCATTATGGCAGACCACCACGAGATCCGCAAATTGAGTGTGGATGGCTCAAATTACACCATCCTGAAACAGGTAAGTGATACGTGCATGTTATTCTTGGATAGAGGACCATTAGATATTAGAGGCTGCAGATAATCATCCTGTTCTTTTTTGTGCTTGAATGTCCGCTAACCCTGTTGTACTGATACCATTACAGAGAGACGTCCGTAGTAACACAATAGAAATTATTTTTGGTGCTTTGTTTGCCTTTAATCAGTCTGTGCTGTCCAGCGGTTTGACCCTGTAACGCTGTTGCCCATCATGCATTATTTTACATAATAAGATTTAAACTGTCTGCTGCCGTGTAATGTAACTAACTGTTCTACAGTTGCAATGACACTAAGATGGTAACATCTAATGATCTAATATGTGCATTAACACACTGTTTGATGATTTATTCTGAACACTTTTGTGTCACCTGGTTGAACCAGATCGAGTTTGTGCAGAGGTGAAACTTTATTCTCCGACCTTTAGCATCAAACCTACACATGATGCACAAACCTCTCTAACTTATTTTCTCTATTCATGTACGGTATTTGGTGTCCACCTTGATTTTCCAACCTCCCATAAAGGCAGAGGACAGTTGTTCTGCTTGGTGATGAGAGAAATCGCCCAGAGGACCTGGAGGAAACACTATTTCAGTCATGCTGAGGTCTCATCTCTGCTGCTTCAGGCGAAGCTTAAATCTGACTGTTGAGCATCGCGAATGTTTAACTGTGATTCACTGTAAATCACCTCACAGCCGTCCGAGGGTCTGCTCTCACGCTCATATTAACCTCTTGACTCGCTGTATTCTGCTGATTGCGCTGCTGTTCTCATTAGCCACAGCTCACTTTAATCACAGCCTGTTATCGGCAGCTGACCTCATTTCACTTCGCCACACCCTCACTGTAGCGACTTCCACAGTCGCTAGAGGCCGGGGATGGAGCCCGCCTATTTGCCTGACGCGCTGTCAAGTTTACGCAATAATGCGAGAGGTGGAATTGTTTACTTGTTTATTAAAGTGTTTACAGAGTAATGTCATCTCGCGATTTGGACTCTTACAACGTCACAGGCTCTAATGTAACAAGACGAAACATGTTGTGCAGCGGTCAACAAAAACTACGGCTACCCAGCCCTCCTCTCTGTCAAAATCAAAACCAGTGAATGACAGACTGACAACGCCCTCTTAATGTCGCCGCTAGCACCCACGTGACTCCCATTACACATCACCATAGCAACCAAAACAAATGAAAACCCAGTGATCATCAAAAAATTCAATACATTCAATTATGGCTCCTACACTCACGTACCTGGATTTTATAAAAAAAAAAATTATTGTTACTTTTTACATCCGTGTTGTGTAAAATATGATCATTTGTAAAACATCTAAACGACATAATTAAATGAAAATACAAAAAAACATTTCCTGTTATTGTACATGTATAGTGAAATTCTGGAAAAAATAAATCATATTAATAGTACAGTATAATAAAATGTTATAGTGCTGTGTTGCATAGAGAATAATCTAATTAATATAATACAATTGTGTTCGTTCCTCTCTTGTACTATGAAAGATGCTTTTGTCACAGGTCTGCTCCTCTTTGCACTGTGTGGTTACAGGATCTCTGCTTTATTCAATATTTGAACAAGCCGGAGGATTATTGGCAGGCCTGCTTATTTCAAGATGAGTCTCAGTGCCTCGTTGGTAGCTAAACATTAACACTGTTCTCTGTCAGAAAAATTCAAGAAGCTACATCCAGCCTGAGTTAAATGTAAACAGCAGAAGTAAAACAACACTAATTTATTATATTTACACTTAGATATTTACCTGTTTTTGTCCTTGGCAGAGGAGCTACGTCTGCAGAGAGAGAATCAGGGGGCCTGGTCTGGGTTTAGTGTTCGTCTAGTGTCTCCTTGTCTTTGTAGGTTCCCCTTGTGTCTTCTCTGTGTCCCTCATCCTCTCTCTGTCTCTTGTGTCAAGCTTGCATGTCCCAGTTTACGTCTCTCCATGTTTCCTGTTTTATTTTGAAAGTCTTGTGTTTCCATGTTCAGTGTGTTTAGTTTTGCTTCGCCTGTGGCGTCATGTTCATTTGTGTTGGACTGACTAATAATAACCCCAGAAGCTCATAAGTAATCAGACTGATTTTTATTTTGAAAATCTAAATATCTCTGAAATAAGAAAAGTTTTCATGAATATCTCCGTGTCTACACAATGTTTGTACTGGAAAAGCAGCAGGATTATTTCCACATTATATCAAATCCCCGTATTTACCAAACAGTATTCAGAATATATAATCCATACATGTTTAACTGTATGCAAGTCTGCTCTCACAACACACAAACTATTCAAGCTCACAAACCAAAACAACAAACTGTGGTTAACACTAAACCTCTGAGCTCTGTGAAAATACTTCATTTGCTGCAAAATTGATGCAACATAATTTTGCTCAGACGAGTTTTAAGCAGATTCACATAAAAATCGAATCTGACTGAAATAAAAACAAAAAGAAAATATGAGTTTTATACAGTCATATTGTTCATTAGCTTTCAGTTATGTTTTCCCTCAAATTCATCAACAATCGTGGAACAGAATGAAAGAGTTATTTTTAAAAGTTTTATTTCACGTTCGAGGAATCCATTACGAGTGCTGGATTCTGCAGCGTCTGCAGGGAAACGAATGGAAAATGCAGCGGCGGTGGAGGCGCTGATAAAGGGGCGTGCAGGCTTCATCTCTATAGCTGGTGTTTAGAGTGAGAAAGGTCCCCCCAGGACGCTTTGGCACCTGTCTGTGAGGGTGTTGATGGTCTGATGAAGATGTCTCGTTTCTCCTGTCAGATTGTCTGACATCTTTTCTCAGCACCCACAGTGTGAGACAGCAGGGTGGGGGCACTTGTTTGGTGAGCAGCTCTGTGTGACTGACAGAGGGGTCCTGTGAGCGTGACAGAGGAGGAGAGCACTTCCATCTTCTGTTTTGATAGACTGCAACGTGGTCTCGACTCACTTATCCAAAGCTTTGTGTGGTTGAAAGTACTGGAACCTATGGGAACATCCAAATCAATATCACAGTCAAAATCACATCGCACAAAGATGCTGGAGAAATCGAGCATTTCAAGCTGATGTTTCACCTCGCCCGGTGTCATTAGCCGTTCTCGGTAAACTAAACCTCAGCATTTCCTGTCTTTGTGTGATTCTCAGGGCCTCTACAACATCATCCATCTGGATTTTGATTACAAGAAAGAATTCATCTACTGGGTGGACTCAACCAGGCCGAGTGGTCGAAAGATCAACAGAATGCGCCTGAACGGGAGCGACCTGAAGGTACCGCGGACCTCCGGCGCTGACTGTGCCACGCAGCGCCTCGTAGCACCCTGTCAAACATCCATTTGCTCCACCTGCTCCGACCCTTTTTTAACTTCTTTCTCTCTTTCTGCTGTGCCGAGTTCTCTCTCAATGATCCATTTAAGCCATCAAGCTGCAGTTCAACAGCAACCTTTCTCTATTTTGTAGATGAGTCATTGCATGTTGCTTAAGTGGCTCATTATCAAGCTAAGATGATGCTGGTTATTTTTTATCCTTAGCAGCATTTTTCTTTTTCTGTCAGCACTCGATGACCTGTTTGCTTAACAGAAATTAATGCATGTTGGTGATAATGGGAATATCATCAATGGCTTTTAGATGAATGCAGCGGGCGTAATGATACAATGGAGTTTTTTAGCGTAATGGCCGAGGTTTCGCGCGGGCCACGAGATTGAAGTCCGCACAATGGACACTGGGATTTAAGCAGAACACCCGCTGAGCGCCCCGTGCCACTTCTCATTAAAATAACTGCGTGGGGCATTAGGCTTATTCAGCTCAATTACTTTCACTCTGTAAGCTTGAGCCACTGCCACCGCTTAGCAAGAGGACAAAGTGTCTGAGACACAGACAGGAGCTTCTCAGATCAGGTTAATTAAAAGAGTCACTGATATCCAGTCCTCATAGTAACGGTTGGCCACGCGAGGAGGGCGAGACTATTGAGCGGAAGCTTTTTCTGTGGTTTTCTCTGCTTTTCAGAGATGTTTGCATTGCTTTATTAGAACATTTCAGATGTTGGAGCACGCTGCGGCTGCACGCTGCGGCTGCACGCTGCATGCTGCGGCTGCATGCTGCGGCTGCACGCTGCGGCTGCACGCTGCGGCTGCACGCTGCGGCTGCACACTGCTGCGGCTGCACGCTGCTGCGGCTGCATGCTGCATGCTGCGGCTGCATGCTGCTGCTGCATGCTGCGGCTGCATGCTGCGGCTGCATGCTGCGGCTGCATGCTGCTGCTGCGGCTGCATGCTGCGGCTGCATGCTGCTGCATGCTGCTGCTGCGGCTGCTCTTACACATGTATGCATTTGATGGCAAATAGAAAAGTGCAGCTGTGACATTAATTGTTGGTTTGCATAGAGTTGAAGGATCATTTCTCTGCATTTACCTGCTATAGCATAAGTAGAGCAAGTCCTCACTGCTGAACTGCTTTTAACAGTGTTACACGCTGCAGTACTTTCCCTGACTCAATAAAAACATGTGTAGATATGATGCCACAGCATTGTTTAACATCCAGCATCACACAACTCACAGACCTTGAAGATTTATATCAACTACTGGGGCTTTCTGAAGAAGCACTAGTTTCACAGAGTCTATGGGAGGTGATGTGGTGCAGAGCAGGTGATACCAGGACCCCGAGCCCCATTAAATACGCAACCCTTGAGTACACCGAGTACACCGAGTACACTGTTCTGTGAACAAACACAAACCCGGGCTGTGAACTCATTAAGGCCATAATAAAGGAAGCACATTTTAAAGCCATCATACTTCCTGGATGTCCTAATTTTGCAGATTCTATCACCGTCTGAAATGAATACAGTGATGTATGTGCAGGTCATTTAAAACCCCATCAGTGTTGTGTAGCTGCAGATATGCACTTTCTGTTTTGTTCATTAAACTCCGATTCTGCTGCCCGTTAATGATGCTGCATTTCTCAGTCAAACAAATCTGTCCTACTAACCATAATAATTTCACTTCTGGATGTGTACAGTTGTTGAATACAATAGAACAGTTTAATGTGTCCTGAAGAAGAGGAGGATGAAGCCTTTCTCAGGGCAAATATCTCCCTATTGTTGAAGGGCGTGTGAGGGATTTAGAAAATGGCTTCTTAGTGGCACAATTCTTCTTTCTATTTCTATTAAAACTGACAGCACCGACCTATCAATAGTGCGTGCCAGTTCAGCTGAAATCCAATATATTTCTTGACATTCATCCATGAAAGAAAATGTTAATGACTTCTAAGATATGCGCCGGACAAACCTATGCACCGAAATTAATTTTTCTCAATCTCTGCTCTCAGATAGTCCACAGAACAGCGGTTCCCAGTGCCTTAGCCGTGGACTGGATCGGAAAGAATCTGTACTGGTGCGACGCAGAAAAGAAAACGATGGAAGTGTCCAAAGCCAACGGGCTGTACCCTACGGTGCTGATCAGCTCGGGCCTCAAGAACCCGACAGATCTCGCTCTGGACCCCCAGACGGGGTAAGCATGTCGTGGCTGCACTTTAATGCGTCGCTGCTTAGAAGGATCGTCGCAGCTTCACAGAGATCAGTTATGATCTTCTATGATCGCTCTCACATTAAGTTGAATTTGGAAGATGCATTTGTGCTTTTCTGTTCTCCCACTGAATGTAATTATTGATTATTTCTATCTGAATCTTTGTAAAACCCTTTTATGGCCGTCATTCATCACCGTGTGCGCTACGCTACCACGCCAGTAAAAGCTGCGGCCTCGTGACAGCAGCTCTTTGAACCGTGCTGTCCTTCTGACCAGGTACATCTTCTGGGTAGACTGCTGTGATCCTCCTCACATCGGGCGCATCGGCATGGACGGCCGAGGGCAGACGGTTATCATTGACACAGAGATCTACAGCCCCACAGCTCTCACGATCGATTACACCAACAAGAGGCTCTACTGGGCCGACGACAACCACATCCTGTTTGCCACCATGGATGGCGCCCAGAGACGCAAAGGTGAGACGAAGGTGTCGCTCGGTTAAAGAACAGCTGCTTATTTCCTCAATGAGAGTTTGTTTTCACTGGTACGTGATCATTATTCACACTGTGTTACATGATTAGCGGCACCGCGGTTGCTATGCAGAGTAGGACAGAGTGTAATTGAGGTCCGCTGTGGTTATTCGTCCCGTTCCAGTGTCCTACGATCACATCCAGGGAGTAATGGCGCTGACTTTGTTTGAGGACTTTGTCTATTGGACTGACGGGAAGTCCAAATCTCTGCGACGTGCTCACAAGACAACCGGCGCTCAAGGGATCGAGCTCCTCAACTCCTGGCAAGCCATCAAATCCATCAAGGTCTACCACTCCCTGCGCCAGCCCGAAGGTATGAAGTCCATCTGGCGCTCGTGTTCATTCTGTCCTCCGATGCCGACGGCGTCCGTGCGCTCTGCGGTTTTCAGAGGAAAGCGGTTTGTGTGATCCGGTTTGAACTCGCTCACGTGCTTCTGTCTTCTGTGTAGTTCCCAAACACCAGTGTCAGATTGCGAATGGAGGATGCAGCCACCTGTGTCTCCTGTCCCCCGGCGGGGAACACAAATGTGCCTGTCCCACGAATTTTTACTTGGCGGCCGACAACAAAACCTGCCTCTCCAACTGCACGTCCAGTCAGGTGAGCGCCGTTACTCTTCCCTCCTCCTTCTGTCCTGATCAGGATTTTCCCCTGAAGACAAATTGCTCGAGCGTCGTAAGCTTCCCTCTTCAAACGTGCACGTCAGGGCCGAGGAAACGTCTGCGTATTGATTTCTTTGAAGCGCCGACTGCTCGCGCTGACTTTAAACTCTGTGTTTTGGTTTTGAAAGTTCCGCTGCGGCACCGACGAGTGCATCCCTTTCTGGTGGAAGTGCGACACTGTGGACGACTGCGGGGACGGCTCCGATGAGCCCGCCGACTGCCGTGAGTGCCGTGCTGTTTCAGGGTTGCTCATTATTTTAGTGAGCTTTGAGCGATAGCAACATTGATTTGGGCGTAAGGTCTCGGGTCACAGAGCCTGCTACAGTTAAGCTGTTACTGTATGTAGACTGAACCGTATTTCCTCAACAGCTGAATTCAAATGTCAGCCCGGGCGTTTTCAGTGTGGCACCGGCCTTTGTGCTCTTCCACCCTTCATCTGTGACGGCGAGAACGACTGTGGCGACAACACGGACGAAGCTAACTGTGGTAAGGATGGAAACGGCGGTTTTGCTCGTTACCTGGCAGTAGGGATGGGTATCGTTTAGGTTTTATCTGATACCGGTGCCAAACCAGTACTTTTGAAACGGTGCCGGTGCTTAAACGGTGCTCGAACCGGTGCTTAAAGAATGGAGAACACAAAATTGGTCCAAAAACCTCTCATGTTCAGCTGTTTTTTTTGTAAAAAGATAACAATGTTAGCCTTTTCTGCAGCTATGGGGCATATATGGTATCACTCTTGGCTGGAAGCAGCTTAAACAATGGAAAAAACACAAACTTTGTCCAAAAACCTCTCATGTTTAACTGTTTTCCACTTTTTCTTTGGTCATTTTGGCCTTTTTGTCCAGGGTGAAGGGAGTATCTGCATCAAACAAGAAGACAGCTGCATGTAGCTATGATGGTGTTTGCTAGTTCACCTTACATGCATTAATGTAATAACGTGGTTAGCCTACTCAACATAAATTACACACGAACAACATTAAGCTACTCACGCAGAGAAGAACGGCTGCTGCTGCATCATCATCCTCATCATTTCTGCTACACTGGCAGGGCTAGGGGCCAGGACTCTCCTCTTCAGCTTTTTGGGGGATGTTGCTAACTCTTCGTCCGATAACAGGCACCACACCTGCAGTAGATGTGCTCGGTGTGAGGTCTCGCAGCAAGCTATCAAATACGGCACATTTTTCGGCTTTTAAAAAAAACACTATGCGTCGCCAGGTGTTTCATCGGATTTCAGGTGTGACCTCCTTTCCACAGTATCAGCTTAAAGCACTTGTTGCAGCTGCTGAGTTTGCATCTTTTGCTGTGAAGTACAGCCAGACTTTTGACCGCTTCACCTTGGGCATTTTTAACCTGTAGCTCTGCTCTACAAGAACGTACGTACCTGGACCCGCCTACTATCCCCGGAAACGTAAAATGATTGGCTAGAATCCAAAGTGTATCACATCTCAGGAAAAAAAAACACCGAAATAAAGCACCGAAATGTGCGCTGCTTTTCGGTCTGGTTACTACCGTTTATATCAGAACCGGTGCCATCATGGCACCAGATACCGGTACCCATCCCTACCTGGCAGCATCGTTTCCTTTGTGTTATTGTGCTTTTTTTGGTTGCTACTTATTAGCACTGAAATAATGACTTAATCAGGCAATTAGTTTAGTCGGTCACCAGAAAATGAACTAAAACTATTGTGATAAATAATTCATTACTTGTTAAGAGGACTTGCTGGGTTCAGCCTCACAGTTGTTTTTCTTACTTTTGTAATTTGAGCATGTTTGTGTTTTCCATTGTTGACAAACAGAAACGTTTGTCACCATCAGCTCGTATCGTTTTAAAGACTAAATCATTAATAAAATCACTCTTTTTTACGGCAGGACTTCACAGTCTTTGCTTCATAATTAAACTGTTTTGATAAACTCACCTGTCGTCTGCTGAGTTACTGCCACTCAGTCTGAAACGGACTTCTTGCTTCTTCCTTTGCTCTGATTCAGAGACGTACATCTGCCTGTCGGGCCAGTTCAAGTGCACAGGCAAACAGAAGTGCATCCCTCTTAACCTGCGCTGCAACGGCCAGGACGACTGTGGCGACGGCGAGGACGAGACGGACTGCCGTGAGGCTCAGCGTTATTACGTTTAGACTCATTGTCTAGAATGGCTTAATCAGGATGTTAGACTGGGGGAAGCTTACGTGCATCCCTCACTTGATCAGCGTCCTAACGCTGCAGAAACAAGCTGAAAAACAAGACGATTTAAGGATTTTGGCGTCTCTGGTTTAGACGTCTAATCTAGCTGATTAAAAAAATCACTTTTTTTCAGTGCACTTAGTGCATTTCTGTGCTTGGACAGAATATATGAAGCCATTACCTTTACATAGTCTTCATTAAGTATTCCACAGACAACCCTTGTTATGACCTGTTTCTGTGAAAAGAGATTAGATATTGAATCACGCAGAGGATAAGAAGAGATTTTCTCTGCAGTGATGTAACTCATCAGAATATCATAGCCTGTTCAACTCTTTCAGATTGCCACATTTGTCTTGCATGTGATTGCAGGGGGGGGTGGAGGGGGGAGAAATGCAAGAAAGTCAGGAGGAGAAAGAGACTTAATGAAAGTGAAGCTAATTACTTTGAGGCCTTAGACTTCCAGCGTGATTGGATGTGGTTTTGAATACTCTTTTGTGAGGAACGTGACACCGCTGAAATTAAAATGCCATTTGAAACAATGTAACAAGAGGCTGCTGCTACGTCGCTAGATTGAAAATGAGATGTTATTGAAGCACTACATTTTTTCCTTTTCTGCAGCTTCTTCTACAAATATAATATCATACGATGTCTGGATTACTTTCTCCTTTTCACACGACTTCATTCTCTCTGTAGCTGAAAGCACCTGCTCCCCAGACCAGTTCCAGTGCAAAGCCTCCATGCACTGCATTTCCAAACTGTGGGTTTGTGATGAGGACCCCGACTGTGCAGATGGGTCGGACGAGGCGGACTGTGGTGAGTTAACCAGAATTCCCTCTGTTTCCGTTAAAGGTGGCAGAATTCGTTTTCCACTCGGCCTCGCTCGCTCTCACTCGCTGCTTCTAGTTGTTTTTTAACTCGGGCCGAGCGAGAAAGACGGCGTCCCTGTTGTTAGTAAGAGCCGAGCTTCACGACCTCGGCGTGCCCGACGTTACTCGTGAATATCAGCTCACAATCACAAAATCAAAGCGGGTGTGTTGTGAGTGGCGCGCTGGAAGGCCGGGGCAGGCCAGGGCAGGTAAAAGCAGCGCTGTGAAATCTGCATGACGTGCCTTTGAAAAGAGGAAATAAATGAAAAACCAGAAACGCTGCTTCTGTAATTATCGAAGATTAAACATTTGCTTCCTCGTGACAGATGATGAAAGCTGACAGCTGCTCCTTTAGCCGCGTTTTGTCTGCACTCGAATGCATCTTTCTTATTCATCTCATCGCTTTTGTCTCAGAAATCTTAATCAATCACGACTCGTCTGCCTTTTGAGGGAAATGATAATCAGTTGTCATCAAGCTTTTAATTTAATTTGCAGATCAGAAAGGACGCCGTTGTGTTCCGTTTTAAACCGCGAGCGAATAATAGACGTCAATAAAACAACAAAATAAAATCTTTGCTGTCCTATAAACTTGAAATCGAGCTACTGTCAATCTGTCAAATGCCGTCCTGGGAACAGTTCCCTGTAAACGCTATGACCTCATGAAACAGACTGATGTGGGTTTGAGGCGTTGCTCCTGTCTGCAGAGCGTTACATTTACGGTGACCTGCGTTTACACTGCTGGAGGCTCACTCAAATCTTTGTGCTGACAATAGTGCATCACTACTTGGAGTAATGCCTAACATGCAAATTCTCCATTTAACTGGTTCACCTATCAGCCAGTATTCGCTTTGATTTCACTATAACAATATGTGAGAGCAGGAATTGTCTGTGATCTATAAATCCCTGCACAGCTGCTTTGTGATGCATGAAAAGCTGCTGCAGCAGCGTCCATCGGGCCATCTGCAGGCAGCCGGACGCGTCTGCTGATAAATCTGCGCTGTGTGATTGTAGCAGGGCCTCGGTGTCGTTACGCACAACCGTCTGTGTTTACCTTTATTAAATTATATGCAAATGACAGCAGCCTGCTACAAAGCTCCCCGGGTCAGCAGCACACACAGCTCATGGCTGCATTTATGTTCTGCATACATACACGAGTTAAATAAAACTGCACCATCTGCAGCTCTGAAATGCTGCGTGTTGCTTCATTTCCTGCGTTAGTCGTCATCAGGTGCCGTAGCCCTGCGATGACACGGGTGATTGGCCTGGATGAGAGTGAGCAGCGCTCTGCTTATCCTCCTCTTCATCGTGCCTTCGTGCTTCGACGTGCGACGCCTCAAACGTCTCCGCAGCAGGTTGTAATTACAGTTTGTTTCATTTCCAGCTTTTCTGCTTTTCATGTCAACTTGAGGCTCCCTGAAGTAACGCCCAATTAATGTTTTGCCACTTTGTATACTTCACTGATGGCTTTAGCCTCTCAGCCTGTATTACCTGCTCCTCGGTGTCAGCCGAACACTTTTCACCACTTCGGAGCGCGGTGTGCTCTGTCAGCAGCTGATGTCATTTCACTTTGAATTACCTGAGACTTTTTAAGGAAGTTTTGCTTGTTAACTTGGTAATGAGCTCTGACTTAACAAGGAAATATTGCTTTTTTTCCTGGTGTCACATCTTTTATATGCTGTAAGTGACTGAGCCGCTTCCTAATGAATGTCTGCCTCGTGTCCTCTGCTGCTGCACTCAGCTTTCCCTCCTGATTCTCTCCTCCTGCTGTCGTGTTGGAAAGAGATCCAGGCAGAATGTGCCACCCTCCTCTTTTGACACATCTCTTCCCTAACTGATAACAGCGTTACCTTGGCCATTATCCCTGATGATGTCTGCACAGAAATGACTTTTTAAAAAGGAGCTCTCGGTTTGACTTTGGAAAGCTTCTGAGGAAGCATCAGTGGAGGAAATGTCAGCGCATCTGTTCGTCTTTTAAAAATAAATGCAGCTATTTTGAATAATTTTTGCTCTGGCCATTAAGGTTTAACGGCGAGACGTCTGCTTTCATTTCAGACTCAAACACTCGGCCCTCCATCGTTTCTGAACTGCGAGCTGCCATTAATAGACAAACGCACACAGTCTTCCCAAAAACCAACAAAAACGTAAATGAAAGAAGAGTCGACACTCGGTTAAACTCTCAAAGGCTGTTTACTGCACGCGTGGGAGGCATTTTAAGCCTACACCTCTGAACTGCTTCCCTATCTTTGAATATTTCAGTGACTGCCTGCTGAGACGTTTCGTGACGAAAAACCCGTGGATCCGTTTCCTCTCTGGTGAAACGAGTGTTCGTATCTGTCGAAGCTTCTGACAGATTCAAAAAGATCAGATTTAGTCGTGGCTCGTGTTACGTCTCAGAGGAAGTGAAACATGGCGAGTTTGGTTTCCCGCTAAAGCCGCGTCGTTCGGCAGCTGTCGCCGGTGTTTTCTCACAGAACGTTCGGTTTTGCCAACTTCCTGTCACACGTTTGTTGGGATTGGTGGCACAGTCGGGTACGTTCGCCTCGAGTGTGCACCGTGTTTTGAACTCGGTGTCGGGTAACCCTGAGGAAGCTGAGGTGATAGCGAGCGCAGTATTAATATTCATGCTCTTTGAAGCCGTTTTCATCTTAGTGTTTGTTTGCTCCTGATGAAAAAGATGAAAAGACCTGCGGACCTCATGAATTCCGCTGCGAGAATAACAACTGCATCCCCGACCACTGGAGGTGTGACAGCCAGAACGACTGCGGAGACAACTCAGACGAGGAGAGCTGCAGTGAGTACCCGACTGCTTCCTGCTAAGATCGTGAACATTTACAGAATAGTAACTTGATGTTAAAATGAGTTTGAATCGTCTGCTTGTACGAGCAGCACACAAACAGCTGTAGCTCTGACTGAACGCAGCAGAAATAACAAAGCTGAGCTTTCAGGTGTGCCCGAGATCAAAATGAAAGCGTGCAATGCAAAGATGTCCCGTCCTTTAAGTGAAAGCATGACAGTGTGGTTACTCAGTCTGCTCCGTGTTGGTATAAATCATGGCTTTGATGTCAACTACTTTTTTTGGATGTCAGAAGAAGAATTATGGCGATGCTGGAAAAGCCTACAGAAGCATTTCTAAAGACCCGGGTGTTCATCAATCCATATTAGCACCAACTGTCTCCTCATGGCAGAGTTTCAGGAGTACTCTCGCTAGTAGCAGGCGTCCTGCAAAGATCACACCGACAGCACAACATGCACGCTGGAAACATCAGAAAGAGAAACATCAGAATACCTGCAGACAGTTCTACAGGTATTAAATCTTTATCCCGTTATGAGGAAACAATAAAGGAAACGACAGAGCCATGAAGGAACTTCAGGCACATCTAAAGTTCCCAAAAGGACAGAGCTGTTCTTCAGGCAGGTCACACAGGAATACAGAGCTGCGATTAAAGTTTAAAACAAAGAAATCGCTGCACAAATAATAAAATCTGACCTGTGGAGCAGGTTTGTGGGCAGCTTTGCTTCCTGATGACCTGGAAATGTTACGATCATCGAGAAGCTTGAAGGAGTTTTGTAATCCGCGAGAGGAGCGACTCGAATGAGCAGGACGCTGAGCGGACGGACCCCTCACATCTCTCAGAGGTCATTCATCACCAGCAGCGGTTTTAAAGCTCGAAATCGCAAAATGGAAATGTGTCGAGGACGTTGTGCTCTCACAGTCAGCTGTGCGGGTTCGTCGATCTCCTTCTGCACTCAGAGAAAATGCTTCTGTCTGTAATCTAAGACCTACATTTCTCTGAGAGTGAGAGCACGCTTTTTATTTTTTATTATCAAAGTGAACTAAATGACACGAGAGCTGGATGGGCAACCAGCCCTCGTGTGGTCTGCTGCCACAGGGGCTTGACCGTGGAACGACCTGTCCTCATCCTTCGCTGTGTGGATCGTAGATTTAGAGACGCAGGAGGCAGAGAACTCACCGCTCACAAAACTCCCAGAAGCACAAAAACACAATAAACATTATAATCCAGAAAGAGTAAACTCTCACAGCCTGGGATCAAATCCAAAGAAAGGCACAGAGACACATGCAGAGAATGCAACCAAGCACAAAGAAAAGGCAGGGCTATATATCCTGAGGGCTAACTGGGACAGTGACACCTGTAGAGAGCTATTTGGGACCAGTACACCAGTACCAGCTGTCTGTACTGGAGCCTCATGTGAGGTCAGAGGTCGTTTGAGGGTCAGAAGAAATGCAGTTCTCTGAGGACAGCTGACTGCTGCTCCCGGTGACTCAGCCACGCCTCTCTCCAACACATGCAAACCATCCAGGCTCATCTCAGGAGAGCTCTGTGCTGTTTCTCTGTGAGCCACACGTTCTGTCTTCTTTTGATTTGTTTGGATATTCATCATCACTTTTGGGAGAAAACTTTTTATTTCCGTTTGAAATGATGCCGGAAACCCAGCTTGTTAAATTTCCTGGTGTCTGCCGGTGTGAGGGGAAAGCTTTTGTCTGCACATTAGATGTGCGCTTTTGCTGAGTGTGCATAATGTGTGCGATTTATTAGATGCTTATTCTCCAAACCTATTAATGTCACTTAAAATGCAAATAAAAGCCAGTCAAGTGTTTGACGGTGCAGAATTAAACAGGTGGACTCGGAGACAATAGAGAGGCTGCAAATCAGATTTTGCTGCAATGCCTGCTGGGAGTCTGGGTTACAGCACAGCTCGTAACACACACCCAGAGTTAGCTAAGAGTCCACGATGACGGGGGGAGGCCCAGACGGAGGATGTGATGCAGCTGTTTAGCTGCGTCCTAATAACGTCCTTGGGGACAGACTTGCACTAAATGGCAAATACAAGATTGTTGGCTTCAGAGAGCGCGCTGCTCCGCTTGTTGTCAGCGTACAAATGAATGTATTTACATCTTGATCAGCTTTGCCAGTTCATCCACTTCTAATACAAAATGACTCTAATTAGATAAAACGGCGGTTTTGCCGAGGCATTAGCGTGTGATCCTAAACAGCGTTTGCTGAGAGCGACGCTGGGAAACGAATCACATGGTTGATTTTGTGTCTTCTTCCTACCCAGAGCCCGTCACCTGTAACCACAAGGACTTTGCCTGCGCCAACGGAGACTGCATCTCCTCCCGATTCCGCTGTGACGGAGACTACGACTGCTTGGATAATTCAGATGAGGTTCATATTAACCTTATATTATGAAACATTCATGTATTTAGTTTGTTTTTCTTTTTGTTGTTCATAAAATGAGGAAACAACACACATTGGTTTTATTCTGCGGCACCAACAACTTAATACAGGAAGTCAGGATCAGCTGTTAAAAAAGTCCTAACCCGGGCGATCTTGCGAGTTGGGAGACACTTCACCTACCGCCTACTGGTGATGGCCAGAGGGGCCGATGGTGCGATATGGCAGCCTCGCTTCTGTCAGTCTGCCCCAGGACAGCTGTGGCTACAACTGTAGCTGCCTCCACCAGTGTGTGAATGTGTGTGTGAATGAATAGTGGTACTGTAAAGCGCTTTGAGGGTCCCGAAAAGTGCTTTATAAATCCATTATTATTATTATTAATGTAGCTGCCATCACCTGTGTGTGAATGTGTGGATGTATAAAGCGCTATACAAAATTTCCACATTCCTGTGGCCACCCACACACACATCAAGGTCAAACTTGGACCACATCTACACACATCTACATTTAACACACTAATCACAACTATACTTTCATTATATCTCAGCAAAGATGGAGAAGCTCACTTTTAGCACAGAAGGCTGGCCTGCCAACAGACTTAATATTAACTGAAAGCAGCTGGTAAACAATAACCTAAAATAAGCGAAATATTAAAACCCGAGAACAGGAACAGGAACCTTGAAACCTGAAGACCTGACATGAAGCAGGCGATCGAGCGAGGAACGAGTGGAAACACACACAGGAGGTGATGAAGGGAAACAGCTGATTAGAATAAACACAATGACGCCACAGGGGAGTGAAACTAAACACAACGAACATGGGACACCAGACCTCTTCAAAATAAAACAGGAAACATAATGAGATACAGACATGACAACATAAGACACGCAGACATGAAACACTAAGAAACAATGACCCGTAACAGCAACCTCGGCATAATAGAAATGAACTTAAACATAAATCATAAACATCAAAATATATAAAAACTCAAAACGCTGAGTCAGATGAAGCAGGATCGTCGGGAGACGTGAACCCATCTCTGTCCCTCTGCTCTCGACATTAGAAACTGACTAATGTGTCAGTATTTGTAAATGAATAATCACGTGTTTGGGTGTTTTAGGCTAAACTGCATCGCTCAGTTACATATTTATAAAGTTATTAGAAGTTTATATCATTTGTTTTAATGGACTTTTAAGGTGCGAGCGTACGAGGACTGATCCTCTGTTTACTTTTGTTTCCAGCTGTAGTTTTGTTTGCCGCCTGCTTTACTGCTGTGACTCTAAACTGATGCCACCAGTGAAACCTTCATTACGCAGCAATAACATCTGGTAGTTATTAATTATTAACTCTAGCACATATATGCAGTATGTGCGCCTTCAGAGCGTGCTAATCAGCCATGCATCAAACATAGTTTTAGCACAAAAACCACTGAAATCAATAAACACACATTTACTGTATTATTTACCATAATAGTGTAATTACACCAGGCATTATTAATGATCAGTTCATTGTTTGTAAATAGTAAAATATGAACCTACTGAATTTGAATTAATTATCAGTTCATGTATAACACTTATTATAAATTGAGCTGCTAACAAGGCGTGAGTGGGTCCCTATGCATCATATCAGTGCTAATGCTGTCAAATGATGGGGGTCTTAACGCGTACAAATCACAGTGTACATGAGCCAAATTATAGCATATGATAGTGTAATTTAGTCTGCAATTGATCCCTGGAAAATGTCTGTCACTATCTGAGCGTGCAGCACAAGCACGCATTAAATATCCAAATTGGAAAAGAGGACTGAAATTAGATGGCTATATTGGCGCCTGCAAAGAAAATAATCCCATTGTGGGCATAATTCACCGCGCTGATCCAAATCTCCTCGTCATGGTTGCTTTATTCCAAAACAATGCTGGACAGGAAGCATCGCCATGATGAATTGTTGCACCTTCAAGTACATTAATGCATGAAATGCCTCGTATTCGTTTCCTTTTGTAAATCCTAATCCTCCCCGTGCCTTTCAGCGGCACAAAGACGGCCTGTTTTGTCCATAAAGATGCTTCAAAGCCTCAAATTTCTGTTATAATTTTACCATCTTGTAATGTGTGAAGAACTTAAATGTGGCTTCATCTGGCATTTCATGGCGTAAAGAGATTTTTGTGGGATTCATATAAAAATGCTCCATCAGTGATAACGATGCATAATTCAAGGACAAAGCCTTGTTATTACCATTCATTATTCGTGTTAATTTATTGCTCTGCTCAACATTTGCACAGCAATTTTTACATATAATCCTCCTCCATGCAAACCAGTGCAACCCTAATTAACCCTTTATTATGTGGCTCCCCGGCGCCAGCTTTGTGGGTCAGTGCAGTCAAATAGTTTGAGGAGAGAAAGTTTCCCTTCAATCAGCCGTTATTATGAAACTCGGTCATTCACAGCAGCCACCTGTGTTTACATAGAAGAACAATGCTGGCTGCATTCATGCTGATTCAATGCATCGTGAAGTTTAGCTGCTTTTAAGAAAAGTGCATTTATTTTCAGTCCTAACGGGATAAAACTTTATTTCTGTTTTTATTTATTTCTCATTCGGAGAGGCTGCCGGCTGCTTTGGAATCAATGTAAATCATTTTTTAAACACTATTTGAAATACTTTCTAAGAACCTCGTCACCTGTTGGTCCCTTTCAAGCCTCACTGAGCTCTAGACTTTGCTCTGGAAATAGTATTTAACATGATTTTACATCATTAGTTTGTAATGACTGCATTTCTACAGCTTTGTAGTCGTATCGATCACTTAAAGTGCTCTGCACTATAAACCACATGCACATTTAAACAGCTCTTTTCTGAAACCACACGTGTAGTCCTCACTCTGTGCTCACAGACACAGATTGAAGACGCGGTTCGCCTCCTGAGCCACAGCGTGCACGCGGCGTCGGGGGCGCTGCGCGGTTCCAGCAGTGTAGGTCGGTTTGTGTTAGAACAACGGTTCATGTGAACGTTCGTCAGCCCTTCGCTGCGTTTCTTCATTGTGACCGATTGTGTCAAACTCCTCTGCGTGAGCTGTTCTAGCGTCCTGTATGCTACGCTGTGGATTATGTATGATGTCGTTTTCTGTTTCCGCCCAGCAGGGGGGCTGAACAGGAAACAGTCAGGCTGCTGGACGGTGGACGTGTCCTTGATGTTTTTCTCTGTGTTTACTTGCAGAAAGGCTGTGAAGCACACTGCTCAGACGACCAGTTTCGCTGTCACAACAACCTGTGCATCTCGATGAAGTGGCTGTGTGACGGACAGGAAGATTGCAAGATGGGTGAAGATGAAAAAAACTGCCAGGAAACAGGTGAAGAAACCTCCCACCGCACACTGACCCACAGAGCCGTCCTCCTTTGTGCAGCCTCTGTTGTCCACAACATTGTTTGTATTGCAAGCGTGAAGAATTCAATTTATAGTGATTATTCTTTTGTAGGTCAGAGAAACATTTTCTTTTTGTCCACTGTGAGCTCAGCGTGTACTCTGTGTGAGGTCACTGCTGTCTCCGACCAACCACAGTCTCACAGATCCACCTGTGACAAACTGAGTCGTTCCTCAGAGCATCTCCCTGTAACTCTCTTCTCTTCTGCAGTTGTGCCGTCCTGCTCGGTCAACGAGTACGTGTGCACCAGCGGCGGCTGCGTGTCGGCCAGCCTGCGCTGTGACGGACACGACAACTGCCTGGACGGCTCGGATGAGGTCAGAGAATCCCCCTTAAACTGTCGTAACATAGTGTTGCAGTACTAAGTCATCAGAAAGCTGCTTTTCATGCACGAGGACCAATCGGTGCTTTTTCTAGACTGGATGGTTTGTGTTTGTGTGAAATGAGCTCAACTCATCTTAGAACAAAGGAGAACGATGGTTTAGCTGAAGTCTTCACAAACATTTGAAAAATGTGCTGTTTCAGCTTTACTGAAGCATTTTGCTGCCATCAAATTAAAAAACAAAACACATGTGTACAGTTGCAGCTAGGGCTGCTCAATTAATCGAATTTTAATCTCGATTACGATCTGGGCTTTCAACGATCATTAAAAATGACTGAGCCGATTATTAGCCCCTCCCGTGTGCTTTACTCTCGCGCTGCTCCGTGTGGCGAATCGAGCGCACCTCTCTGCATTTCCAACACGTGTCACAACAATTAAGAGCAGCGGTCTCCAACCTTTTTTGCGCCACGGACCAGTTTATGCCCGACAACATTTTCACGGACCGGCCTTTAAGGTGTCGCGGATAAATACAACAAAATAAAACTAGTACCGGTACCGAAAAAAAGAAGATTTATTCATAACACACGTGAAAAGACCCAGGAAAACCGAGTAAACGATACAAACGATAACAAAATAACGCTGAAAACCGATAAAAACCCTGAAAACTATACATTTCACACCTGAGCCTCAACTCTCGTGGCCCGGTACCAAACGACTCACGGACCGGTACCGGTCCGAGGCCCGGGGGTTGGGGACCGCTGATTAAGAGGACCCGAGGGAAGCTCGGAAAGCTAAGCAGAAGTTATTTGGAGAGGAGAGTGACTGCTGTTGGTTGAAAAGAGGTAAAAACTTCAGTGGTGTGGAAACATTATGGGTTCAGTCAGACGTGGATCAAGTAGACATAGTGTGTAAACTTTGCTACAGTGTCGTAGCTGCACCACAGAGCAACACTGCAAAGTTCACTAAACATAGATGTTTACATTTTTCATTTATTTCTTATATTGCAAACATTTGCACTGTTATCAGTATTTGCACTATTTTATATTATTTTTTTTCTTTAGTCATTATTCAACACATTGTTATTGTTAAATAAATATCGTCAATTTCAGTGGAAATAATCGTGATTATCATTTTTGCCATAATCGAGCAGCTCTAGTTGCAACAACATTAAGTATTTTCAAGTCATTAAATTTGAATTGTACAGTTTCCCAGTTTGTGGCCGTGAAGATGAAAATAAACAAGCAGAGAAAAGGAGTGAATGGTGTCTTTATGAGTTATGCAACAAAGAGACTAAAACTGTATTTTTATGTTTTAACTCTCTTACTTCTTTGTTCTGGAGTGAAATGATTGAAGCCTTTAATATATCCGTCTGTGTTATTGTGCAGTCTGCAGTCAGATGACATAAACGAGGCTCATTGAGGAGCACGTATTAAGAGATATGATTCTATGCAGAGTTGTGCATATGTTGGGTCGAGGTCCTCGAGATAAAAAGGCTCCCAAACTAAAATCATTTAGCATCTTTTGTGCTCGCGTGGCTGCGGGGACGTAAACCTTCGTGGTTCTGCAGTGCTGGTCTTTAATATGTGGAGACCTTTATGTTGATGAGAACGCCTGCTGGCTGCGCCTGCGTCTTTGCTAACAGATCGGCTGTGTGAAGGAGTGCAGAGAAGACGAGTTCCTGTGTCTGAATCGGGCCCACTGCATCCCTCGGCGCTGGCGCTGCGACGACGTGCTGGACTGCATGGACCACAGCGACGAAGAAAACTGCGGCCAGGGTAGGTGTCAGCGTGACTCGTGTCAGCGTGACTCGTGTCAGCGTGACTCGTGTCAGCGTGATGTCTGAAGGTAAAAAAGTCTCATCTGTATAACTGAACAGAGAATTGATTTGAGCGGCTGCACAGCGTTTAACGATAAAAGGGCCGAAACAGCAGCGAGGAAGACGACTCTGAGACGAGAGGAGAGACAGGAATAGAAGCAGGTTCTGCTGGTGTTGGTGGGAATGATCCGCATCGTCAGGATCATTATGTAAAAGCATCTGTTACTAGAATCCTGGAATGGGCCATTTGTGACTCCTGTTCTCCTTTGAATGCACTGTTTTTACCGTTGGCGTGTTCGCGGCGCTAAAAGTCTCGTTGCACTCTTCGATTGCAGCAGCCTTCTTCTGCCGAGCTGATGAATTCATTTGCAACAACACCTTATGCAAACTCCACACGTGGGTGTGCGACGGCAAGGATGATTGTGGAGATAACTCTGACGAGGACGCAGACATGTGCGGTGGGTTGAGATTGTCACTCACAAGAATTTCCTTTGAAGCGGACGATGCATATTTTATCGACCTCTGCTTCTCGATCTCCCGAGAGGGAAAGTTTCATTGTCTTTTCATAAAAGATTTGATGCACTTATAAATTTATAGATAGTTCCATTGAAGGACATCTCCATTAACCGTTTGTGTCTTTTGTCCCCCAGCGAAGCTTCCCTGCCCCCCCACGAGGCCGTTCCGCTGTCGAAACGATCACGTGTGTCTGCGCACGGACCAGGTCTGCAACAAAGTGGACGACTGCGGCGACAACTCGGACGAAGAAGAGTGTGGTGAGCGCAAACCGCACCAGCACGGGTCTAATGATGCCTCGAGCGGTATTAGTGTGAAAGTTCAACGACGCTTTATTCATCAAATTAAGCGCAGAAGGTTAAAAGCGCCCCTGATGCAGCCGTCCTTGAAGCACAAGTATTGTTTTGTTCTGTGAGGATGATAATCGGAGAAAAAGAAGCACCAACAATGAAGCGTCTGTTTAGTTGTTGAATGACGGAGATTTATTTTTCTCTCTTACGCTGTTTAACTGAAATAACTGAATGTTGAAAATTGTGCAGAGCAGGAGGCTTGTTGGTGTGAGTCTGTGTGCTCGTGCACTGCAAACCTGCAAACACAGGTTTTGAACTGTAGCTCGAGTACCAGGAGTCTAAATGTGCTGCAGATGAATCTGAAAGGCAGAAAAAGGACTGTGACTGCATGTTAAACGGGAGCCACGTTTGGTGCACTTAACACAGTTTACACTTGATTCCTGCAGATTTTTATGGTGAAAGTGAAGCTTTTCAAACACACGAGCGCTCCCAGCCTGTTTCCTCCACACAGCTTTGTGTGAATAATCACAGACAGGAAGGAGAGGACGCGTCTCTGCTCTCCTCCATCGCTCTCATTTTCTCTCCCTCTCTGCTCCCATCGATACACTGATCCATCTCCTCCATCACTTCATTACCTCTAAGATTTCTGTGCTTCCGCCTCTATCCTTCTGTTCAATCTGAGCTTAATCCTATTAATCTCTTCATCTGCGGCTTCATCGCTGTATGATATTCTTTATCTCTGTCTGTTATTGGAGGAGGAGGATGGCAAACTGGCGAACGTCTCTGAGGACGAAACCGTTAATTTAAACAAAAGCAAAACGTGTGAAACACCTCAACAGTTTTTAGTTTGAATAATTAACAAATACAGTCAAAAAGCTCTTTCTCTGATTTATTTCAAACACTTGCAAAACGACCTGCCAGCAAACAAAGAGACTCCGGGACGTCGCTTCAAAGTAAACGCTAAACGGACTTTATGATGATTTCAAAGTGTTCAGCGTGCTGAGTCAAGCGCAGGTAGGCTGTTTCTCATGAGCTGATGTCGGCTCTCGGTCTGTGTGCACTGAAGCAGAGGTCGTGGCTGGAAGACCTCGGCCCTGTGGGAAGACCGAGTTTTCCTGCAGTAACCGACGCTGCGTCCCGATCCAGCTGCAGTGCGACCTGTTCAGTGACTGCGGGGACGGCGGCTCAGATGAGCAAGACTGCAAGGCATGTAAGTACGGCACAAGCTGACTTCAAAGGAGCCGTCGGTGAGATGAAAAGTACCAAATGTTAGCGCGACGTTATCAGAAAGCGAAGCTATTCCTCGTTTTAGACAGAATGTTTTGTTATTTATGCTAATACATGTGCGGCCGTGCCTGCAGTGTGCTTTGTAAAAGATGGAGATGCTCCTTTGGCTTTTGCACATGAAAGGAGGAGCCCAGCAGGGCTGATGTGTAATCTGCCTTTATTTGTAGTTTCCAGTGGAGATGTATGTGGAAAGAAAACCAATCCGTGTGGAGAGGACGCCATCTGCAACCAGACAAATGCTAATTCTATATGTCAGTGCAAACCTGGCTTCAAGAGGAACCAGAAGACGGGCCAGTGTGAAGGTAACCGTGTATCATGTAGTTTCTGTGGTCTGGCTTTTAACACTGACAGCCTGTTGTTGTTTTTGTTGTTTTTATTGACTTATTTTATTAGTTTTCTATATTTTACTGCATCATTGTTGTGCATTTTATTTACTTTAGTGGCGTTTTACATGAAACTGACTGAAATGTGCTATAAAAAGCATTTTACATATTTCCTTATTACGTATCTGTTCCTTCAGTTAGTTTAGAGGAAACTTGTTGGTGCCTGTTGTTCATTTTCAGCGAGTTTAGTCCTGATAAAACCTGCCAGCTGTCAACAGGTGAGTTTGTGAGTCAAACCTCAGTAAAACTGGGGGAATAAACGGTCTTAATGTGACTTTATAACGTGTTTGTAAATGTCATACATGCACACAGTTACGTGGAAAACATTTGCAGCATCATAAATGAGGCTGTACTTTTTTGCAGAGATAAATGAATGTCTGCAGTTTGACGCTTGTCCTCATTACTGCACGAACACTAAAGGATCCTATAAATGCTCATGTGACCGGAATTTTAAGGAGATCAACGGCAACTGTGTAGTAAGAGGTATGCTAAGAAAACTCCGTGTATCCGCTGTGGTGACTTCTCTGTGGACGTGAGTCGTTTTAACGAATGGTTTTACTTTTTAACGCGTGAACGACTCACCGGCAGGACCGGAGGAACGAGTGTTCTACGTGTCCAACGACACCGAGATCCGCAGCTTCCTGTATCCCTTTAACCAGAGCCTCGGATACAGGCTGCCCACGCACATCGAGGACAATGCCCGGATTATCGGGATGGATGTTCTGTTTCACCACCAAAAGTTTATCTGGGCGACCCAGTTCAACCCTGGTGGGATTTTTTACAAAGACAATTTGGAAAGAAGTCAGAGCAAAACAAACGTCAGAAACATTGTGAGTATTTTTATTGTATTTTAATTTTGTGCTTAATAGGAAGAAAAGAAACATGTTTAAAAATAATCCATGTTTTAGTTTCTGCACCGCTGCGTCTCACTTTGAGTCAGCGCGTGCACGAGCGCCCGCAGCGCCTGACGTTGTGACTCTTATCGGTTGCAGTGCTCAGACTTCCGGCGACCCCGAGATATTTCTGCTGACTGGATTACAGGAAACATTTATTGGACCGATCACTCCCGGATGCACTGGTTCAGTTATTACACAGCCCACTGGACTAAATTACGATACTCCATAAATGTGGGCCAACTTAAAGGACCAAACTGCACCCGGCTGATTACTGATATAGCTGGAGAGCCGTACGCCATCGCCGTCAACCCCACCAGGGGGTAAGTACACATTACACAATATTCAACTTCACAGATGTTTCTGCCAGAGCACCATTATTTAATCCTGTAATGAGCCGCTGTTTTCCAAAATGTAATCAATTTCACATTACATAATAGTCAGTAGCATGTTATTAATTCCTCAGCTGCTCCGCTCGGCAGATTAATCGGTTACATTTCCTCTTACATCACTTAAACTCGCCAGACCTGCTCCAACAAAGGTGTTACAGCAACGACAAAGCGGCGCACAGCTGTGACACGTCGCTCTGCTAATGAGTCTTTGGTTTTCCTCTCAGCTTCTGACACTGTATTAAAAAATAACCTGTTTACTTTTTTTTTTCTCAAATCTCTTTATTTGGTTTTCCAGTGTTCTTTATCATAAAGGCAACTAAGATTCAAATATAAATGATTACATATATACAATAAAAATGAAACAAAGTAAAATCAAAACAAAAAAAGCAACAACAAACAGCGAAAGAACGTTGGACAGAGGATGCTATTTATCGAACCACCAATGAGGCTCAGTGATCATTTATATCTGTACAGTATTGAAGAGATCTATAAAAGGTTGCCAGGTTGAAGGGAATTCCTCCAACTTCCCCTTTAGTAGGAGTTTAATTCTTTCCAGCTGCAAGTGTCTCAATACATCTTGTATTAACGCTGATGTGGTAGGAGGCACCTTTTGTTTCCAATTTAGTAGAATCAGACGGCAGCGTCACAAAACGTGTCACATTATTTTGGGTGGCTGATAGGTCTACAACAACCGGCTTCTCTCCAAATAAAGCACAGATTGGGTCTGGCTTAAGTGTTTTTTTTAGAATTTTAAACAAGATATGAAAGACATTATTCCTGTTTACTTTTTAATATTATTAAAACTGTAAAACATGATATTGACACAAACACGAGACCGAACACTGCTGGGTGCTGTAGCTGTGATACTGAGCATGTGTCTGTAAATCTAAATGCATATTTGTTGAAGCTGGTTTTGGTTCCTCGCAGAATGATGTACTGGAGCGTGATCGGTGATCATTCTCAGATCGAGGAGTCAGCCATGGACGGCTCACTGCGCAGAGTGATGCTGGAGAAAAACCTGAGGAGACCCACTGGTGGGTGGCTCGTTTATTCCTTTTGTTGAACCACATTATTGGAATATTTTTCATCATTAATTTTGAAGTCATATAAAATGTTGGGAATTTTATGAATGAACTGTGTGTGTTCTGATATCTCTGGCCAATACCTGTCCATCAATAATTATTCAGTAACTATTTAATTTCCAGTTACTGAAATGATTGAACGATCATAAAAAGTAACACAGCACAGTGTCGTTGGGCTGATGTCTGCACGTTCTTTGTGCACAGTTTATACACCAAAGCAACACATATTCCACATAGCAGAGCTTCAATATAAACTCGTGTTTGTTATTGAGTCAGCTAATAAATACCTGATCAAATAACAATATGTAACAATATTCTGTCAACATCCGTAACACTTACACACACGATGTGTTTCGCCTGCAGCGTCACGTGACGTTTGCAGTTATATATGTTATTCTAAAGAATCAAATGGTAGTTAAATAAATATATCTCCAAAGCAGCGCACACGCAGCAGCGTACAGCTGCTCGGGATGTGTTGTACGCCTGCAGGGAAGCACTTAGTGCTGATCTAGTTTTGAAGAGCTGCTTTGGCCTCCTTAAATTCAAGGATGCAATGATCTGTCTTGGTCACACAAAGAGGAATTCATCAGTGGGAAAATGCACAGCTATTTAAATGCTGCAGCCTGGTGCTCAATTATACGGTCAGACTTCTGGGAAACAGTGAAATTGTAAAAAAGCTCACCGTGACCAACAAGCGCCGTCATTCCTCAGGATTTGAAACACAAGCTGTTGAATAGAAACAATCGGACGGAGAAACGTCGGTGCTGGAACCGTCCTGACCTTAAGGTCTCCTCCTCTGAGGGACTCCACAGTGATCTCTGTGTAATTTGTCAGGTAAATGAATCTCTTACCTTCATCCTCCCACAGGGCTGGCCATTGATTATTTCAACCAGCGTATTTACTGGGCTGATCCTGAGCTCTCGCAGATAGGGAGCATGAGATTGGATGGCTCGGACCCTCTGGTGACAATCAGCGACAGACACGGTAAACACAAATGGAAAACTTTTTCATCTACGCAAATTCGTTTCATGCTTCTCTTTGTTTTTCTCAACTTTTTTATCAAATAATTGCCAGATTAATGTTGCTTTTATGTGGCTCAAGGTTACGGTTCTAAACAATGTCTGTTAGCATCAATCCTCTTAGACAACACAGTCGTCCTTCGTCCGTGCACCTCAGCATACAAACTTTATAATCCCAAAGCTGCAGAAACCTGCTTTCTTTTCTCTGCTGGATGTTTAGGAATCTCCCAGCCGTACAGAATCGATATATTTGAGGACTACATTTATGGAACCGGGTTAAAACACGAGGTCTTCAAGATTCACAAGTATGGGAAACAGTCTGTGGAGTTTCTCAGTTTGGGGGTGGAGAAGCCCACTAATGTTTTCATCTCCCACCGTTACAAACAGCAGGACGGTAAGCTGCCCTGATGTTCACTGTTTATCTGAAAAATGTCCCTTTAGAGTAGAAGAGGAAACGCTGTTCAGTCAGCTGAAGTTTGATTACTTATTTACTTGGTAATTGTGTTTGTAATTCAGTTCTATTGTTGTTATTTGTTCCTTTGATGTTCTAAAGACTTCTTATAAACACAAACACATAAACAGCCACCGATCATATTTATGAATGAATGACTAGAACAGCAGACGAGGTCAATAATAAATGTAACCATCAGCAGTTGGTAACCAACCACACATACTGGGGCTACGTCCACACGTACCCGGGTATGTTTTGAAAACGCAGATTTTTCTATGCGTTTGCACCTTTCGTCCACACGTAAACGGCGTTTTCGGTCACTGAAAACTGAGATTTTTAAAAACTCCGGCCAGAGTCAAAGGTGTGCGCCTTTTTTGACGTCACACTGTGCGCCACGTTATTGTTTCGGTGAAATGAATTTCTACAATACTGTTACTGTTAATTGTCTCTGCAGTGTTTAAATGCTTACATATACTCACACAGTTACTGTCCCTCCACACATACGACTCGGTTCTGCTTCTATGCCCCAGCTTTGTTTACTTTTTCCCACCGAGGCTTCTAGACTTCTGATTGGCCAACATTTCTGCACGGTTAGGAATATAGCGCCACCTGCTGCTTTGGCATGTTCCTAGCAGCGTTTTCCTTCATTTCTGCCTTTACGTGTGGACGGGATTATTTTTTTAAACAAAAACGGAAAATCTCCAGGCGCTATCCTAAATTTGACCATCACACAGACTTTAGAGGAACCAGCCTCCCTCAGGGAACTCTGAGTCATCAAACATTAAATATAAGATTAGAAATGTGTGTGTACAACAAATAGAAACACGTTTCTCTACTTGTGCCTGTTTCATGAAACTATCAGATAAAATCTCTCTCTGGATGCTTTGTTGCTTGTTTACTTTAACATCTGGCTGACAACTTTTAAATGACCCATTTGGCTAATGTTGGTCTGTTCACGGCGACACGTTGACCCTGAAAAAATAACATGAATGTGGTGAAGAGACATCAGCTCTGTTTAACAGAGATATTCATCCACCTGCTGCACGTCTGACAAATAAGCTAAAGACGAATATTCAGCAAACCTGAGAGATCGATTTAAAAACTGAGTGAAACATGTGGAGCTGTTTTATAGAGCAAACTATAAATGATATTATTCACTGTGAGCAGCTGAGCGACGCTCAACAGTGAATAAGTCATTATTGTATTAAAAATCGATTCATTTTATTTATCTGGTATCAGTTTTTAGGACAATATTATTTTTATTATTTATGTTATTTGACATATTAGGATGCAATGCAGTTTGCCACAAACAAACAAACAAAACCAATTGAATTTAGGATTCATTTCTTTTATTGGTTTTTAAATCTTTAAATAACACCTGCATATTTGTCTGATCTGCTGAAGCCCTTCGTCCCCACTCGTCCCCACTTGCAGCTGAGCAGCTGTTGCTCTCAGTCCCCAAATCACGGCTGAAACTGAGGAGACCGAGCGTTCTCTATCGTGGCTCCTGAGCTTTGGAATAATCTTCCTCTTCACATTAGGCGATCGACATCAGGGCGGGTTTTTAAATCCAGATTGAAAACACATTTTTATTCACTTTGACTCGGTGGTTGACTGACTTGTATTTACTTATATTTTATTGTTTTCGCTATGTTTATTATTTTATCGTATTTATTATTCTTATGGTATCTATTATGTTTCTATTGTTCAGCACTTTGGCCGGCCTTGTGTGTTTTTAAAGTGCTATATATTTAAACGATGATGATGATGATGAAAACTGTGAAAGGGAAACTGGAGTCATGCAGTATGCAGAACTGTGGATTAAGATAAATTTATGATTAGTGAACAATTAAGTTAATAGTTTAATTCTTAATATTTTAACGAAACAACTGGACTGATATTGTGAAATGATGCTTTATAGATATAAATTATATTTAGCTGCGTGTTTCACGTGTGCAACATAAACCACTAACCTGGTCAATCAATCAAGGCTTTATTCGCCACATGCAGGTTGCCCTGCAGTGTAATAGGACCCCCCTCCCCCCGACCTTACACACACAACACAGACATCACATGGGGATATAGGTCGGAGATCGGTAGTGTTACAGAAAAACACTGAAATGTACACAACAATGGGAAAGTACAAGAGGAAAAAAAGAGAGCTCTACTCATGCTGGGCTCCTGGGAGGACAGCATGAGAACAGGAAACAAAAAAACTCCTCTGCACAAAGAAGCACATGAATGTCCACAACACAACAGTATGGAACACGTGACCAGCCACAGGGTCGGGTGGGGGTGAGGAGTCATCCAAAGCAAACACAGCAGCCACCCTGCCCAGGGCTACCATTCCAGCGCGGGCTCAGACCCGCCGTGTTCCCAGGAGGGAACAAGCATCGAAGGCGTTTGGAAAGGGAGCAGGGATGAGTGTGTGCTTATCAGTGTATATGTATGTGTGTGCGTGTCCAGAGTTCAGCTGAGACAGTGTCCTTCGCCCTGCTAGGCTAAGTAAACAGTCTTCCAGCCAACCCAGGTGGCCTTGCATGGAATTGTGCTCAAAGAGCCGATTCTGAGAACTCACGGCAGTGTGCCTCCCCGAGTTGTCATCCAATTTGCTCCCAGAGATGTTATTCCGAGCTAGCCCCTCCAAGATGTATCCAGTCTGCAGTCAGAGATCTTATTCTGAGTATTCACAGCAGCCGTAGCCTCTCCAAGATCTTATCTGTGCTGCCCATTTTGAGAAGCTCACGCCTCTCCCATCATTCCAATCCCAGCGGGCAGCTTTCCTTAATTCTTCGATAAGTCAGGGCCAAGCCAGCTCCGATCAGCCAGAACCCTGTTACCATGGTTCTGAATAGGTAGATATCTTCAGCTCTCAGGCTCACCCAAGCCCAAACTTCTCGTTGAGAAAGGGGTGTCAATTTAGTTGAGCCAATCCATAATTCCTCTTTTAGGTTTTAGAGAACAGACTGTGAGAGAGTGTTCCAGGGAAAAGTAATAGAAAAAACACGAGACTAGACAAGGACACAAGAGGCTAAGCAGGGAAGCTAAGGGAGAGGAGGAGGGGAGAAAAGTGTGACCACCTTCGTCAAGAGCAAGAGCGGTCGCACTGTTCTGATCAATACAGCCACGTCGTCCTCTCACTTCCTCCAGGTGATAAAGCATGGCAGTTATTGGTTCCATCTCTGGTGTTAATGATGAGGAAGCGTGAGAGAGCTCAGCCTCGGTCAGGTTTTCACTTAAACGACAGCTGTTCCTCCCTACAGACTCATTAGTGTACACTGTGGAGTCTGAGGGCACAACATGTGCTTAGCTTGCAAGAAGATAAGACATAAAGGCTCGATATGTAAGAGATTGCAGAGATTTTGACTTCTCTCTTTAAACTGAATAAATAAATAAACTTTATATATTCTGCTCGGTGTGCAGCAGAAGAAGGATTTGTTTGACAGAACAGCATGAAGGACAGTTTTAGATTCACACAAAATGAGAAAGTCTCTTGGAGACATTTCCATGATCATCAGTTCAAACAGTTGTATATAAGTAAGTTATTGGGAGCACCGAGGAAGATCAGCCCTCGTGAGTCAGCAGGACCAGGTCACATCCCTGGGTGGTCTTCAGCCTGTCCCTGCTTGTTGTTGACTAAAGTTCTGCACTCAACGCCGTCGTTCCATAAACTGTCTACACAGCGTCTCCATTTTTTGAGAGTGCTCAGGAGGAACAACCTGGAGGAGAGGCTGCTGGTGATGTTCTATAGAGCCACCATAGAGAGCATCCTAACGTACGGCATAACAACATGGTATGCAGGGTGCTCAGCTGCAGACAGGAAAGGACTGCAGAGGGTCATCAACACAGCCCAGAAGATCACTGGCTGCTCTCTGCCCAGCCTGGAGGCCATTGCAAACTCCCGATACCTCAGCAGAGCTGGCAGTATCATTAAGGACTACTCTCACCCCAGTAATCAACTGTTTGAACTGTTACCGTCAGGCCGACGGTACAGGTCACATAAAACCAGGACAAACAGATTCAGGGATAGCTTCTTTCCCAGAGCTGTCACCGTAGTAAATAAGCACAAAACTATTGAACCTGCTTAACTATACTTTAGCCATAGCCATTGTCACTATTCATACTATAATTATGTTATGCTGCTATCCTGTGTATATCCTGTATATATCGTACTTATTATTGTCTGAGTACTTCGGTTGTTTTATTGTACCTTTTATATTTTACATCTATATTTATTATTGCATTTTGCACCAAGGGAGTGGCACTCACTCCAATTTCGTTGTACTTTGTACAATGACAATAAAGGCTATTCTATTCTATTCTATACAAACATGGGCTCTCCACCCACCTGAGCAGGGAGGAACATTTAACTCCACACAGCGGGTTTCGAGGGGCCATCAGTGGCTGCATTTACGGAGGAGACTGAGGAGCTTCTACAGCTGCATGGTTGAGGCCATCCTGACCAGCTGCATCACCGTGTGGTGCAGTAAACACAGCTGCCTCCATACTCAAAGACCCCACCTACATGCTGACGTAGCATAGATTGGATAAATATGTACATTTGCCCTGCAGCTCTATCTTCGATTTATATTGTATTTCTTTTATTGTACTTAATGTAGTTCTTTATAATTGTTTCTGTTGTTTTTAAGAGATCATTTATTATAGTTATCAGTTTTATACATGCATCTTTCTGTTTGGCACCAAAATAAGACTTTCCTTCACATGTTTCTGTGAATATGACAATAAAAAAGCTGAAGGACTACCCTCAGACTGACAGCGAGACGGTTGAAACTTGAACAGGACGATGATCAGAGCTGGTTTTGGGATAAAGCAGGGTGAACACCAGGTCCGACCCAAAAGACCAACCAATTCAAATAAACTGTGAAGAAGAGTGGCACAAACCCAGTTCTAATGAGGGTGCATGTAGATGACATTCATGCTCACGATGAGTGGATGTGAACCTCTGACAGCAGCTTCATTCAAACATTATGTTGAGTTTGCCTGTTTCATAACCACCAGAATAGAAACCAGAGTTAAAGCAGTTTGATTCCCAACATGAACATGTCGTCCTCTGTCTGCTAAAAGCAGCACTTCTAAAAGTGACACATCAGTTTTACAGGGGGAATTTCTCAGCTTTTGATTATTCAATGTGAAGATGCATGTGTAAAATGATTCATGTGCTGTACCTCTAAAGCCTACAAAACCCATCACACTTAAATAGCTCTATTAAAAAAGAACAACCGCACGTTTCACAGAAAGAAAAGTTGTTCTTGTTCAGCATCACAGATGATCTCCTCCGTTGTTTGTCCACAGGACCCAATCCATGCTCCAGAATGTCCTGTGATTTCATGTGTTTGCTCAACCCGACTGGTGCCAGGTGCACCTGTCCAGAGGGGAAGGTGCTGGTGAACGGCACCTGCAATGATGTCAACGTCTCAGGTATCTTAATATAACTGTTGACAGTAATATTGACCTTGAATATATAACAATGAGCAGCTTTCTAAAGCGATGTGTTTAGTGAACACGCTGGTGATAACTGCATGCAGTCTGAGGTTCACACTTCTGTGCGTGTTGCTGTCTCGCATTAGCTCCATAACACTGTTAAATATCATGCGACTGCACATGGCGCTGCAGTAAATGATACAAACTTTGCCGCTGTGAAGGTGAACTGTGCCGCCCCCCCTGTGAGAATGGAGGCCGCTGCTTAGCCAATGAGAAAGGAGACTGGAGGTGCTACTGCTGGCCTGACTTTTCAGGGGAGCGTTGTGAGGTCAACCACTGCACAGACTACTGCCTAAACGGGGGCACCTGCATGGGCTCGCCACTGGGTACGTCTGTGCTTTCCAAAACTCTTTACTGCATGATTCCTCTGGACGAGTCACATGTTTGACGTGTTTCTGAGTCGCTGCACGAAGAATAATTCATACGAACGTTTATGCTGCAGGATTCTTTATGTTCTTTGTTTACCAGTTTTGATTTAAACCCCTGCTTGATGGCACGCAGACACATTTGTCTTCATTTAAAGTGATGCAGCTTCCTCTCTTCAGTTCAGATTCAGCTGCATTACAAAAGCCAGTTGAGCAGTTTTATCATTGATGCAGCTCTGAAAGGAGCCTCCAGCCTTCATGTGAAGCTCTCCTTTGAGGAGCTCTCCTGAGATGTCAGCAGTGAAACTGAACCAGAACGTACAGTATGGGTTCAAAATGTGGTCATAAATATTTTGTACTTGTAAATCAGTTTTGTGTGTGTGTGTGCGTGTGTGTGTGTGTGTGTAAAAAAGATTTGTGTGTGGACTTAGCCAAAAAATACGTGTGAAACTCTGCAAGTTACAAGTACGAATTTTGACCCTATTTTTCTTCCTTTCATCTGATTGGTCAATGTTATGTCAATCACAAATTTAACTATCCAATCAGAGAACAGATGGGTTTGGCTGTCGGAGGGGAGCTTTTTTGAACTGCAGGTCCTTGAAGGGTGATACAGTTTGAAGCTGGAGGATCTTTGTGTAAATATCTGATAGCAGCTAGGTCCCCTAACCTTCAGCAGCTGTTGAAAGGATAAAGCTGTGCTATATCAGTGGTTAGAAATACATTATTACTTTAGGATTAGTTTAACACAAACACAAAAAACGCAGCGCTGTTGAAAAGGCTGTGGAAGTCCCTGTATTAAACACGTAGACCTGTGACACAAGAATCACCGAACTCGGACGACCACAGACTGTTTTCCTTCGTGGTGATGAAGGAAAACGCTGGGTTGGCGTGTAAAAGGGCATTTATTCCCTTCAAGGACCTGCCCCTCCGACAGCCAAGCCCATCTGTTCTCTGATTGGATAGTTACATTTGTGATTGACATGACATTGACCAATCAGATGAAAGGAAGAAAAATAGGGTCAGAATTCGTACTTGTAACTTGCAGGTTTTTTTGGCTAAGTCCACACACAAATCTTTTTACACATACAAATCCTGATTTACAAGTACAAAATATTTATGACCACAGTTTGAGCCCATACGTACAGACCTATTGAATAAGCTTTCCTGGATTTAAAAGCCTTTGTATATCACGCCCACATCATAGTAGTTAAGTTGCTTTTAAAAAAAGATACAGATAAAAAATGCAACATATTTATTGGCCTAATGTAGAAAGAAAGGTGTGACAAAGCTGTGGCGTGATTTCTCATTGCAGAGCGTTATTCAAGTGGTTTAAATTCATTAAATATTTAGTAATTACATGGATTTAATAACCTAACAGAAAATAAATGTTTGTTTACAAATACAGTATTTTTGTTGTTTTCTTACAACTTAATGTGACTTCAGCAGATGGTAAAATTAAAACTCTGTAACAGAGATGAAATAGTGATTATGACATTGTTTTGGGTCTTTCGTGGTTAATATTGATGATCGGACCCGTTTATGCTGCTTACATAGTGAAGAGATTTTCCTTTTTTAGTGGGCAGAGGGAAATGTGTGCTGTATTTAACTGTGTGCTGTTTTACTGCATTGACCACACGTCTCATGCAAGCATCGCTCTAAATGACTGAGTGGAAAAAGAGGGCTGGATTATTGTCAAACAGGAGCTCTCCTTTGGTGATAAAAAAGGAAACTCAGCTGGATTTGTTCCCAGTCTCATCCTTAAAAACACAAGAAGGTGTCATTGAATTTCTGCCTCCAGATTCGACTGGTTTACCAGGATCTTAATGGAACTTTTGGCAGCAGCACGTTTGAAACAAACCTGTGTCTCTGTGACATGAAAGTAAAGAACTTCCTACTGTGTCAAATAAAAAAAGTAAATATATCCTAACAGTTGTGGATCATAGTTGTCTAAACACATTTGTGTAACTTGTACAAGACGTTTTGTCTGCCCAGCTGGTTGTGTATGATCCAGCACAGTTACTGTCCGCTACATTTATTATTATTTCTTTATTTCCTCCCCGTCAGGCTGGTTGGTTTCAGGCAGGTCTTTCCTTTTTGATTCTCGACTGCTCTCATTATCCAAAACTCCCTGAAGCCAAACATCCAAAGCGTAAAGTGTTTTCTTTAAAGTGATGTCAGCTCAACGATTCGTGTTCCCGCCCATTAGCAGGAAAGTAGGGACGTGGATGCAGTTAAAGGATGTAGTTTGGATAACGACGTGAAGATGACTCGAATCTGCAGTTCAGAAAGCACGGCTCAGCTTCTCTGACTGAAACAATTTGCATATTTTTCTCAGGCTGTTGATAGAAATTTTCTGCATAGAATTGTAAACGATCTTTTTTGAGTTCTGGGGCCTCCTTTTTCCATCTGTTCGTGTAGCTGCACTCTCCTCGTTCTGGACAACAATCTGTAACCTGTTTGTTTACAGGAAAACATGTTATTGTCAGTAAGCAGCTAGATTTTGTGTCATGTTGGTGCTGCTGCAGATAAAGTCTTTGAGTAGGATTGATAACCTTTAACCTCCTTTCTGTCCCTGTGCCCTCCAGTCTTCACTCTAGTGTTTTTAAGGCAGAGTTTCTGTTTCCTGTTTTACTTGGATAGTTGGGTTTCTCCTGTTTCTTGTTTCAGGTTATATCCCCTCTCTGTCTAATAGTCTTGAGTGCTTTCAGCTGTGCTGTGTTCCCCTTCTGTTTCTAACCACCAATTAATCCTCATTATTGTCATTTCCACCATGTGCAGTTGTACAGCACACAGTGAAGCACCCTGGTGCTACATGAAGTGCAAGTGTGCAAAAACTGCAAAACACGAATGAAAAGCAGTGAAACACCGAGCAGAACAGAACAATACAGATACAACAGTGTGTGTGTGTGTGTGTGTGTGTGTGTGTGTGTGTGTGTGTGAGAGAGAGAGATGTACGGTTTGGGGGAAGAAGCTGTTCCTCAGTCGGGCAGTGAGGGCCTGGATGCTCCAGTACTTCTTTCCAGAAGGCAGCTGTGTGAGGGGTGTGTGTCCTCCATGATGCTGAGCAGGAGGACACCTGCCGATGGAGCAGGTGTGAGAGGTGTCTGTGATGGAGGGAAGAGAGGCTCCAGTGATCTTCTCAGCTGCTGTAGAGTACTGCGATCTGATACGGTGCAGTTAGCAACCAGACAGTGATGCAGCTGCTCAGGATGCTCTCGATAGTCCCTCTGTAGAAGGTGGTGACAATGGATGGAGGGAGATGGGCTTTCCTCAGCTTCCACAGGAAGTAGAGACACTGCTGGGCCTTCTCAGTTATGGAGCTGGTGTTGAGGGACCAGGAGAGGTTCTCCGCCAGGTGAACACCAAGGAATTTGGTGCTTTTAACGACCTCCATCCATCGATGTTAAGTGTTAGGGTTAGTGGACAGTGATCTCTCTGTGCTCTTCTGAATCCAACAATCTTCTTCTGAGACGGGTTGTTGACTCTGTCCATTAGCTGCTGCCCCTCCTCTCTGTATGCTCACTCATCGTTCTTGCAGACGAGACCCACCACAGTCGTGTCATCGGCCAACTTGATGATGTGTTTGAGGAGTGCAAAGGTTGAGCATAGAGTCAGTTTCTGTGCCACAAACACGGCTCTAATTTTGACGTGGCTCAACCAACATGGTCACAACTCTGCAGCATATTGGAAGTGCAACACAGACCTGTGCTGGGGGGGGGGGGGCAGGTTATAGATGAGCTCGTTACCCTCGTCACAAATGAAATGTGAAGTTACTAATGTTGTGATGTTTTCTTTGGGTGAAGAAAAAACTGTATGAATGTTTTTGCTCTTCATTTGAAGTGTAGAAGGAAGCTGCTGAGTCTGTGTTTGTACTCGTTTGGATTTGGAACAAAAACACAAGAATACCTGTTCAATCAATACAGTTAATTACACTTTGATCTGCTGACAACACAAAGTGTTTTCCCCTCTTCTTTATTAGGCTGTGTGACAGTAACTTCTAATCTTTAAGTAGAGCCAGTTTAGGGCTTCACAGCTGTAATCTGCAGCCATAAACTGAGAAATAAGCAGCAGTACTAAGACTGCACATAATGTTGAAATAATTAACTCTGTCGGATCGTCTGCTTTGCTCTTTGTTTCCTTTGTGACTTCCTGTGTTTCTGGTATCTGTGGCATTTATTTTGTGCTTTTTCTTGTTTCCTGATTTTTTTCTTTTGGTTCTGTTAAACATTAATTTTTTCTGTACGTTTGTTATCAACTCGTGAATAAAGTGTCCTTATTGTTTTTGCTAATGTACCAGGAATTCCTCCAGAGTTCGTCCTCTGTTTGAAAGCACTGAGCTGAGAAGTTCTTGTGGGTGCAGCTACTTAGAGAACGTGACAGTAAAGATGTTCCTCGTTTCTGATCGTCACCCTATCAGGAGAATTCGCAGGTGTCTGCAGCCCAATGAGGTGAACTCGTGCAGATACACTTGCCTCTGTTTGCGTTGCTCTGCACAAATTAGCATCAGTCTGCATCTCTGGCAAACCAAGACTTGATATTTGGTGTGAAGACACGATCAGGCTGGTGTCGCTATGAGAACAGTCAGTGACACCTAATTTGACTAATGGGACACAACAAGATGTCATAAATTATGATTTGCTGGCATTGTTATGAAACAACAGTAATAAGAAATATCCCCCTCTCAATATGGACGTCAGTGATATCATCAGCTGTTTTTGTTTTTCCAATGAAATCATCCTGTAGCTGAGTGAATGATTAGGACAAGCAGACAACGCCGAAACTAGAAACCACAGCATCAAAGCACTGCTGCAGGTTTACACTTAGTGTATTCTTTTCAATGATTCTCCTTGTTTGTATTTTTTATTACACTTGTAACAGTAATAATTAATATCCCATAAATAAGGATTTATTTCACTTTGCAAACGGTCTTAAATTACCCAGAATTCACAGTATGTAGTTAGGCTTGAGATGGTCAATGTCTCAAATGCTCGGTGCAGCAGATAAATGTTGACATCTATTCAATTCAGTTTTCTTTATGTAGCACCGAATCACAACGGCCGTCACCTCAAAGTGCTACAAAAAAACAGAGAAAACACCAACCATCAAACAACTCCATATGAACATATGAATATGAAAAACTCCTTTTTAACAGGAAAAGACCTCCATCAGAACCAGGCTGAGGGAGGAGCGGGCAGGTGTCCTGAATCCAAACTGGAAGCTGGTTCCACAGAAGAGGGGCCTGAAAACTGAAGGCTCTGCCTCCCATTCTACTTTTAAATACTCTAGGAACAACAAGTAGGCCTGCAGAGCGAGAGCGAAGTGCTCTAATAGGGTGATATGGTACTACAAGGTCATTAAGATAAGATGGGGCCTGATTATTTAAGACCTTGTATGTGAGGAGCAGGATTTTGAATTCTGGATTTAACAGGAAGCCAAAACAGGAGAAATCTGCTCTCTCTTTCTAGTCCCTGTCAGTACTCTTGCTGCAGCATTTTGGATTAACTGAAGGCTTTTCAGGGAGTTTTTTGGACATCCTGATAATAATGAATTGCAGTAGTCCAGCCTGGAAGTAATAAATGCATGAACTAGTTTTTCAGCGTCACTCTGAGACAGGATATTTCTAACTTTAGAGATGTTGCACAAATGGAAGAAAGCAGTCTTACATATTTGTTTAATATGTGCGTTGAAGGACATGTCCTGGTCAAAAATGGCTCCAAGGTTCCTCACAGTGTTACTGGAGGCCAAGGTAATGCCATCCAGAGGAAGAATCTGCTTAGATACCATATTTCTAAGCTTTTCAGGGCCGAGTACAATAACCTCAGTTTTATCTGAATTAAGAAGCAGAAAGTTAGTGGCCATCCAGGTCTTTATGTCTTTAAGACATTCCTGCAGTTTAACTAATTGGTGTGTGTTATCTGGCTTCATGGACAGATAGAGCTGCGTCTCATCTGCATAGCAGTGACACGATCGCAAAAGGTGGACCAGGAAGTTTGAGCTCATTTCAGTGTTTACACTAGTGTTCCTATGGTAACAATTGCATTGGCCATTTCTAATAAGAAGAATAGGCAAGAAGAGTATTTTTCACTTTCTGTGTTCCTGTAACATTTTAGTGATGTCTTTCATAAAGTTTTTGCTAGTATTACTAAATAACAGCAGTGAAACAGTTTGATTTGTGCATCCCATAATAAGATAATATTCAAGAAACATAAGTCTATAAAACTCCAAAACCAGTTGGCATCAGTATTTGTGAAAACCTGAACTAATGTTCGCTTTAGTTTTACAGAGATGAAGAGAACAGCTGAGTTCATAGCTGTGACGTTTGGCCTTCTCAGAAAGATCATCAGTTATTGAGTTATCAGATCCGAATGGAGAGATTGATTTCCTTTGGACGTTTCAGTCAGATTATTCCAGGCACAGAACTGTAGAGTGTGAAAATCCTAAGTGGTGTAGTGTGACCTACATGGCGAGACCTGTATCCATGGCAACTTGGTTGTGTGCTGTGTAAGTAGTGTTCAATTGTTACCTTTTCTGAACACCTCTTGAACTTGTTTCCTGCTCTCACTTGTCCGTTATAAAAACGGCGAGCATGATTGGAAGGTTATTGTTTGAGATCACCCGCACAAGGAGGCGATTTTCAACACTCACACGTCTCTAATTGTAAAAACAATCAGAACGTGCAGCACATGTGTTTCTGTACGGTCTGTGTGAAGATTGTCTCAGTCTGCTTTTTCTTTTACCCATGTGTGAGGATTGTAACAAAGTTTCACACCATTTATACAATCTTTAACTGTGGCTGCTGGTCTGGGGTCAGCAGTCACTCCTAGCTTAGCATTAGCATGCTGTCTGTGCTAGTTGTGTTAGCAGCATGATGTGGTTGTTTCTGTCCTGGATGCAGTTTGCACTTCACCATCGTGTTCTCGCCTCTCTGTGCAATACAAATAAGTCATGTTTATATCCACACTGTAGGCTCCCCCACTGTTTCCTGCTCCGACTCACCAACTGGAATCGATAAGGAGAATCAATAGGCAAACAGGCTCACAATTCCAAGGAATTGAACTACTGGGAGCCGTTTCACTAGAAAAACCTGTTCTCGATGGCCATCCCTACATGCATGGAAATACAGCATAAAGCAGAAATAGAGTTTGTACGATTTTAACAAGCTTGAAAGTCGATATTTGTTTTCTTATGTTTTCTGTTATATCTGTTTTCTGTTATATCTGTTTTGGGGCTTTTTAGACTTTATTGCATTAGGAGAGTAGATAGAAGACAGGATGTAAGACCAGCAGAAGTGACCCAGAAAATGGCCCGAGGCCTTAACAGCATACAGGTCGTTTCCACCCAGCAGCCTGCTTTCTCGTAATGTCTATGTGTAGCCTGCAGGAATCCTTCTCCAGGCTTCTTTCACTCCATTCAAATTTTGACCTGCTGCCGTTAGTATTCAGTCCACTTCTTACTTCTGTTGCCATACCTCAGATTTTTCTGCCTGTTTCCCGTCATTAAGAATAGCTGACAGCTGCTCTTCCATTGTGAACAAATTAAATGTTTTTCTGATGCTGCTGGTAACAAAGTGCCCGTGCATGTCAAAGTGTTATGGGCAAAACTCTTTTTTTGGTCCAAAATTAACATTGTTGTTAACAAAAAACACCCGATGTATTAAATGCAAAACAATAATATATAATTATAATAAAATATATAATAAAAAGATATCAAAAACAACATGATACAGCAAAAAAAGGTTATAAAGGTTCATAAACATCTCAGTTCCAAAAAATCTGAATTTTCTGGCTATTTTGTGATGTGTTGGGTCTCACAGGGTTCAGTTATTTATCTTCTTTATCTTCAGCTCAGCAAATAAACCTTTGAAAATCATCAGCTGCAGTGATGTGACTGAAAATGAGTGAAATTATTGCTCAAGATGACTTGAAAAAAGTTAGTTTCTCTATATAAAGAATTTTAAAAGAATCATTTCTTTCTCTATAAAGAAATTAGGCGAGGCTCAAGACTTTTGCACAGCCCTATACATCCATGTAAATATGAAGTGTATCTGTGTAGGTCTGTTTTCAGGTGTGTTTACAGCCACGGGGCAGTTTGGAGCGCGTGGATGCGTCATGTTTGTGCACAGCAGTTTGGCTCTGTGGAACAAACGAAAGCAGTTCTGAGACGGATGAATTTATCACTTCAATCTTTCCGTGCTCTAATAATCTTTTATGCTCATATTTCCTTTCAGGAAAGCCCACGTGCCGCTGTCCTGTCGGATTCTCAGGGCCTTTTTGTGAGAAAAGGATTTGTGACAATTACTGTTTAAATGGGGGAACGTGCGACGTCACTCAGGGGAACCAGCCGGTGTGCCGCTGCATGGCCGAGTATACCGGGGACCGCTGTCTTTATCGTGAGTCCTGTTGGCAGCAAACAAACACAAACAGTCATTGATGTTCCCCTGGCTGCCTGTGACTGCCAGTAGCACCTAATCAAAAGAAAATCATTGATTTGAATTCAGTTATGTCACAAAAAAACCACAGAACAAAGCGTTTGAGAGTTCCCACTCTGAGCAAGAGACAAAAGCAATCCCCTCAAAGTCTCTTCTTTCCAAAAACACCACATTTGCTTCAATTTGCAGATAAACAAAAATCAAAATTCTCCCATCAAACAACCTTTGGGTGTTTCTGCACTGGGGTGATAATGTATTTTCTTTTGCTGCACTTTGACATAATGTGTTGCGGGGAAACAATTTCATCTGCACATCATTAGTTTTTCCCACTGTTGCCCAAAGGGTGATATGTTTTCATCTGTGGCTAAGATATCATTTGATGTGGATAATTAAGTCCCATTAAAACCATGTACTGTTCTAATCAAATCAGCTTAGACTGTGTTTGCACATTATCCTCTCTCTCTGTTTATCTCTGCAAACCTAAAACAGACATTTGTCATCACTACTGCGTGAACTCCAAGGCCTGCACTTTATCCAGCAGCGGCTACGTGGAGTGTGTGTGTCCCGCCAGGTTTGAAGGGAACAAGTGCGAGGTGGACAAGTGTCTCCGATGCCACGGAGCTCCTTGCCTCATTAACGAGGAGACGGGAGAAGTGGTTTGCAAGTGAGCGCTCCGTATTTACTCGCCACTCTTGTCCATCATCCCTTTGGCTGTGAGGCTTCATAGCTGATTTTTATTCATGGAAAAACACAAGTTAAACAGTATATTGTTCATTCAGGGTTCAGTTGCTTCACCCACAGGCTCCCGGCGGGAAGAATTGATTTAATTAAATCAATAATTTAAGGCCACATACCCTGTAGCGTTTTAAGTTTGGTCATGTCAGTGAATTTGAAGCTGGCTGAACTCTCTGCTTCCTGTAAGTAGTTTTCTGGTTGTAACTAGAATCCATTATTTCTTCACCCTCTAGCTGCACAAATGGCAGAATAGCACCGAGCTGTCAGCTGTGTGACGGATATTGCTACAATGGAGGTACCTGCCACCTGGACCCTGACACCAACCTGCCTTTCTGTCAGTAAGTCCCTGCCTAATGGTGAAAGTAAGGAAAAACTCAATGTTCTCCACTGTTATTCACACTCACATCACTGTTTCCATTCAGGCGTCGGCTCTGTGCCCGGCTTTAAAAACTGAAAGTCGCCGCATGAGATAGATGTCTTCCTTTGGAAAGAAATCCTTAAGTTGAAGGTTTGATGTCACTATGTGGAGGCCATGAAACAGCAGGGGGCCGAGTGCCGTACAGCATCCTGTGCCGTGTGACACCTCGCTGTGGCTTAAGGTTTTAGGAAGATAAAAATGGTTTCAGACTCCTTCAAAGCCAGCTATTCTCAACATATCACACTTTTCCTCCTCGCAGCTGAGAGCTGATGTCAGGCCTCTGTGGCTCTCTTCAGTCAGAGGGTTTAGAAGTTTCCTCAGTAGTTCAGCTGCCACGAAGCCCGAAAAATTGCACGAGACAAAAGCTCGACTGGCACACGTGAAGAAATCGCCGTGAAAGGCTACTCAGAGGGCTCCCTGTAAACGAATACCACCTCCTGCTATAATCAGTCGCAGTGCTGTGTTAAAAATCTGTCCAAGGAGGAAATTGGAAATCCATTTCAAAGGCCAACTCTCAGTTTTTTAAATGCTCATTGTCCACTGTAGTTAAATTGAAATTTGCAGGCGCCGCTCACAGATTCCAGGGAATAGAATCAATTTCTATGCAAATGATTTCATCTTATTCGATGAGGTTAACAGATCCTGATAATGCGCTTTATCATTTGCTGCAAGATGAGAGATTATGTGAGATGATGGATATGTCGGCGTCAAGAAATCATAATGTTTGACCTTAATACTCTGAGTAAATGTATATTTCATCAAGCCTACCTAAAGAAGAAAGCTCAGCGGGCAGAGCTGCTACGGCTGCAATCATTCTTGCTTTAAAAACCTCAAATATGCGAAGAGAATACCTCAACATTTCACTGCTGTCTAACAAAGTTCAGACATTCCTGTTAAGCAGCTATATACTGTATGACTTTCTGTTGTTGCTCTTTTCCTTTTCTGCACAAAAGCAAAGTTATTTTAGCATCTACAGTTAGAAATGTCCATCAGTCAGCTGTGCAGCGAGGAAACAATTATTTGATCCCTAAATTTGTAAGTTTTTATCAAACAAAACATCCAGAAAAACACACACATTACATAAAAGGTATAAAAGAATTTGCATGTCAGTGATGGAAATAAATATTTGACTTGGTCCTTTTCATGCTGGAAACTCGTCCATGACCAGTTGTCAGTGTCCTGGCCGAGGGAAGGAGTCCAAGATGTTACACTGAGTGGGCCCCTCCATTGGCCCACTCAGTGAGGCAAAGTCATCCTGTACCCTATCAGAAAAACATCCCCAAAGTATAATGTTTCCACCTCTGCAAACACAGTGGCTGAGCTGTTGCCAGTTCTGGTTTCATCTGACCACAGCACTTCCTGAGCCTTCTCTGAATCATTTAGAAGTTCACAAATTTAAGACTGGCCTGTACCTGTGCCGTGGAGCTTTGGGCTGATCCAGCACCTTGGTGATCATCCTCATCCCATGATGCAAGCTCCCACATGGAGCTCCAGACTGAGGACATATTTATTTTTCTTCTCTTTCCAAATTATCGCAGCAGCCGTTGTCACCTTCTCACCAAGCTTCTCGCTGATGGTATCCTGTTCCAGCCTTGTGCAGGTCTGCAGTCTGTCGACCTTTGACACTCTTTGGTCTCACGTGGTGGTGCAGAGGTTGGACCAGAACACTTGATTGATTGATGGATGGATGGATGGTTGGATGGATGGATGGATGGTTGGATGGATGGATGGATGGTTGGATGGATGGATGGATTGATGGACGGATGGATAGATGGCTAGATGGTTGGATGGATGGATGGACGGATGGATGGATGGTTGGATTGATGGATGGATGGTTGGATGGATGGATGGATTGATGGACGGATGGATAGATGGCTAGATGGTTGGATGGATGGATGGTTGGTTGGATGGATGGATGGTTGGATGGATGGATGGATTGATGGACGGATGGATAGATGGATGGTTGGATGGATGGTTGGATTGGTGGATGGATGGTTGGATGGATGGATGGATTGATGGACGGATGGATAGATGGCTAGATGGACGGATGGATAGATGGCTAGATGGTTGGATGGTTGGATGGATGGTTGGATGGTTGGATTGATGGACGGATGGATGGTTGGATTGATGGATGGATGGATGGTTGGATGGTTGGATTGATGGTTGGATGGATGGATGGATTGATGGACGGATGGATAGATGGCTAGATGGTTGGATGGATGGATGGTTGGATGGATGGTTGGATGGTTGGATGGATTGATGGATTGATTATGGCACACGATCACACAGCCAGTCTGTGAGAGCCAGTGGATCAGATACGTGTTTCACTCAGTGACATGCAAATTCATTTAGCACTTTTATATAATTTGCTTTTTTGTGTTTCAGGTTAATTTTCAGTCTGAGAGATTGTTCATGTTCACAAATTCAACAGAGAATCAAATCATTATTTCCCCTGTAAGCTGTCATTTATATTGTTTACTCAAACTAAATGTATTTTCTGGTTTTTGCTTATTAGATGCATTTATGTGGATGCAAACAACCATCATGTTGGGGCCCAAAGTTCTTGTTTAACAGTTTTCTTAATCTGCAGCAGGCCCCACACGTGTCCCCCTCACGTGCTGAGCAGGGACGTTTGTTGATCTGTTTTGCTAATTTGCAGACGTCACACTGTCTTGTTGCATCTTATGACTTAAGCTGCTAACAGGGTTTAGCGTTCTGTCGCCACTCGTGAGGCAGCCGACGGTTGAACAGTTCTTGGGCCCTTTTGTCACTCCAAACACATGTTTTGCAGCTGCACGTCAGGGTTCAAGAACCAACGTTGTGATGAGCTGGCCAACCCCTGCGATTACTTCTGTCAGAATGAGGGGATGTGCACATTAACAGCTCTTAACAAACCACGCTGCAAGTAGGTCCCTCTCACCTCTCCAGCTGTATTCAGCGCCCACTCACCTCCTTTTGTACACAACCCACCCCCACTCCATTTGGCTTCATTTCAGCCTCAGTCCAGAACATAGGCCTCTCTGTGATGGTGCCTCCTTGTAGCAGCTTGTCATGTAATAAGTACTGGATATAATAATGACTCAGCGTAGATGGTGGAATCACACAGAATACTATAATATTGTTTTAGTAGAATATGTTGACTTATATTTATTTCTGTATGGAAACAACATGACTATATTTGTGACTATTATTAGCACCAACACGTGTTGACAGCCTTTCTAGGTCGAACACTGATTCCAGCACTGATGGTTTAGAGACGTGTGCTTGTTTCTGTTCTAAGGTTCAAAAACAGAATTTTGTAGAAATTCTTCTAAGTAGTTACATGTGACAGTATTTCATTTTAACCTTTGGTATTTAAACGACTTAATAGTTTTGATTTTAAACATGTTGCTGTGCTCATTTAGTTACTTTAGGACACAGCTAGCTGCAGCTCTGTTTCTGGCGGGCCAAGCTAAGCAGTAACAGTACAGGATGCTATTTATGCTGCTTAAAGCCAAATATGGTTCTTATTTCCATGATAAGTGACAGAGATCGTAGCAGCACCAGCAGTCTTTCCTGGTAGATAAAGATGCTGCTAATGTATATTAGCACCACTACGTTGTATATAGGGGCACTTATTACATCACCGGCTGCTGCATAACGTTTGTTGCCTCTTACTGCCACCCATCTCATGCAGGCGTCACCTTGCACACATGAACCACGGGAAGATTACAGCATAACACTGTGTGTGTGATGTGGGCATCAGTGCATTTGCAGCCTGTGCATGATGGCTAAATACGTCCTGACCGGTCATTGCACATAATTTACTGGGCAGAACATGTCATCTTTAATCGGTGTTCATATTTAAGGCCTTTAACTTTTACAGCTTAGTCGGGTTTCTTTGTTGAAGGGACTCAGTTCCATCCTGGTTTTTGCTTCTCAAAGGCGGGAAAATGAAGACCCAGGTTACCCCCGATGTCCTAATAAAGTTGTTGTCAAAGCCTGATGTTCTGATTCTGCAAGTGCATGTTATTTAGGATAGTTTCATCCTATCATCACCCTGCCGCCCCCACCAGATCACTCATGCTTTACATGCTTTAGCGTCAGTTAAATTGGACGTCACCTCCTCTAACACGGGTCATGCATCACGCCCATCGGATCCCATTGGAACACAAATGAGATGACGACTTGTTGTCATCCTTTGATCTTTCCTGTTTTTTGTTAATACACTGAATATTCAACACGTCAGTTCACATTAAGCTCTTTACGGACACATGTATGTGCTTAGTGCTCTCTCTCCAGGTGGTGTTTTGTTTGTGTTGAATCAAAGCCGTATGCCGTATGTGTAAGCCACAGTCACATCATGTCGTAGATCATTTTGCAAAGTTGTTTTCTCAGCAGCCTCTCTGCAGCCAAAGTATGCTAATGATAGTTTATTTATATTCTCTTTTGACCTCCTTCAGATGTTCAGCCAATTGGGCAGGAACACAGTGTGAGAGACCCGCCCCTAAAAGCAGCAGATCAGACAATATGAGCGGAGGTGAGGACTGGGAATGTCAAGAAGCCTTAAAATGTCCTGTTTGAATACCTGCATGTGTCACTGGTTCACTGACCTTATTGCATTTCAGTGTAGGGCTGCCACAAACGATTATTTTGATAGTCGACTAGTCACCGATTATTTTTGCGATTAGTCGACTAATCAGATCATCATCCATTAGACGTAAAACATACAGATTATTGCAGCAGCAGCATCTGCTCTTATATAACTATCATTAGCTTACAGCTTTAAGTGTTTAAGGTATGTGCTAACTAAAAATAAAGACAAGATGATAGTTTATTAAATTTTAATGAAATTTGCAGATTGTTTCAGTGAAGTTTAATAAACTCCTTGCTATCTAAAATATAACAGGACACCGGAGTAAATTCTCGAGCATCTCACACTTCTGATAATCAGCTGTCTGCTTGACGTTTATTCAGCTGTGTAAAAACTATAACTTTAATCTCAGCCAAACCGATTTACTCAGGAACAAATAAAATACTAAAAAAAAAGCCAAACAATAACATTTTTAAGTTATCTAAGTGACTTATATATCATGTTTAACCTGAGTAGTGAAAGACGGCGGTGGGTTTGAAAACGATTTGCCGGGAGTCCGGTGTTCTCACGGCTCTAGTTAGCCTAGCCCCCGGCTAGCTATCGAGCTAGTGGCTAACAGACGTCTCCGAAAACGTCGGAGCGCTTTTGAAAATATGTGGTGTCTTGATAAACTGAGCAGATATTTGAGGTTTACACAGCTACATTCTCGCCTGAAAATATGTTAAACGTTTATTTTGTGACCCAGAAAGAATAATAAGAGTAATATTAAAACTAACTAGCTGCCGCCATTGTTGGAAACTGAGCTGGGCTGCGCTATGAATTCTGGGACACAGCTTCTTCTTCTTCTTCGGGGTTTAACGGCAGCTGGCATCCTTGTACATGCAGTGCTGCCATCTTCTGTTTCAGTCCGTTATTACACTCTTAAATCCTACTACTTATTCCTGCGTCTTTTGTGATCTTACAAAGCTTCAAACGACGCGTCGACTATTAAATCAGTCGTCGACGATTTTGATAGTCGACGTAATCGTGACTAGTCGACTAATCGTGGCAGCCCTAATTCAGTGGAAGGATAACTCGTACATCTGAACATAAACAGATTGGCATCGAACTACCAACTTCTACCAACCTCCCGGTTTGCATCATTGAGCACAAAGGGCTCTGCTCAGCGGGGTTTCCTTGTTTGAATTAGAGGGGCTGTAATCGCCAGCCCGTCAGGATTCAGTAATATGGCTCCTCTGTCTTCAACTTCAATTTAAGATTTAAAAAAATATATATTCTGAAGTCGTGCATGTCAGTGTAAAATGTCTTACATTTCTAAATGTGAATGTGCAGCCTGCCTGTGCTGGACGTATGTAAACAGCAAAGCCCTGTGAAGTAAAAACGCTGTTATTTAAAGTGGCTCTGTTCACGCCGCGGTCACTGCGTGAACTCATCTCAGCCCCTTTTATGGTCGCTCATCACGTCACACCGCCTTTCCTCTCTTTGTTCCCCAGGGAGCATCGCTATCATTGTGCCTCTGGTCCTGCTGGTCATCCTGATTGTGATGGTCGTAGCAGGTGTTTATATCTGCCGCCGGAGGCAAAGGTACGTCGATAAAGAAATCTGTAAGAAAAAGCAGCTTCTAAGCAGTAACAGATGAGAGCTCCAGCATCGCAGAGCTTTGAAGATGAATGGATGCTTTTGCTTTATGAGTGAAAAGTTTGCTTTCAGTAGGAGATCTGAACTCTGAGCCTGTGATAATAATCCATCGTTCATGGCTATCTAACACAGTGATATGCTCCAAGTAGCATCGTGCAGCAGCACACTAACAGCATGTTGTGTGTCGTGTTAATGATGATGGGCTCTGCACGGCTCAGGGGCAAACGTGTGCAGAGGCAGCCCATGACCAACGGAGGGATAAACGTGGAGATTGGGAACCCGTCATACAACATGTACGAAGTGGACCACGACAACCACGCTGATGCAGGCAGCCTGCTGCGCCCAAACTTCACACTTGACCCTCATAAGGTGGGTGTGTGTGTGTTTGACTTTATCGAACTGAAACCAGATTGTTGCCAAGTCAAACATGTGTGGAGTAAAAGTTAATGAGGAACTTTCAGTGGGGCTTAAACATGCAGCTGAATCTGTTCGTATGTTCTCAGATACAAATGTCAGTGTAGTTACATTTAGCTACAAACTCATCAGTTTCAGTTTTCATCTCATATTTGATTCAATGTAACTTTTGTTGGGCAGCGTCTGCAGGTCTCTGCTGCATTAAATACTGAAAGCTTAACATGTCTGTGAAGGTTCTCAGTCATCCAGGTCATTGTAGTCAAAGGAGCTTGCAAAGAAAAGCGTCTGGACTTAAACTTAAAGAAGTCCAGACGCTTTTCTTTGCAAGCTCCTTTGACTGAAAGCTTAATAATTTCTCTCTAAACGATTTTTGCACATATAAAAATTACTGCACGTATTTTCCAACTAAATAAAGTTTATACAACCTTAACAAATTTGTACCATTTGATCTCCTATAAGTTGAATTGACAGTACAGCAGATGCTGGCTCCTTTATCAGGATATTTAGAGGAGAAATCTTAATGGTCATCACTATATTGTTTTTATATGCAGTTACATAGATTGTCTATGAATACATGTGGCCCAGCTGTAAGAAGGTCGACCAGGAGTCTTCTAATATGAAACTGGTCTCACTGTCCAGCCTCCTACTCAGCGACTCTTCATCAACAACTTCAAGGTCCTCTGAGCTCTACCTTGATGTCTGCAGTGACAACACCGAGCCAGTTTTTTTATAGCCAGCTGAAAACTAGGAGTTATTAGTGTGTCGTAAAGCATTGTGCACTTTTCATGGGAGGATGAAGCGAAGTTGCAAAGAGCGAGAACAGAGAGTTTTAAAAGCGATGAGAAAATCTGTTTAGACCTCGATTGATGCCAGTCCGTATCACACTAATTATTAGCCTTGATGCTGCAGCTATGTCGTCTTTAATTGAAGGGTAGACAACAGTTCAAATGTGTCTTTCAGATTGGAGAATAATTCAGTGCTGTGTTCTCTGCATCTGGCCCGGCAGCTGCTGGGATGTGATATTTAGAATTGAGATGCATCCGGTGGAATTACATCAGGCTTTGCAGAGATTTTACAATCTCTCTGGCTCGGGCACAAAAACATACAGATGCCATGAACCTGGAGGACGTCTGTCTGCCTGGTGATTTATTCTCTCCACCCCACACGAACTCCCAGCATATCAAATGAATCCTAACACCTTCACAGATGCAGTTATGTAGCTCACCTGCTGCAAGTTCAAGCCTAATGCTGTTGCTTCTTAAGCTGCCAACTTTGACATCTGCTATTGTGAGTCCAGTCTGCCACCGAGACATGCTGGTGTGAATCTAAAGCAGCCTCCATACGTCCAGCTCTCGTGGTACTTGCTAGTTTGTTTTTTCAGTGCAGTTTAAAACCCGTATTTGGACTGTGAGAGTTCATCTTTATTTATATGGCATGGTGCTTGTTTTGTTGCAGGGCTGGTGTGTAAAATCCAGCGACCCTCACACCTTGGGCATGAATTCTGTGCCCAAGGAGGTAATCCCTGGACAGGTGAGTGTTACACACTTTATTTTTTACTCTGGAGAAGAAGAAGAAATATCAATTTTTATATAAATTCACTGGGAGGAAGCTTTGTGTGTTTTGTGTAGCTACATTTGAGTTACATTCTGCTATTTTAAGTACTGTGTAAAATTAAAATCATGCTAATGTTGACATCTGATATATACTTGCTCCCTTTATCATTTTGTGACATTGGTTTGGGAAAATAATTTGTTTTACAGTCCAAAAACCACCAAACTTTCCTTAAAGTTCCAATAATCAACTTTTTATTAAAAGATGTTTTCCAAATCCACGACATTCGGCACCAAGTTTAGTTCTGTTGCTCTTTTTGCTAATATCTGTGGGCCTGTGGAAAGTTTGCAAACTTTTTTGGTTTCGCTGAGATGCAGCCACCATCTGTTTCCAGCAAACCTCCTGTGATGGAACATCGGTTAAACAATCTGCTAACAAAGCAGATCCATCGAAATGGATTCAAATTGGATCAGAACTCAGCCAACAAGACAGAGGAAATTGTACATGAATTTAAATGAGCCCAGGTTTCATTAAAGCCGATGTAAGTGATAGTTTGTATGAGGTGAATCTGACATGAAGACTTCTTCTATTAAAATGCAACCTCGAGACTCCTACTGTTGTAAAATATCATAAATTAACATTTGTACTTGGCATCTCTTCCCTGCCTGTTTAGCCCATGAACTACTCCAATCCAGTGTATGCAAAGATCTACATCGACGGGCAAAACTGCCGGAAGCCAGTCATCAGCATCGATGAGAGGAGAGAGCTACTCCCAAAGAAACTCGAGGGGACAATTCATGAAACCGCCGCATAGCCTAACTTTACACTTTGTACTTCTTTTTTTACCACAGTGTATAATATGAAGGAGGAAAGAAGATTTTTCTATTTCCTATGAGGCTCTTAGGTTTTACTGGTTTAGCATCAGCATAACGTCCTCGTCGCTGTGCTGAAGACTTTGATTTTCCACTTATGGTTTGCTTTCTGTTTGTCAGAGATCCGTTATACAGCGCTGTCAGTATACTGTATGACACTGAAGTAAAGCTGCTGATTTGCAAAAACTTTATTAACACCTGACGCCACACTTGTGCACAGTTAAAATGCAGTGCTAGAGTTTGTACCCATACCTGTTTGTAGTTCTAGAGGAAAACGGTTTGGCTTTGTGGAGACGACGAGGGGAAGGGCCGGCTCATTTTATCTGGGGAAAAGTATGTATAGTAGAGAAGAGTTGCGTGGGGTTTTCTGTTTTTGTTATTTCATGTGACATATGGACCGGAGAGCTTCACAAACGACAAGTGGAGCTTGATTCATTTTAGTTGCATCCCTGTACCTGACAGCTCTGCTCCGACAGTGGACACAATAATATCAACACAATATCTCCGTCTTTCTCATTTCCACGGATTTCAATCTTCAGTCGCCTGTTTCAGCAGTAATGTGACGTACAAACGTATCTGAGAAAGATCGAAGCCCACCCTGAATGTTTTCCGATCAGATTCCCGGATGCCGTACTGTACGCTGAAAAGACAGAATATCATATTTTTCTAGGTCTCATATTATCAACAAATGGATTAAAGATGGAGAGAAGAAAGATTTACCACAGCTACAAAAACCGTTACTAAGAGTTATTATAAAACACATCTGTTACTTCAGAAAAGGAAGATGATAAATATAAGAAATTTTATAATTTTGTATTTGATTTGTATGTTGTTTGGCTGCTTGTATTTTGAAGAAATGTATTAAATGTAAGTAATTTTTATATAAAATGTAAATCGATATTGAATAAAGGGGGCTTATTTCCACTTTGTCTTTCTCTTGATCCTCCAAAATGATTGTTATACGATGTCGATAATAGTATCTGTGCACTTCTATTGTTCAACCAATGATCAAACTGTCAGCTGTTACACATGACTGCTGACCCGACAAGTCAATCAGCAGCGTGAGGTCTTTTACCTGCTGCGCAGAGGAAGGAGGCTGATGGGAGATTATTGCCCTCCCTGTGAGTACAGGAAGGCCGGCGCTATTCATTACCTGGAGGTGGGGACGCGGCGTCGATGCCACCTGCTGAAGGATAATTCAGTCTCCTTTCACTTCGGCGGCTCTGTCTCCACGCATTTCACCTCCATTCTCACCATAGCAACCAGAGGAGGCAGCGGCACTCCTGCCCTTTCTCCGTCTGCTGTGCCATCGGCGGGATCTGCCAGCACGCTCAGCTCACCACGTTTTCATGACGGTACAAATAGATGCTGCGGTTTCCAGCTTCCCTAATTGGCCTGTGCGCTTTGTTTCGCTGAGACATCCGCTGTGATAACAGCAACACACAGTCCTCAAACACACTCAGCACCGCGGTGTGGAAATAGAGTAATGTGGCTGTGACTGTCCTTTTTCTGCCAGCGTGGTTTTCTGTGCTATAGAACATTTATCAATAGAGCTGCAACGATGAAGGACGAATTTCAAATGTTCAGCTTTTATGACTGCTGCATTTAGAAGGTCGAGGTCGTTTCCAAGGTCGAGCACGAACGACGCCACGTGACTGTATACGGGTCTTTGATTAAAGCAACAATAAGCCTGTAGGCCAGGAGCGTTGTTCTCACGGAGCAGGACATAAATGAAACGGCCGTCTCAATGAACCCTCGTGTTGTTAAACCAAACTGTTCAACAACACAAGGGTTCATTCATTTTGTTTCTAATCAAAAATGACTCATCAAAGATACATTATCAGTATTATCATTGACTTAAGCGCTTGTGAACATTACAATTTAAACTTCTGTTTGTTATTTATGGGCCGCGTGTCTCACTAATCTGATCTTCTAAGCACTGAATTAGAGTTAAAAAGAAGCATAATTTCTATTTTGACTGTAAGAAATAATCCAATGAAACACACGGTGTGTCCTGTGTATCACAAACTACTACCATGAACATTTGCTTTGAAACCATTTCAAACATATAAACACACAAAGTTGTGTTTCCAGTCAAAAATGACAGAATATGTTTTTATGGAGGAAATTAGTCGCACTTCCTTGTGACACAGCTCCTCACCAAGACCACAGGAAATGAAGAAATTATCATCTTATGTCCCTTGAGACCTCTGAGACATACTCCACTTGGTTATTTTCAGGTGTCCCAATATACACCTGTATGTTCCAGGGACGACTAGTCCTGGCATCACATGTTGCCCATATCTTTAAGCTATATTTAGGCTGCTTGCTTAACTCCGCCAAGGACGGTCCCAAGCCCGGCTTTAAAAGGAGGGTGGTCGCCCTGCTGAGGCGACCAGAACCGATAAATTGGGGAAACTTGGCTCGAAACCAATGGAATCCCAACGATCAGCTTTATCAACCAATGCTACCGCAGCCGATGCGCCAGCGCTGGGGACCCAGGGTAGTTTTAACAACCCTCTGCAACACCTTCCGGTCCGAGGCAGAGCAGTTCCCGTACCAGACTGTTATACTGGGCTCTGTTTCCCTCCAAGCTGGTCCAGTTTACCACTGTGGTCTGGTGGAAACAGTTCAAAGCAGGATTTAATGTCATCGATCCAGGATGCTCTGCAGTCGTCCTGATGACGGTTTGAGCTGAAAGCCTCGCTGACTTGAACGTGACTGCAGACTCAGCACAGCCATCATCTCCATCACTGGATTCTCCTCCTCATTCGTTTCATGGTCTGGATTGCACAGATTATATTCTGTGTCCTCTTCAGTTCCTGACCTCTCCATCTAATCCAGCATCATGTACACTGCTGCTAATGTAGTAGTAGCAGAAGTACATGTAAGGTATCCTACATGAACATGATCAGTTATTCATGTTTTAAATACGAGGTCAGAGACAGGAGAGCGATGTACGACTACACCCATGAATTCCTGAAACTGTACACCTGTTGGACACTTTATTAGGAACACCTTGCTGTTACCTTCAGAACTGCCTGAATTCCTCATGGCTCAGATTGAAGCTGCTGAAACATTTTGGCGTGCAGCAACATGACATCATCGCACAGTTGCTGCAGGTTTTTTGGCTCCACGTCTCCGTCGTGGTGACTGTGGTGGAACTACAGTGGTGTAGATCATTCACAGAAGATGGTACACATCCCATCATAAAGGGATGGAGATAGTCAGCAACAATACTCAGGTAGGGTGTGGTGCTTAGACAATGGTCAATGGTATTAAGGGACCCAAGGTGTGCCAAGAACACCCTGACACCAGCAGCAGCCAGAACCACTGATACAAGGCAGAATGGATCCATCATCCATCCATCAGACAACTGCTGCTCACTGGATATTTCTCTTTTTTTTTGGACCATTCTCTGTAAACCACAGAGATAGCTGTGTGGGAAACTCCCAGCAGTTTCTGAAATACTCAGGCATCAACAACCATGCCACTTTCAGTGTCACTTAAATTCTGTTTCTTCCTCATTCTGATGTTTGGCTTCGAGCTCAGGAGGCGGTCTTCACTGTGTCTACATGCCTACACGTGTTGGGTTACTGCCATGTGACTGGATGATTAGATATTTGCATTAAGAGTAGTTGAACAGGTGTACCTGATAATCTAATGAGTTTATGAGCACGTGAGATTACAGTGATGTTAGGGCTAACTCAGAAGGTTAAAGTATGCACCTCCTACCTATGTGGCAGTCTCTAAGTACAGGTCATCTTCCATGTCCCTGTCCTATGGTGTGCCACAAGGTTCTGTGCTGGGGCCCTTATTGTTTTTAATATATCTACTTCCTCTCCAGCATATTTTGAGCCCCTTTGAGGACATTTGCTACCACTGTACGCAGACGACATCCAGCTATATATATCTTTTAAACCTGAAGATGTTTCTAAGCTGCAGATTCTAAATGTGTGCTTAGAAACCATCAAAGGTTGGATGGCTGACAACTTCCTCCAACTTAATGAAGAAAAGACTGAAGTCCTCGTATGTGCTCCAGACAGACATGTACCTAACATAATGAATGCTCTTGGTCCTCTTTCAACATTTGTTAAATTGTCTATCAGGAACCTCAGGGTAACCTTTGATTCTGCTCTTACCCTGGATGTTCACGTCAAATCTCTGGTTCGGTCATGCTTCTATCATTTAAGAAACATTTCTAAATTGAGCCCCATAGTATCTCATACTGAACTGGAGATTGTTATTCATGCATTCATTTCATCACGATTGAACTACTGTAATTCACTGTTTACATGTCTAAACAAAAACTCTCTGGAGCATCTGCAGATTGTCCAAAATGCTGCAGCAAGGCTTCTGACAAAAACATCGAAATACTCTCATGTAACACCATTGCTTATACAGCTGCACTGGCTCCCCGTTGAATTCAGAGTCCACCAGATTCTGGTTCTGACATTTAAGGCTCTTCAAGAACAAGCACCAGCGTACATCATTGAACTTTTACAGCCCTACGTCCCTAGTAGGTCCCTGAGGTCTTGTGATCAGGGCCTACTTGTTATTCAGTATACGACTGAAAACCAAGGGTGATAGAGCTTTTGCTACTGTGGCTGTCAGACTGTGGAACTCTTCCTCAGAACTTAAGATCTGCAGACTCAGTGATTACTTTTAAAAAACAGCTAAAAACACAACTTTTTAAAATTGCATTTTGTTAACTTTTGACTGTTTTTGTTTTTTTACCTTGTAAAGCACTTTGTGATCTTTTATCTAGAAATGTGCTATGTAAATAACATTTTACTTACTTACTTACTTACTTACTATCATGACAATAACACTTTATAGATTATATTTGATTTGTCTGCAGCTGATCACACACGATTAGTGTTTGCTGTTGTTGTTGTGTTCATTTTACAGGCTGTGGCATTTTGGGAACTGCTTGTTTTAAACGTTCTTTATAAAATTACTGCAAAGTACCAGAAGTGAAATCATTACATTATTTATCAGAAATTCATGCAATACTTGAACTAATCCTGATCCTGCAATATGACTACAGACCACATGGACCAGATGATACACTTCATATAAAAAGCATTTCACCCTTCGTGTTGAATCCTCCCATTTTCAGCAGTGCATGAATTGTCCTTGTATTGTATTTATATCAAGCACCTCCAGAAATATTCAAATAATGGTGATTACTAAATAAACGTGCAGTAATAGCCGTAAGGTGGACTGTAACTGGAAATTAATGCATAACATTTAGATGTGAATAATAACTCCAGCCATACGCTGTAAAAAGACTTTGCTTTCAGCGTGTAATCTGGCTTATTACACTGGGGTGTTATAAAGACAAGGAGAGCATTCACCCAATGATCTCGCATACGCAAGGCTTCGGCTGATGAAAAGCTCCAACTCATTGAGCGAGACGCTGCTGGGCCTCTCACTCAGCCCTCGAAGTGCATCAAAACAGGAGAAAAACAGGAATTTGAAAGAAAGAAAGCCCTAAACCGAGAGATGCCTGCACTCCCCTCACTTCACCTTGCCTATTGATTTTTTTGTCGCTTTTCCACTTAGCAAGCGTCACCATTCTCCTGCATAAACATCAGAAAAACCCAGAGGGCTCATCTCTCGGACAGAATCAATAACAGCAGGAGTCGTATTCACATTATAAACAACAAGTCCTGCATACTCATGCTACAGCCTGCACCACCTAAAGCTGCTTATTGCTCCGCGTGCTGCAAGTAAGAGAGAGAGACTGAAACTGTAAGGTAACGAAACAAGGACGAGTTTGAACCGCTGACACTAACTTACAGAAGAAAAAATTCACTGCATGTTCAGCTCAAGATTAGATAATACAGCACTGATATGAACGTGATCAATATAAAAATAAGAGTAAATAATAAGCGTTCATCATGGTGCTGGAGGCTGTGGATGACATGTAGGTTTGGAGTCACAGCAAAGACATAAGATGATGGGTCTCCTCAGCAGGTGAGTTTGCTCGGCTGCTTTGCCGTCCAAAGATCTCTGGTGCGTTCAGTAGCTCCCAAATATTCCCATGTTTTTCTACAGGCTGTTTACAAAAGAATGGATTTTTTTGTTGTTGTTGGTCAACAAACTGTCGGATTTACACACACTAAAGATATCTCGAAGTGGAGGAATGTTCTGCATCCTCACAAAACCCGACTAATGACCGGATTAAGACGGAGGAAATGAGGCTGTATTGTAATCCCCTTGGTGAAAGCAGCAGTTTCAATAAGCCTGGCAAATAAATCTGTGGGAGGGTCCACTGTAACACTCCTGCTCCCGGTCCTTGATTATAGCAGCGTGTGGCACAAAGGGCCACATGCGGATCGTGTGCTGCACATTTTAATGCCTTAATCCTGACACTGTGACACCTGTATTGGCTTTAAAACACTTCTAAAAACTTTTAAGCTTTTCAGCGAACAGAAGAAAAGTGACAAAAGGTAAAGTGAACTTATAGCACTTCATTCATAAAGTGGAGAAAATTACTTTGGTAACATATAAAAAAAACCTGATGGAAACTCTATTAACTTTGTATCCTTCTGCTCTAATCATGATACAAAAATGGAAACATTAATAATTACAGAGGAATGCTGTGTAACAGCTGGGTGGAGCTCCGAGCAGTGACGACAGGTGGACGATGAAAGAAAGAGAGCAGAGATGCACCAAAATCCTCATCCATCCAGTCTCCTCCACTTATACTTGTCAGGGGTGGAGCCTATCCCAGCTACCAGAGGCAGGGTGAGAGGCAGGGCCTGGATCACCAGTGTAATGCAGCACTGAGCTGTTATATTTAACCTAAAGCAGAAAACTGAACCCTGAGCTCAGTATTTAATTTCCCTTCAGTTGATAAGTGAGCCTGTTAGTCTTACTTAAGCCATATAAGGACAACATGTCCTGAGTGTGAGTAAGTGAGACCAGTTCTTCTTTTTTAATGTGCAAAAATAAATCTTTGGAACAAAAAGTATCCCTGTTTGGCTTTTATTCATTTAATTTTACATTGAAAATGCTGTTTTTCACTGGCTGACATCCAGGAAAAACACTGATTCAAATGACTGTTCAATACAAAGCTGCTACTAAGTGTCCCGTCACTACTTCTGTTTCTGTAACATGCTGTTGGTTTATTCATAGTGAATGAATGAAGTGACTGCAGCAAAAAGTTAGAAATGAAAGATAATGTGATCACATCTCTTTTCCTGTTTTATAATATTTACATTATTACTTTGTGAGGCGTCTTAATACGCACTGTGTGCCTCCATCTTAATGGCAAAAATATTAATATGTATGTGTTACTTACAAAGGACCTTAGCTGGAGCCATTAGCCATAGCAATGCCTTTGAAAAGGGCTTATTTCTCTCTGTAGACCTCCTTTTAGATGTGCTGAATTAGAGGAGGAGGTGGGTTATGTAGCAGAACAATTGTTCCCCACCTCTGCGATACAGTCTGAGAGGGAAATGAAAGAGGTGGGCTGGAACAGAGGAATTTGTTCTGATACAGGCAGATATGCATGGTGGGAGGAAGCGTGCATTGAGTGGACACATCTAACCTATTGGTCACAGACTGACCGCTTCCATGGGCCGTTGTGTGTGATGAATATATATAACAAACAAAGTGTACTCCTCTCTGCAAATGTATTCATGCAAGCAGGAAACAAACGATCATTTTAAGATTCCAGAAGCAGCTCGGGCCTCGCTGCCTTAATCTCCGTCTGCGGCCTCATCACGATTCTTCTAAGGTGGCCTGAAGGAGGAGAGCATTTCAAGCATGTGAGTGATAATGACCAGCAGCCTGCCTCTCTGTGCAATAACTGGCAAGTCCTAGCTCTGTGCGGCTGGAGCAATAATCACCCTATTGGGTTAAGTCCACTTTATGTCAGTCGCACAAGGCCTTGCCAACTTACAGGAGGCAAAATCCTGCTGTCGTAGCAGATGTTGAGGAAATGATATGCTAGTTTCTTTTCTTCATGGGGACTGTGATATTTGAGCATCACAGCATGGCAGAGAGCGCCAGAGCCTCTGACCTGTTCTGCTGTGCGAGGAATACGAGGTGACTGTGAGAGGAAGTTCACCTCAGCTTTGTGAACTGGCTGCACAAATGCCAGATAATTGTGATTCCTGCTCTTGGCTCCTCAGATTTCTATCACTCAGTGCACGTCTCTGTCTCTGGAGTTGAGGGCTTAAGTGAACAGGGGAAACTCTGTATTCTGCCTCTGATCTTTGTGGATCTGTCAATGCCAATATAACCATTTTTATTTGAAAGCGCGGCGAGTTTAGAATTCTCTTTTGTTCCAGGTTGTTCATTTTGTAGCCTCCTGGATGTAGCTGTCATTGCTACAAGCTTAAAAGTGGTTTTCCTTTAATAAACTGGCTGCGGAAAGAACCGAGGAAATCAAAAACACCTGAAGAAGACAGCGAGAACCTTTTCGTCTACCACAGACATGTTTAGCATTAACTCACAGTCACATCTGCTTTTCAGCTGATAGCCAGTGAAGAAAAGCTGATGCAGCATCGTGCATTATACCAGACCACCACTGGTTTGGATCATCTTGGCTGCTGCCAAGACTGTCTTTGATTATGACTTCTGATTTTGGCTGTGGTTGTGCTTTATCTTTGTTTTAATATGGCTCCAAAATATGTTTGCTATGGAAGTGACACTCGCTCACTGGCTTTGCATCATTGAAGTTATGCATGCAGGTAACACACCTGGTAGACGAGTCTCACAGGTTCAAACTGTAAGCTTCTGCAGCTGGACATATCCAGTCCACCGCAGACCGAGCCATAGCAGCAGCAGATGTCCAAACAATGACTGGATATCCAGTCACCGCTTCACCAGTCACAGCAGGCGGAGCAGCTGCAGCTGTGCTCACATTCTGCAGTTGGATAATGTCAGAGATCAGCCTTTTAAAATGCATAACGAGGACTAAATGCATCACGTGAAGTGTCACATCATCTCTCACTCTGCTAGACGCCGCAGTTTCACTTTACTTGCAGTGTGTTAGAACAGCAATGAACCAGCAGGACTGCAAAGCATACAGCAAGAAACACAAATGTTTGTGGTGACGTGAACCACAGAACTGTTTTTGCTCTGTCAAAGGTTTAGTGTAAAAGTGTAACACACACAAATATGACCAAATGCATGATCACATATTAGTGTCAGGGAGCTGTGAGGCAGCATTCTGAGCTTATTTGGTATTTTTTGACTCCTTATGTTGGAGTAATGTTACGTTCTTTTGTGATTAAGTTGAGTTTTAGTCTGGTTCAGGGTTTCCCGACCACTGTGCCGTGGCAGAAATGATCAGGCGTGGTGTGGAAGATTATCTGGTTTCACCTGATTGGTACTGGTTGGGCAGATTGGACAGAACAATTACATTCTCTTGCACTAGGGGCAGTACAACCTCTTGCTCCAATTAAATATATTGCTAACTGCCAGTAAAACAGAAGAAGATGAAGAAGAAATTATATAGTCACGCTGTGAGTGAGACAATGCAGCACGAAAGAGCAATAGATAAATATATATATTTTTAAAAGTAGTCAACCTGACCTGGGATCTGGAGAAAACTCTGACCCAGATGAAAGCCCGAGCATGAGTAGTGGGGCCACGCCCCCTCCCGCCATGACAGTAGGCCAAAGAAAGCACACGGAAGCGTCCGCTATGGTTCGTCTGTGCTGTGTTGTCGGTTGCAACGTTAGATCACACGATCATGAAGGCAAGAAGCTGGAAAATGGGCTCACTTTTCATCGTTTCCCCTCCCGGAGGCAACGGGAGGGACCTCATGTATCCGATATTACTAAACGAAGACGTCAGGCTTGGATTGCAGCGGTCAGACGAGCGGATATCGAGTTCTCTGCCATCCCCAAGTTTTTGTTGGTTTGCTCGCAGCATTTTCTTTCCGGTGAGTTCTAAATAAATTTATATCTGTCTTAATAGGCTTTTAGTGTTATTTTGAATGCGCTGAGGTCATAGATCATTAGATAAAACATCCTAATGTGTGATGCTGCAGAGCCACGTCAGTACGAGCCAATACGAGAAGTGCGGAAGTGAGAGGCTTGTGAAATGGGACGGTCTAGCTTTCGTTGCGCTGCTCAGGTTGCCTAGCAACCATGATACTATCCGCGAGAAACGTTACATACAGCTTTGTGTGACAGGAGAAAAATGTTTTGTTGTTCATTCATTTTTGTCATGACATCACTTTGATTAGTTGAGTATCTGAGGTGGTAATGTAAATATAATATGGCCAATATTATATATATATATATATATATATATATATATATATATATATATATATATATTAGGGGTGCAACGATACTCATATTGATATTGAACCGTTCATACAGTGCTTTCGGTTCAGTACGTATATCTATGAACAATACAACATTTTTAATTTATTTTATCAACTTTTCTTCTGACGATGCTGTCTGTGGTGAGCGCTCAGTGGATCTGCGCTCGACTACTCCGCCTAGGCTGCACTGTCGAGCGCAGATCCACTGAGCGCAGCGCAAGCTAGCAAGACAGAAGCTAAGCTCTCGTTGCAACATGGCAAATTGAACCTCCCCCACCCTCATTCAGATCTGGCGTTTGGAACTATTTTGGTTTTCATGTGATGTATGACCCTGAAGGTAAGCGCGTCATGGACAAAAGTAAAACAGTATGTCGGATGTGCCACGCAATGCTCAATTACATTGGTGGGAACTAGTGCGTTAGCGCAGTTAGCTCGTTAACGTGTTGATGCCGTCCAGCCCCACGCACGGGGCGATCCGTGGTAGCGTAACGGAGATTGCCGTGTTGGTGGGTTAACGTCATTTCAGATTGACTCTGACAGCACTAGTGTGAACACAACGAATATGACTGCACATTTACTCTGACATCATCCTCGTGCAAAGACAAGTGGAAGCAGACAAAAACAACAAGCACACATGCTACAAACTTTAGCCGAGTCATTTAGACAGCCGTTAGCACATGATTCTCCTTATGGGGACCTGATATGTTTAATATGCTGCTGAGAATATAGCCCAGAAGAAGCGTATAGTAGAGCTTTTATTTTGGAAAGAGACATTTCTCTGTAATAAACTCTCTTTTCCAAAGATGAGTGATTCCTCCATCAGATAGATTTATTATTTATTACTTTGTTGTTTCAGCAACATTAAATATAAAAACTGTACTTTTGAGTTAAAATATATATTTATAATTTTAATAAATGACAAATTAAAAAAGCATGAACATTTTTTTTTGTATCGAAAAAATATCAAACCGTGACACCAAAGTACCGAACCGAACCGTGAATTTTGTGTATCGTTGCACTCCTAATATATATATATATATATATATATATATATATATATATATATATTACAGGATATATTACAGCAGTGAGCTTGAACTCTGGGTCAAAGATTCAAGTCGCAGTTATATATATTTCCTATCACCTTAAATCTTCACTCAAAGACAAGTATCTTTGACAGTGTATATACAGATGTATTATAAGAGACAAATATTGTTCTTTTAATATGTTGGCATTACTAAATTTGGCTCAATGCTTACATATATGTGTAAAAGCAACATGTATGAGCTGTGAAAACTGTGTCTGATAGAATGAAGAGTAGACTGATATATGAAATATTCCTTTATTGGGTGAGAAAATCAGACCATGTCATAATTGTGTGACTGTGTGTGTGAATGGGTGAATGACTGAATGTAGTGTAAAGCGCTTTGGGGTCCTTAGGGACTGAGTAAAGGGTTATACAAATACAGGCCATTTACCATAACTGCTTTAAGTCACACAGAATAGATATCAGAGCCTTAAACAGGCTGACTTCTGCTAAATGGGTCAAACTGGGCAGAAAGTCTACAAACACATAACATCCTTATAGAATATGATGTAACACTATAGATCAACTTAGCTCAGAATATATAAAGCATATAAACAATTACAGCAATATGATGCAACAAACACAGCAGTGCTACTAATCCAAAATACTCAAAGCTTCATAGAACTGAAACAAACATTTATTTTTAGCTCCATTCAGCTGCTGATACATACTTTAGGTTTCTGAACATTAAACTTGTTGCTGCCTTTCATAGTGTTTAACTTGAAGGCCCTGAGTACTTTCTCCCACACTGAAAACACTGGGATGATCAAATTATTTGAACATTACCTAATAAGACTGATTCAGGACAGACAGTTATGTTAAACTTTCCTAGCAGTCCTTCACAAACAGGGAACAGTCTGTCTATTCTCTCCATCTGTCAGCTGCTGCTGGCTCTTCCTCCTCCTCTTCCTCACACACTGCTGAGTTTGTCCTGGTGGATCATCAGGGGTGCAAAGCCTCACAGATGATGTGCAGCAGTGAGTACCTCACTCTGGACACTTGCAGTCGTCACACATGGGAATCAAATGTGTGATAAGCTGCAGGATTCAAACACAAGTGTAACTTATAAACACATGTTCATACTTTTATTCCACAATCAGAGAGAAAGAAACAGAGAGAGAGTGCAGGACAGACAGACAGGTGACAGTCTCAGGTGTACACACTGCTACAAACAGGAGGATTTAGTGTTTGTGTTATTACGAGTGCTAAACAAGAAGAGTTCCAGATGGTACAGTGGACACATGTGTGACTGCTGTGATTAAAGCATCTTTCTTTCAGCTTAACGAGTGAACCGTCAGCTCGTTCAAACACACGTTAAAGTCCGTTTGGCTCGACACCACCGAACAGAGGCAGCAATATAACAGAGCTAACATTAACAGTGCAGTGAATCCTGCTTGTGCCGTGATATTCAGGACTGCAAACCGAGCAGCATCACTGACTTTCAGCTTGTTGTGTTTGTGGATATATGACTGACTTTAATTATCCATAAAAGCATCACATCTCTGTCAGATTAAGGTCGACTATCTATATTTTAAAGTAAAGGCTTTAAAACCAAGTTAATGCTGAAAGTACGAACATCACTAATGTCACACAACTTTGCCGACATGTGGCCAACAGCAATGTTTTAATGTTCTTTGTTATTAAACATTCACACATGAATAAGTGACGTTATATTCAGTACTTACTTTTGACAGTTCACTCTTGGCCGCTCCCTTCTGCCGTATTTTGCGGCAAAATTATCCACACCCACCGCCGCGCTATGAATTGTGGGATATATGGGACCACGAAGCGTGCACCGGACCACGCTTGATATTTGGGGAAATTGACGGCGCATTTGGAGTATGCATTTCAAGTACACTTCGAATTGGGACAGCCGTCGTCGCGTGGCGGTGACGTAACCGCACTCAAAATGCGTACTTCAAGCGTGCGGTCTCTAAATTGGGACACAGCCTGTGTCTCCTCGTTTACGAGTCTTTTCCTGTTTGTCATGTAGGTTCCACTTGTGTCTCTCTCCCTGTTTTTGTCTCTCCATGTTTCCTGTTTTATTTTGAAAGTCTTGTTTCCATGTTAATTGTGTTTAGTTTTGCTTCCCCTGTGGGAATGTTCATTTGTGTCAGCTGTGTTTCCAGGTGTTTCCACTTCCCTCATCACCTTCCTGTGTATTTCCGTCCTCTGTCCCTCTCTGCTCAGTGTCAGTTTGTGTGTTTGCGTCACATCAAGTCTCAGGGTTCTTCACTGTTCAGGTTCATATTCACATGATAGTGAATATGCACGATTTTGCATAAAATGAGAATCATGATTTTTTTGCTTAGAATTGAGATCACGATTCTCTCACGATTTCTCTTTTCCAGTATAAATATTTATTGCACTTATTAACTGCACATCAACTTCGTAACAGTTGAGACTGAACATAAAAACAATAAATAAACATAAAAACAACAAATGTCTCACGTTTTGTGGTTGCCTGCAAAATGTTGTTACTGCTTGAAATTGCGTCTCCACTGTTGCTCGACATGCTGCGTGTATAGAGCAGGTAGATGCAACAATAGAAAAATAGTTGCAGCACTGTGTAGCGTTTGTCTAGGGTGTTGATCATTTTCCTAAATCCCTCGTTTTGCACAGTGTTGATGGAGCCATATCTTTGGTCAGGTGATAAGTAACAGCCTCCGTAATTTCTTTGTGCCTGCGGGAGTTCGACGGTATAGGGAAGCGCTGTATAAGGTTCCCGTTATTGATGTTTGGGTGGTTGACCGGGACGGATTTTCTCCTGTCACTTTCTCGTCATCCCTGACGTGCTCTCCGTTGTTTTTTTCCTGCCAATTTTAGCAGCCAGCTTCTGTATCACGTGGTTTAAGGCTCCGCCCTTGTCATTTGTTGAGCAGGAAGAGTGAGCGCTTGTTTTCATGCAGATTACGTCCCGGATCAAAATGCGGTACGATCGTCGTCGTCTTTTTTTTTTAAATCGTTGTCATTTGGAAATGAGATCGCACATAAGTATGAATCGAGATGGCGACTTTCTAACGATTAATTGTGCAGCCCTACATGATAGTCTTCATGGTTAGTTTTAATTGGTCCCAGTTTAGGTTTTAGTCTAGTTTGGCCTCCGCTTGCGTAGCCTTTGTTTTAGTTTTTTGCGTACAGCCTCAATAAGCGGCTCGCTTTTCGTTACGCTTTAGTTTTCACTCCTGTGTCTGCTTTTGGGTCCACACCTCAAACACACCTGCCCACCCAGCTGTGACAAATCCTTCAGTGATGGTGAACATAAAGTATATTAATAGATATAGTAAGTTAGAGCATGTTAGAGATTTGTGACAGTATTTTGGATATGTGCAAAAAGAAACACTCACATTGGTTTTATAATGAGTTCTTGAGTCATTAGATACAGACTGTTTTAATGACTTGTGACAATAACATATTGCAAACTTATCAAAATGACCATTAGTCCTGTCAGTGGGACAGACCAAAACAGAGCAGAGTTAAAAACACACTGACAAACTGTCATAACTGAGAACTAGATTAGTCTTTACAAAACTAACCTAGTCGAAGAGCATCACTCCACATGGTCAGTGTGCGCTCATCATCAGACTAACAGGTTAAATGTAACCAACCACACCCATGTTCATTCATCTGACTTATTCCTTTATTTAAAACAAACATACTCAAATATAAAAAGTGTAAATATTTGATTTTGTGGTGTTAACAGGCTGAGTGTTAACTGATCATCAGCAAATGTGACCCCATCTATAACAGCACAGGTACTGGCAGGTGGCTGGTCTGAACTATTCAGGTGATTCTTAGTAAAATGTCACAGTGTTTCCAGGAGTGGGTGTCGAGCAAACTCCTCTCAAGGTCAGACTGTAACGATCAGAGAAAAGCTCCATAAAGGTGCCATTAGAAAACACTGAACAGGTGCTTGTTTGGAAAGGATGCACCTTTTGTTACTACCACAACTGGTAATAACAAAACAGTAACCTCAAACCATGTCCTGGACCGGATGCTGTAGATGACCACTGCACGGCAACACATCAGGTAAACTCAGGTCTCACTAAAAGCTGCAGAAAAACAGTGATTGATATGATTAACATGTTCATCATAACATCATCAGTTATTCCGATGGCACAAACAGGTTTATGACCGAAGAGACATTTTAGCCAGAAAACTAACATCTGTTGAAGGTCAAATGAGCATCTTCCCAGGAAGATGACTTTCTATTAGACTTTAACCTTTAATTACATTTAAATTTAACCTATAACTCTCTCGTTAATCATACTAAGAGACGATTTACAGCTTCCACATCCATCCCTGTTAAAAACTAACTCAATAATGACATCTACCCACTGCACAGGGAAAAGTAGGCTTACTGCAATTAATTTAGCAACTGTGACAACTAGGCCATATGGTAGCAAAGAGCCATCTGCATAAATGAAGTTTCATCATATTGCACATAACTTTTGTTAATGCCTAAAGAGCAGAAGACGAAAACATGAATGAACTTGTGTTTTTTGAGTTTTGAGATTTTTAAAAAAGTATATTTCACAGTCAAATCTGTGATATTGCAACAGATTCAATTTCATTTAGCTTTATTTCTACAGCACCAAATCACAACAGTCGCCTCAAGGCACTTATATTAACAGATTTAATCACTACTAGCATAAATACACTTGTTTGTACACAGAGTTCAATTTTTCAATTCAATTCAGTTTTATTTACACAGCTCCAATTCACAAGAACAGTTGCTTTGTGGTGCTTTCTGTTGAAAGGGAAACCTACAATAACACAAAGAAAACAAACCCCAACAATCGAATGACTGATGATTGAAAACAGGTCAACTTTGCATATTCTTCATTTATGTTCTCAAATCCTGCTATAAATGTGTTATAAACGAGCCCATTAAGGCTCGTTTATAACACCACGTTTATTGTTATAAACGGTCGCCGGTTCGGTCCCCGGGCTCTCTGTCCTGGTCGTTGTGTCCTTGGTCAAGACACTTCACCTACCACCTACTGGTGATGGTCAGAGGGGCCGATGGTGCGATATGGCAGCCTCGCTTCTGTCAGTCTGCCCCAGGGCAGCTGTGGCTACAACTGTAGCTGCCTCCACCAGTGTGTGAATGTGAGAGTGAATGAATAGTGGCATTGTAAAGCGCTTTGGGTGCCTTGAAAAGCGCTATATAAATCCATTATTATTATTATTAACATGAGCACTTCTTCATAATTCTGAAATGCGAGCTAATAATCAAGACTCTTGTAGTTTGAAACAGCAGAGACATTTTGATTTATAACTCTTTACAGAACTTGTAGATAAAACGTACCTTTATGTTCGGCTGATTCAAACAGCTGTGGAAGATGTAATTACGGTTCATTCACTTCTCTCATGTAATAATGTTTCAAATGAGTCGTCCACTAAAGGCTTTTAGCACCTTTGTGCTGTAAAAATGGTCCCTGCTTCTTGGCCTTTTATTGAAAACGCTGTGACCGGTTAATGCATATCATCAGTCCTTCTACTTTATCACTGCATGCGTTCATTTGTCAACAGAAAATTGCTCTGTCCATTTTCTGCACAGCGCTCATGCTGTTGAACAGTGCAGCACAACCACCGGCTTAAGATTAAAACAGCCTCATTAGGGCTGGCTATCGTCACTGATTTCTAGAATTGATTCAATTCCGATTCACAAGGTCCCGAATCAATTCGATCCACGATTCGATTTAATTCGATTCGATTCAATTCGATCTGGGAAATTTTGACAGTCTGAAATATTATAATTCAGATCAGTACATTTACATATTTTTGTATCTATTTATCAAAGGTGTGAGCATCACAGCAGAGGCCTTTGTGTCAAAGTAGCTGAAGATAAAACACAGAAAAACATGAAGGCGACTTTCCTGGCCTGGGATTTTATAAAAATATTCTGCAGTCGATCAAAAATGAAAGAAAACCATTAATCAACATATGAACATTACCTCTGAAGTTAAAGCGGTTTTATTAGAGACAAGGCTGAGCGTTTTGCATTTTGCATAATTTTAGAAAGTTTAAATTTGTTCAGTATTGAACGGCAGAAATTAGGTTTTCTTTTCAGAAGTATATAAAACGGAAAAAAAACCCCGTCGGCCGACAGCCTGTAAACAACGGTAGACTTGTGCGTAACAAGCAAGCGAATAATGCAGAAAACAGTACAGAGAGAGAGAGGGGAGAGAGAGAGCTGTGCATCGTGGTCGAAGCAAAACAGCAAAAGTCAGAGTGAATTCATGACGATGTTTATGTGAAGCGTAGTTTGGATCTTCTTTTGCTGCTGGTTCGGTCAATATTGTTTGGAGAGACATCAAACTAACAGCTTTAGAATCAGCGCATAAAGGGCGTGAACACAAAGCGCGGACCCGCCGACAGATCAGAATCAGCGAGCTGTCGGCTTTCAGCCCCGACCGTGAGAAAGGCCGCGCTGTGTGTTTAAGTCTCTGTGCAGAATCCGTGTTCCTGCTCTGATTTACTGTCTTAGCTGTTTGGTGGTTGTTGAAATTTTGTGAGATTTCACCAGAGATTCTGGCATTTCGGGCAAAATAAATTAATATTAAAAAATCGATTCAGGATTTTAATGAATCGATTTTACGTAATCCAAGCCAGAATCGATTTTAATCGATAAATCGATTATAAAAACCCACCCCTAAGCCTCATCTGCACAGCATCAAAAGAAGAGCTGGCTGGTCAGACAGGAAACAGAAAAGCCGTCAGATCCCGAATGGACACATTTTAGAAACGAGCTTTGCTGCAGTGGGTAAAAATAAACTTTGCAACATCACAGCTAAACTCTTTAGCATCTTACAACAAATTTACATTTCTGTTGCTGTGCTCCTGGGAGCAAAGTCATTCTTAACAAAAGAGCTCAAAGACAAAAGATTTTCAGCAAGTACCAGAATAGAAACCAACAAACAACAAGTTTCTGGGACAAAGTGACTCAGCAACAGCCAAACTGTGGTGAGAACAAAACAGATGTAACAGTAACCGCCATAACTGTGAATACATTCAGTGAAACTCTGGAGGTCACGTAACAGAGCTAAACACGGTCGTATCGGTGCATCAGCGCTTGCTTTCCTCACGCTTACTAAATATAATAAGCACATTTATCAGTGGAGATGGTCTCTGGGAGTTTTATGCCTTTTAGCAGCTGCTGTATGCACAAAGAGCACGCAGCACCCTCAGCTGAACATAACAGATTATGAGGCATGTTTGGCTGAAGAAAGCCTTTGGTTCAGGGTTATTTGCTTGAGGATGAGTATTGTACAAGTCGCAGAGTCAAAGATTCATCAGGAGAATAGTGTAGTAAAATTCTTCAACGCTGGATCACTTGGCTAATGAGTCTGCTGGGATTTCCAGCTGCCTTCGCTAAACCATGCCATGTTTTTCTAAAACCATTAAGACTACAGCAGAACGTGGCCGTCAAAGTGTTTAAAAGCGAGACAGGTGGTCCACTGAGGGAGAGTGTTAAATCCATACTCGGCACTAGAAAACACACAGTGTATGAAAGTGGTCCAACTTTGCTGACATCTACCTCTCACATGTACGTGGTCAAACTGAAGCAGAGAAACTGGAAGGATCTACGATGTACAAAGAACATGCCTTTCATTGATTATCTGCAACACTGAAACAAAAAGTAGTTCCCAGTGTTAAAAGCTTCATGCAAGATTCGTGTTCATAAAAACATACAGGCTGTGTCTCAACTCGGGGGCCACATCCTTCGGAGGCTGCATTTGTAGGCTGATTACGTCACAGTGATGCAACGAAGGCTGTCCAGATAAGTAGACTCCAGCCAAAGCGTCCTCCTTTCCCCAGATTTGAAGGATGGGTCGGGTGTATCCTTCGTGGTCCACCATATCCCAGATTTCATAGCGCGGCCCTGCCAGTTCTAGTTTTCAACAATAGCAGCAGCTACATAGTTGTAATATTACTCTTTCTGAGTCACCAAATACATCTTTAAGTTATTTTCAGGCGAGCATGTAGCTGTGCAAACTTCAAATATCTGCTCGAGCTATCAAGACATCAGGTATTTGCAAAAGTGCTTTGATGTGTTCGGAGGCGTCTGTTACCCACCAGCTGATAGCCAGCCGGGAGCTCGAGGTTCACTAGTGTGTGTCGGCTGGAGTCTATGAATTTGGACAGCCTTCGTTGCGTCGCTGTGACGTAATCAGCCTACAAATGCAGCCTCCGAAGGATGCGGCCCCTTCACTGGGACGCAGCTACAGCCTGTGTTTGGCTAAACAATCGCTGGACGTCGTTTTCACTGCTGTCTCCAGGCAGGTCGCTGAATTTGTAATGAGACTCATCTGTCTTTGATGATCGGTACGGCTGACGCAACATTTCCAACTAACCAACGGACAGAAAGAGATCCAGTAAACAGTGCAGTAAAGCATTACCTGTTCAGAGTATTTATCACTGTAATGCAAATATTCCACTAAAGAAAAACTTTGAGATGCAGACTGCAGTGTGACAGAAACACTTGAAATGTGTTTATGTGATTTAAAAAGCAAACCTCAGCCGTATCAAACCTGCTCTGTGCTGAAGGCGCACAGTGCTGAGGAAAGCATACGCTCTTGTTTTATTGTGATTTGATTTTGCTGTGAGAGAGAAGGAGGAGCACGTGGGGAAAAGACCATAACAGCCTGAAATAAAAACGAACTCTGCTGTATTCTGTCCTTCGCTGTGGCAGGAAGCCTATTATAAATGTAGCTGTCTACTATCAGTTTTATGTACCGCTGTCGCTCTTTTCACATTCTGTGTACAATGGAAATGAATTTTTTGGCCTTCACAGTAAAGGAAAATCGAGCTGCTGCTTTTAAAGGAAATTGCAGATTTTCAAAATGTGGTAACCATTAGTGAGACATGGTAAAAGGCTTTTTTTAAACTGGGTCCTTTTGGCTGCACTTTTGGAACTGCCTATTATTAAGAACATGTAAGTGGTGGACTATAAAAAAGACAACTTCGTCTCACACGTCTGTGAAGGTTCTCAGTCATCCAGGTCATCGTAGTCAAAGGAGCTGCAAAGAAAAGCGTCTGGACTTCTTTAAGTTACTTGAAGACGTTTCACCTTCATCCGAGAAGCTTCTTCAGTTCTAAGGTCAAATGGTGGAGAGTCCCAGATATAAACCTGGTGGGAGTTTCCCCCCCACAGAGGGACAAAAGGACCCCCTGATGATCCTCTAATCGCCTGAGCCAAGGTGTAAACTGGGTGTGGGTCCCAATCAGCCAGAGTTTCAGGTGAGTTCATTGTGAAACCTGGCCCCACCTTATCATGTGATTTCCTGAGGTCAGATGGCCCAGGATGTGAGTGGGCGTTAAGGCGTCTGGGGAGGGAACTCAAAACTGGATTATAGATGGCAGAGAGTTGGTGTCGTAAACCACCGCCTCTGTTCAAAGATGGTCGCTCACAGTGGACATAGATGCTTCTTTCACTCCTCTTTCAAACCATCTGTCCTCTCTGTCCAACATGTGAACATTGGCATCCTCAGAGAGTGACCTTTGACCTTTAGATGCAGATGGACAGCTGAGTCTTGTCCTGTGGAGGTGGCTCTTCTGTGTTGTGCCATGCGCTTGTGAAGTGGCTGTTTGGTCTCTCCGATGTAGAGGGACCCACACCCAGTTCCACACCTTGGCTCATGTGATTAGAGGATCATCAGGGGGTCCTTTTGTCCCTCTGTGGGGGGAAACTCCCACTAGGTTTAAATCTGGGACTCTCCACCATTTGACCTTAGAACTGAAGAAGCTTCTCGGATGAAGGTGAAACGTCTTCAAGCAACTTAAAGAAGTCCAGACGCTTTTCTTTGCAAGCTCCTTTGACTACTTCTCACATGCAGGATTTATATTTGCGTTTTATCTTCCAACCTACAGGTTAGTCTGACTTCAGATCCTTCAGCTTCTGTAAGAGATGCCGTGAGGTGCAGGCAGGCGTGCTCTGCTGGTGCTGTGGGATGGATGGAGCTGAAGGTTACTGCAGATGTCTTTGAGGTCCACACCAAGAAAAAAGCAATGGGAACATTTTCTGGTTGCATTTCTTACTGACTTGGGTGAGTAATAACCACAATCAATAATTTTTTCAGTAGACCCTGTAGTTTTTAAAATATTGATCTCTACCAAACGGTTGAGATGTCACTTAATGGTAAACGTATGAAAGGTCATGCAAATACAAGTACAGTAGATAATACAGTTGAAAAAATCAATAAAGGCCAAATTATAATTAAATGAATAACAAAAACTATCCAGGACATTTGATGCAGTTTATTTCTAGTAGCCAGTGAACAGCTGAGCCGAGGTTCAGGGTGAAACCAAGCCTAACCTTTCACCTGTGATATTCACAACACACGTTATGTTTGCGTAACCCAAACCTGACAGAGCAGCTTTGGTCCCTAAACGTAACGACGAACAAAGAAAATGTCAAAAACAGAAGCTTGTTAGGCCAAACAGTGCTGAGGTTATTAGGAATGTTTTCATTCAGTTGATCCACCAGTTTAATAAACAGTTCATTTATACATATGCATAACTATGAAATGAAACGTATGTTATGTGTCCCAGTTAATAAGATGGGACATCTTGGGCAAATATCAGAAATGACTCTTGATTCAGATTACAGGTAAAAACGACTTCCTCATTCTGACGTTGGTGCATCGTTACAAAGTAAAAGCAGCTGGTATTGAAACAACCATCATTGCTCATTATGTAGATTTCTTTCAGTTGCTGATATCGATACTCAGAATAATGTGTTAATGAGAGAATTCGACTCATTAAACTGCACTTCAATCTAAAAGCTTTGATTCAGTTCATTAGAAGTTTCAGTTGTGGGTGAAGAATAATTTCTGCTACGATTCATGTTCAACTCATGTCCTGTTTTTAGTCAGAGGAACTTTCTCTCTGAACTTTCTGGCCTCTTGCACAACAAACAGCATCACACTGACTTAGGCTACGTTCACTCTGCAGGTCTTGATGCTCAATTCCGATTTTTTGATCAAATCCGATCTTTTTGTCTGCTCGTTCACACTACAAATAAAGTGTGACAGCAAACGCGCTCTAGTGTGAACGCTCAAAGCGGCCGCATGCGCAAAAGACGACGTCACGCACAACGCGCTCTGTTTAGACCCAGACCAACAGTATTGTTTGACTGATGCACCTTAATATAAAGACTTCAGACTTTACGTTTCCCAATTTTTGCTTTATTAGGTTATTTACATTATTATGTAAATAACCTAATAATGATCCTTATTGCTGTTTTAGAGGAGCGCTGCTTCAAAGGATAGTTGCAGATTTCTGTCAGAATCTGCAGATTATACAGTACAAATAAAATGTTCACGTTTCTCCAACGTTGTCTTCCCAACAGTTTCACCGGATGTCCAGGAAGCGTTCGCGATGTCTTCTCCGGCGCTGATAATTGGCGTCTGTCTTGTGTCAGTGACGTAAAAGACGGATTTAATGCGACATGACCATCAAACAGCAGCTTTCTAAAACATCGGATATGTATCGGATTCAGTACCACATACAAAAGTGACCCAGATCGGATTTGAAAATATCGGATTTGTGCCGTTCACACTGTCACACCATGATCGGATATGGGTCGCATAGGGTCAAAAAAAAAATCGGATTTGATGCGCTTTCGCCTGCAGTTTGAACGTAGCCTTAGTCTCTATTTTCCATATTCTAGACTTTTTGTTAGCAAAAGGCAGAAAGAGGCTCAACACAGATTTACTTTGTAACGCTCAGTTTAAGGATTCCAGGAGCAAATAAATGACTTTGATGTGGTTACTGTTTCCAGTGACAGTGATCACAACTAACTGATCTGATTTAGAGGATTGAAGCTAACTTGTTGTTTCCTTTGTTTCTAAATGACTGTGAATTTTCCAGTGTTTCTGCTGTGAAATGTTCCGGGGCACAAACTATTTCTGAAGTATTTCACGAATGGAGGTCGCGTTTAAAAACCTTCTTTGGACAGAAAGATTTTTTATTAAATCATTTCACATTTATCTTTAAAAATGACACTGAAATTTTAAAGCAACACATTTTAATCTGTGTGGTTATGTTATGGTAGGTTTACTTATGAGTGATAATGTCACAGGTTGAGATTAAGGACCGGACGTCCACAGTCCAGTAAGTCCATTAGAGGACTGTGAAGAGTCCCGGTTCTCCACTGTTACGGCTCGGTGCGTCTGGGCATATTTACTGTTTACTGTCCCATCAGAGAGACGATTCACAGCAAACATGACTAACGTTAAAACTGTTTGCAAAAATACAAAGTTACGAATTCAAACATTCAGTGTTTGTTACATTATAATAATGAAATTATCATTTTCAGAAGCTTTTTTTGCTACTCGTCTCCTTCCAGCCTGAATGAGCTCAGAGCTGCTCAGAAATAACACAGTAACTGTGCTTCAGGGTTGTGACTCGTGAACTTTCTGTGGAACAATTACTGCAATATTATAATAATAATGGATTGCATTTATATGGCGCTTTTCAAGGCACCCAAAGCGCTTTACAATTCCACTATTCATTCACTCTCTCATTCACACACTGGTGGAGGCAGCTACAGTTGTAGCCACAGCTGCCCTGGGACAGACTGACAGAAGCCAGGCTGCCATATTGCGCCATCGGCCCCTCTGACCATCACCAGTAGGCGGTAGGTGAAGTGTCTTGCCCAAGGACACAACGACCAGGACAGAGAGCCGGCGACCTTCTGGTTACAGATACGCTTCCCAACCCCCTGAGCCACGGTCGCCCCGTTATTTACAATGATTGTGTTGCTATAGTGACACTCAGCACCATCTAAAGACTTACATCTATAACTAACTACACATTTCAGGCTTGTTTTGGCCTTTAAGTGAATCATCATGTTCTGTCCTCACTTTATTATTAACATGTTTATAAACCTTCAACGTTGATGCAGGTTCCTGTGACATGTTGTCCCAGGATGGAAACGTTTCTGAAAACATTTTGAGATGCATGTGAGAAACTGTGTGTTTGTCACTTCAGTGTAAATATTTCCAACAACCAACCTCAGTTAATTTTTTAAGTGATTGGCTTTCTGATGATTTTAATTTTATTAGTAAATCTCAACAAACGAACGGCAATAACGAACTGATTACAGCGTTTGATTAAAGAAACTGATTTTTGTTAGTAATCAGGTGAAGTGGCGATTCATCTAATGTTACGAGTGGAAAACAACCAATTTATTTATGCTGACGTTCATATTTAATTAAGCACATTTAAAGTCGTGTGGTTAATTTTTAAACACAAATCGTCACCATAATCATGAAATATCATGCTAGCTGTAACGTGCAGTATGTAGAGCAGCGGTCCCCAACCTTTTTTGCGCCACGGACCGGTTTATGCCCGACAATATTTTCACGGACCGGCCTTTAAGGTGTCGCGGATAAATACAACAAAATAAAACTAGTACCGGTACAGAAAAAAAGAAGATTTATTCATAACACACGTGAAAAGACCCAGGAAAACAGAGTTAACGATAAAAACGATAACAAAATAACGCTGAAAACTGATAAAAACCCTGAAAACTATACATTTCACACCTGAGCCTCAACTCTCGCGGCTCAGTACCAAACGACTCACGGACCGGGGGTTGGGGACCGCTGATGTAGATGGTCCGTGTGCTGTTTGAACTTCATTTTTCAGTTTACTGAGTAAAGGTAAACTCTGTTGTAATCCATCTTCATAAATATGTGTATGCAACTCCTCTGATTTAAAATAAATAAATAAATCTTTCACATCTACAAAACCTCCCTCAGAGTCGATGTGCACATTTCAAGGTTTGGAGCAACGTTTGTTGTTTGACTCCTTCATTCATTGGTTTGCATCGCTAACAGCCTGTGAAAGCTGCTGTGGGTCTCCATTGTGAAGTCGGAGAAAATGACCTCTGCTGATATGAGCAGAGGTTACTACAAATTTACATTAGAAAGCTTATCTTAGAAGCCGAGGGCGTCGAGTTCAAAAGAAGTGGGTGTTTGTTGCTGCAGCTTCATTAGAGTGCAGCCCGTCAGCAGAGCCTCTGCAAACCAAAAAAGCCCAAAATGACAAAAACATGGTATTGTACTAGGAAACGCTGCTGTTGGGAACATTATGGAAAATCCTGACTTATATTAGGGGTTAAAGGTCAGGACGTTCTGACATCTGCCTGTTTGTTGGTTTCCTGACTGATTCGGTCTAAAGTGCCGTTTTATCACAACCAGAACACGTTGTAACCCGAAATAAATGGATGATGGTTGGGAAGGTTTTCTGTTTACTTTTGCTGTTATAGTGAATATTACACCAAGAAGGAAGGAGAGCATCGTCCTCTCTATATTTAGTTGAGCGCTGCTGAATTCTTCAATATCAAACTGAAGAAAAACTGGGATTGATTTGATTTCACAAACGATTTTATAAAATGTGAGCAGAAGTAACAGTGTTCCAGATTTTGTGTCAGTTTGCGTGAGGCCAGTGGAATCACTGTAATGAAGATGGAATGCAGATTAACATCACGCAGCACATATCGAATGGGAGCAGACAACTGTAACCTCATTACCATATCAGCTTCGGGGTGTAGTACCTGTGGAGACAGAAATTAAAATGAGATTGCTGTTGGAATCGTGCATCAACATCACAGCAGGACTTTTTGGCGCTGACACTTTGCATATTCCTCCACAGGTGACCAAACAAGACATGCCTCATGTCGTGTTTGAAAGGAGAACTTGGGCTGGTGACATTTTAAAGTCTGCACTCTGACACACTCTCGATGCCTACTTGGCACTGTCACAGTCCCCGAACAAGCACAGGCTCACAGCTCGTACCGTCGGCGTCGCGGCAGGATCGAGCACGTGTAATGTTAAGTTGAGATATGACGTGTTAACAGAGAGACAGCGTTGTCGAAACAAATCATCATTTTATTATCAGAAGCATCCTTACAGTAGCCTCTCCCAGATGGGCTGGAAGCCTTTTCCGTGTCGTGCCTTTATGCAATCACTCAAGCTGCTGCTGTTTGTTGGCAGGAGTGTTGTGTGCAGATCCTGAGGATCAGTATCCTGCTCTCCTGATAACTGTGCGCTACAAGATGCACGCACTAGTCAAAATCTGAGCGTGTGAAAAACGCAGTTTTCCCTGCTGGTGAATACGTCTGCTCAGACATTTATTTTGATGAACTGCATGGACGGTGATAAATGTATTTGTCCCTTTTATGTGATGGCAGCTTTGACTCTTTGTGCTGTGATGACCAGGTGGCAAAAAAGGCTTTGAGCCAAGAACTGCATTTTCTCCAAGGGACACTCCAGCTTGACCCGGCTTCCAGGAGGAAATTAACACGTTTGCAGGCTGTTACCAAAACGGTTTGTGGGGTGGGGGTGGGGGTTGGGTGGGGGTATTTATGCTGATTTCGTTGAGGCTCAACATTATTGACTTGGCAGGTGTGCAGATTAGAGGCAGCTGTAACCAGGATCTGTCTGGCAGGCTTCACCTCCACTAGTTCAAGTTACACAATTAATATTAATGTAATAATCGTAACTTTATGGTGGGAACAAAGACTCGTTTTTTAACAGGAAGAAATCTCCAGCAGAACCAGGCTCAGGAAGGGGCGGGGCCATCTCAACACCCGTGTTGGGGGTTGAAAAGAAGAAAGATAAAAGAAGAGGGCACAGAGAGACAGGACTGAGTGAGAGAGGAGGAAAATTGAATGACAAGCTGTAGCGGTGTTTAAGCGTGTGGAGAGAAAAGAGGTGAGAGGAGAAGAAGTGATCAGGTGGTTCAGGGTCACCTGATCACAGGAAACTCACAGGAGAGGGTGTGACAGCCGAAGCTCCGCCTCCAGTTCTTCTCCTGAAAGCTTCAGGAACCACAGGTGGACCTGCAGTCTGAGAGTGAAGCGCTCTGTCAGGATAACAAAGTCTTTGTAATATGATGGGACCATGTGAGACCCTGTAAGTGAGGAGAAGGATTTTAAATCAACTTCTGGATTTAACAGAAACTAATATGGGAGAAATGATTCCTTTTCCTAGTCCCTGTCAGTCCTCTCGTGGCACTACTGAAGGCTTTTTAGGGAAATGTTAGAAGCTGATAATAATGAATTACAGTCGTCCAGCCTGGAAGTAATAAATGCATGAACCAGCTTTTCAGCATCACTCTGAAATAGGATATTTCTAATTTTAGAGATGTTGCAGCGATGAAAGAAAGCTGTCCTAGATATTAATAAGCACATTAAAGAACATATCCTGATCAGAAATGACTATAACAGTGTATCTGCACACCACGGTAATGTCACGTCTGGTTGGACACCATGTTCCTACGATTTAGAGGGAATGATCCAAGAGGGACATGATCCAAGCTTTATCTGAAGCAGGAAGTAGAGAATCACAGAAATCCAGCTCTTTATATCTTTAAAACATAATTGTAGTTTAACTAATAGATAATTAGGTAGCATCTGCATAGCATTTCAAATGCATTCAGTGGGTTCTTATAGTATCACTTAAGGGAAGCATGTACAATGTAGACGTTCCTAGCACAGAACCCTGTGGAACTCCTTAGTGTGTGAAGAGCACTTCCTCTTTACATGAACAAACTGTCTGTTAGATTCAAACCATTGGGTCATTTATTTCCTTTAATACCAATAAAGTATTCTAATCACTGCAGTAAAATACCGTGATCAGTGTTACTGATGGTGCAGTAAAGTCCAACAGGACGAGCACAGAGACGAGTCCACTGACAGAGGACATAAGATAATTTTATCTACGACTTAAACTCTTCAAATAAACTTTCCTCGAATCATCAGTGAGCTCTGTGAAAACTGATTTTTCAAGAATTGTAGAAACAGGAGGAAAGTTGGAGATTAGTGCAGTAATCTCCAACTTTCCTGGCAGTAATTAAACCACTTTTTTAAGTAGTGGTTTAATTACTGCCAGCGTGAACGCCTGTGATCCATAGAGATAAATTATTATCTCAAGAATGATTAAAGTTTGTAAAGATCGATAGGCTAAAGAGAGTCTGAATATGAGCTCTTATAAAAGCTGGTTAGTGAATAAATAGGTTTCCTCTAAAGGTTAAAAATTTATTTGAGAAGAAATTCCTGAAGTCATTAACAGTTAAATGAATACTTGTTCAACACAGCTCTGACTCTGACCTGGAGACGACGCAGAAAACAAACCTGTTTCTGTTTAGTAACAAGCCAACCGCAGCTTTACAGACGGCTCTGCTTTGTTACAGCAACAAACTGTTTTTTCATTGTCTGCTTTAAGGTGTGCAGTTATAGCAGAGAGTCAGTCCTCTGAGTTCTTCACAGTATCTACAGTCATGTGCAGGGAGGGTGTAAAAGTACTCAAAAGGTAATCGACGTCTGAGTAATGTTTAGGTAGCTGCTCCACACTGTGTTGGCATGTGGCACGCACCATGACAGCAACGATGGAAACATTCGAGTTTACTGAAATAATTTCACCTGTGTGATATAATCCACTACTGTTGTTGAGAAATGATCAGACAAACGAGGGTTTCCTAAAAAACACTGTTCAATGAGTGAGTGGGCTCTCTGACGTTTTGAGAGAAGCCAGTTAAGTCCGATCATAGATTTGAAACAGTTATTTTCTACACACATGTTAAAATCACTCATTAAAAGCATTTCATCTGAGCTGAGCACTAAATTAGATAAAGTGTAAGAAGTCATACAGAAACTTGGAATAATGGACGAGGACGATAAAAACAAATGAAGCTGTTTTTTGTGTTTTCTAAGACTGCTGAACATGAAACATGACAGATGGAGAAAACCTGCACCCACCAGGTTCAGGGTCATGAGTCATGAGGGTGTTTTAGTTACCGCAGACATTGCTGAGCTTAACCTTCCTACTTTGTTGTCATTAAGCAGTTTAAACGAACTTTTTCCCTTTTACATGGCAGCGTTTTGGTCCGACGCACAGCAGGTTTGGAGATATACTTGTTGTAGCTGTTTACTGCCACCGGGGGCAGTCTCAAAACCCTGTGAAACAAGCAGTCCCTGTGCTACTTTTCTGCCTGTGCTGTCATTGGCCATTCAGCCTTTAGTGGAGAAGAAATTATAACAAAAAAGCTGAACTGACGGGACTGTCTGTGTTTTAAATCTGCCTTTTTTTTTTTTAAATTACTGATATTTTTCATGCTTCTCCCTCGTCATGATCAACTCTGCTGTAACAACCGTTTTTCCAATTAATTAATGAGTAAAGTAAGGGATTACTATTGCAAAAAAGTAATTAGATTACTGTTACTTATGGGAATAAAGTTGAAACTAATGAACAACGTTTTAAAGAGATGTTTTTATTTGATTACATTTTATATGATGGATTATGCAGAAAAATATAATTGGGCTGAAAGGTCTGTTGCTTTATTACCTATTCAGGTTGTAGTACTGTACTAAGTACTTTTGAAAATAAGTAATTAGTAAATTAACAGGATTTTTTTTTTTTTTTTTGACAAGTGATCAGTTACTAATTACTTTTTTCAACCTGCACTGTTGTGTAGTAGCAATGATGCAGCGTTGAGCAGAGCCTGCACTTCCTGGTGTGTCCACTATGTGGCAGTATGAGATGAAATGAATGCGCTCATATTTTGCGATTATCAAGAAGACTCTAAAGGCCGTTTGTTTTACCGTTACAGTTATGAATAATTGGTCTGTTTAAAATACCAAAGAAGAGCTTTTAGTTTGGAAACGACCAACATGCTGTTTTCTGATTTTGCGAGGTGACAGCGACACAAATCGTCCTGTAGAGGTTTCACATGAAACACATGAACATACCAGAAACTTGAGAGATTTTGGTGCTTTTGCTGCCCAGAAGCTTTTTTGTGAAAGTGTTTTTTATATTATCATTGATCTGAAAACCACAAAATGGATGAGAGAACCCACCAACGGCAGCGTTCCTACAGTCATTTTTCATGTCTTTGCAGTTCCTTCCAAAAGAAGACGGTGCCTCGCCTACATACTAATACATTACCAAATAGAAATGTCGTTTATTTTGTGTCATTTGCGTTCTTATCTGTGCAGTCTTTAGTCCCTCCTCCTATGGATGCACATGTGCTGTGTTTAGCAGGAACAGTTGGACTGATCAACATTTCTGTGGAAATCACCAGCAAGGTTATTATTTCTGTGAACGTTGGATTTTTCATTTCATTTTTAGATGATATCTTTGGCTTTTATTTTATTAATGTCTTTAATGACACAAGAATTCTAAACAAAATTCGAGTTCCTTCCAGCATATTTATTTCTATCTAACCTGTATCACATTAGTAGAAACTCAGATCACCACGAAACTGACCTGAATCTGGCACGAATACAAAGATGTCATTGGCAGAGAGGTAAGAACTAATCTGCGACATTCATTTAAAATTGATAGATTGAAAGTAGAATTCTGACAAGTAGGGAGGTTGGTTTCATAGCGAGTGTCTAAGAAATGTATTAACCTTGTGCTGTGTTGGAATAAAAAGGGCAGGTGCTGATTAACTGATCACACCTTATCTCTGATGTGAAAGCAATAACCAGGTATCATTAAATAGATGAAGAAAAAGGAAAGGATATGGGACCATGTACTGAATAAACTGCTTAGCAATGAACTGTCTTCAAACCCTGTCAATGAAGATGTAAAGTAGAGGGGAAGGTGGAAGTATCTGCTTCCGAAGACTTGCTGAAACATGGTGCTACTTTTGTTTCATTTTTGGAGACTTTTGGAGGTCTAGTTGAGTTCTCACAGCTTTTGATAAATATTTGATGAATATTTATGACAGCACGCACTTTTATAAACTTGAAGATTAATCTTTTCATTTCACTTTTACTCTCAAAGCAAATGTAATTACAGCGATTTTCCAGAGGCATGCACATGTTGCACATTTGTCTGAGTCGTGTTTCAGTAGTTATGAAATATGGGTGACATTGCAGGACTGGATGTTAAATGTTACATGTTGCTAAATAACAGATAATAACTTCAAAGCAAATGAATTAAATGTATAATAAAATCTGGGGTACAGGTCTGACAAGTAATTATACAAATCAGTTCTCATCATCTACCCAGTGTTAATGTCCAAATTGTTGCATATTGCACATGAGCAGAATTAAAGTCCCGCACTATTTCAGTAGAAGCTTATTTAATGTCGTTATTTAATGTATTTAATGTTGTGTTGCATACAAACACAAACTGGTTTAAAGGCACATTAAGAAACTGTTTAAGGGTACATAGTAGAGTAAACATAAACATAACTGATTACTGTGTAATAACGACCTCTTCAAAGAATTAGTGCCATTAACTTAGAAGTAATCAATACACATTTTACATATTTTCATCATTATTTTCTCCTCTCCCACCGCTGCTCTCTCTCCCCTCATTTACTGGCAGCTCATCCTCCAACATCACCTCTCCTACACAGAAGTCGGGGCATAAACATGCCTATTTTTGCTGGATATGGTCGAAATTACAAGATTTGATTTGATTTGATATACCTTTATTAGTCCCACAAGGGGAAATTTCATAAGGCTGCCGACCTATTGCACGCAATGGCGGCGCCATCTTACCCTCCGACCATACATACATTACGCAAACATCACATGGGGAAGACAGGTCAGAGAGGTATAACAATGGAAAAATGCACCACATGAGGAAAGATAAGGAGAAAAAAATAACTCCCCCCAGACTGAGCTCCAACAGGGAGATCAGCTTGAGAACAGAAAAAAACTCCTCTGCACATGAAAAAACTCTTAATACACCAAAGAAACACATGACAAGCAACAGGGGTGGGTAAAGGGTGAGAGACAGCCGAATTAGACAGCACATCCGGGCCTGCGTGCGCTGGATCCTTGATCCACCGTCGGCATCGGAGGGGAATAAGCGTCGAAGGCGTTTGGAAAGGGAGGGGGGATGAGTGTGTGATCCACTTTAAAAAAAAATTTCACTAACAAGAGCTAACAGCGGCTAACAAGAGCTAACAGCGGCTAACAAGAGCTAACAGCGGCTAACAGCGGCTAACAAGAGCTAACAGCGGCTAACATGAGCTGACAGCGGCTAACAAGAGCTAACAGCGGCTAACAAGAGCTAACAGCGGCTAACAAGAGCTAACAGCGGCTAACAGCAGCACTTCGTTACCCTCAGCTGGTTGTAATGACCTAGTTTTGTACCTCTTACAGGTACTTGCTTGTTGGTTTCTTTATATTTACATTCTCAGGCCTTTTTTGCTGTGGTTATTTGGGTTCTGCTCATAGTTTCAGTTAGCAGGCTGGTAGAACTACTGGAAATGTGAAAGGGTTAATGGGACGTTCAAGTTCAAATTTTATTTAATCATCTTTTATTTTAACCCTCTCCAGGCAGACGTTGCAGATTTGCAACAGTTAAGCTAACAACCTGATTACCCCACATACATATTTTATGAGTTTTTTTTACTCAGAAGTACCACTGCAGGACTTGGTTGTGCATTAGCAACACAAAACTTAGTTTGGGTCTGAGAGGGTTATAGACTATGATAATGACCCTGTAGGAATTCTAAAGGCAGGTGTAAGAATTAATATTCAGCCGTTGGCCTTTAGTTGGAAAATAAAGTGGAAATAGCAGAAAGCAGGTGTGGTATATATATACATATATATATATATATATAAATGTTCTGGGTTACATTCTCCCTGGTGCTGTATTGATCACTATGATATAAATGCAAGGACAAGTACAGATTGGAAACATTTTAAACCTTAATGCCAGTGTATGATTATATTTTCTTCTGTCCACAAAGCTAATTACTGCAGCGATATTGATTTGTACTGAATGCACAACAGTTTCAAAATAGGCAAAAGAATGTGTTTAACACAAACTGCCTGTGATTTGACTGAATGCATAATTAATCTATGCCTTGACGTCATTATTGCATAATATATTGCAATTTTGCAACCAGCTATGAGACTTAAAATGAAAATTTCTATTCTTGACAGTTTTCTAATTTTACGACTTTAAGGTCATCTGATAAAAGCGAGAACATATGAGAAGATGTCAGCCTTTTCCGAACAAATTTCCTAGGCGAGGAGCCCGTGACCCTCAGCTCACCGGGGAAATATCTCAAACCACAGACACGTCGGTGCAGTCGGATGGTACCAAACGTCACAGCGATTACATATTTGAAAGCACATTTCCAGGTGTTTTTACTCTAACAGTATAGATGGACGTCCCACCAACATACCAGGACACGCTCGAGGGCGTTTCGTGACCTTTACGCAGTGTCTCTGCACAGTTTGAGAAGATTACAGCCGAGGGTGTATGATCCTCAACAAATAATAGTCTCAAAGTCCAAGGAAGCAGGTTTCAGTGATGCCCAGTTAAAGCTCGGATCCTTTCTAAAGATGCCAAGAAGGTGCTAAGGGATTCCATGGCTCATGGATTTGACAACAGCATCCTCTTTCAAGACAATATCATGTGTTATCACAGCACAACAGGCAGGATTTTCTAGAATCTATCACACGTACAGAGAGCTCTCACCTGTGACTGCTGCTTTGAGACTGATGGTTGGGGCTGAAGGCAGCGGCTGATTCGAGAGGCATATCTGCAGCACTCCTGATGAGCAGCACTGCTTGCTTCTCCTCAGATCTTGGAGCTCAGTCCTTCAAACAGGTTGCTGATGAAAATCCAAGTAACACCCTGATCTTGAATAAAGACTCAGGACATCATAGAGCCTAATTCTGAGTTATCTCATGAGGTGTTTGCCTCCTGTTATTTGTATTTTCTGAAAGCCTCTCTCCCCGCCAGCTCATATGTAACCTAACCTGTCACCTTTGCTGACAGTGTGCTCCTCTCTCACCCACTTAGAGAAAACAAGAGGAAACTGAAATGAAAATCCACACAGATGCTTATTTTGTTTTTTACAAAAATAAAAACCTGCCTCTCAGTTCTACTAATGCAGCAATGAAAAGGAGCTCGGGATGATCAATTATTAAAATGGTAATAGGTTCTACCCTTAATGGCTTTTCCTGGATGTCATTATTGACTCCTGGAGGTGAAATTCTATGCTTCAACTCACATAAATGGAAGCCTGTTAAGATATTATCAAGGGTGTCAATTAATCATTAGTAGTTAATTTTTAATTAACCGCAGGCATCTCTTGACCATTTGAATATGTCTGCACTGGGACGGCCTCTCCAGGGCGTCTCATCTCTGGACCTGAGCGAGCTTAACTGCAGAACATCAAGGCCCATCGTACAGCTGCGCTTTCTTCTCAACATATTTAAGATAATGCATAATGAAAGAAAAGTCATGTATTATAAATAGAAAATAATTTGACCTGCCTACATTTATATTTCAAATTAAATTTCAGCAAAACAGACATTAAAGATTTAAAGCTCCCTGTAGCGGTTTTAGCATTAAAGTGAAAAGTAGTTTTATTCAGTTTACTTTGCAATTTCCTGTTCGTGATAATATGCATCTGTCACACCTGCACAATCTAATAAAAGTTACTTTTATTTCAGTCATACTGAAATTTCTCTTAAGAATTCTATAATTGAAACTCAAATAATGGCAAATTGCTCACTAAGTGCAAAGTTAGACATTACTGTGTAATTTGGTGCTTTTCAGAGAATGACTTTGCCGTCAGCTCGTTCCATTCTTTAGGTTCTGAGTGAAAAAATAAGCTTTAGCAGGAATAATTGAGTTCCTGACAGCTCGAACCTGAAGTTCTTACCTAATGAACACAAAGAGTTTGATCAAAAACGGTTCATCAACTCGCAGCTGATTTTGCTGTTGGCTGGTGATGATGTGAATCTGCCTGAAGGCTTTGCTGCTTTGCACTCTGTTCAAGGAAACAAAAACATGTTAAAGCAACGCTTAAAAAGGCTCAACACACTGCATGTAAACGTGTAACCTCTGGCTGCGTCCACACGAACACGTTTTCATTTGAAAATTCATCCTTTTCTCTCCGTTTTGGCCTCAAGTCCGCACTGAGACGCTGTTTTCGCTCAAGGAAAACGCAGCGTTTTCAAAACGCTCCCCAAAGCAGATACATTTGAAAACGTTGTTTTCGCTTCACAGTGTGGGCAGCAGACTTTCTAAAACAATGATGCATGTTAGTCATGTGATGCAGTCATGTGACTAATTAAACAAAGATATCGGAGGGCGTTATACAGCAGTTGTTTTGTTTGACAGCCCCATTAAAGATTAATATCAGTCTGCACGTGCTCCAGAGAGCTTTTCTTCACATTTTTAATTCTCACTCTTTTTTGCAACTTTATGCTTTTGTGTTACTCGCAGTAACAACTCCACCTCATTGTGAGTCCATTTAACAAACTCGCTGCTTTTCCTCCACATTTTGCTGCAAATAAATAAGCGGCAGACAGAAATGAGGCAGGTCGAATCTTCTTGTGTTTCACGCATGCGCAGGACTGGAACGTGAGTGTTTTTAATCATTTCAGTGTGGATGAAAAACTATTTGGAAACGCTTGAAAAGGAAAATGTGGACACAGAGCGCTTTCAGACGAGCACGCCGTTTTCAAATCTATCCGGGCTAGTGTGGACGTAGCCTTAGCATGTGCACCTTTACAGAGCCAGTCCTCAGCCTCATGATGCAGCACAGTGTGAATTAGACAGTGACATCAGCAGCACTGAGACATCAGCTCACTATGATCCTGAAAGATCTCAGTCGTCTGAGTGAATAACTCAACCAGGTAAAACATATATTATGTACTTTAACTTCTGTGTCATATAAAACAATTTTTCAACTGTAGTTTGAATCATTTTATTTTGGTATTTCTCCTCTATCATCACTGCTCAGCACCTGAAAATGTCTTGCTCTTGTAATTATCCATATAAGGCAATGAGATACTTTCACATTACACATAGTGGCTCACAAACAGAAATACCAAGGAGCAGTGTTGATGGGATTTATGGTATTCTGGCACATTTTGACACATGCTGGGTTTGGTGGGAGAACCCAATAAAAGGACCATGTTTTTTTTTTTTTTTTTCAAACTGGGTCAAACTGTCCTAGGGGGTGTCCAAAAAGTGATTTATTAAACACACACGTATTATACAGTGTGGGAAGCCGGTCTTCCCTTTCTGTTCGCTACAACAAGCTTTATAGCCTTTATGACGTCAGAACAATTCCTGGGAGTCACCTTCTTCAGAACAACAACAACCCTTTCCCAGACTTGAAACCAGATGTTTCCCATCATCCGCGTCTGGGAACATAACAATTGTGTAAGACGAGTGTGCAGTTGTGTAAGATTGTAGGTCCAGGCCACCGAAAGTTGAGTGTCCTCATCTGACTTACTGTGGACCCACATCTATGCTGGTGCTATGAATGATAGAGCATTATATCTAGAATGTGTTATTATATACTAAATGATAAATGATACATGATAATATTGATGATAACCTGATGATAAGTGATACAGACTAATGAAGTAATGATGAAATAATGACCGTGCATGTGAATAATAACATAGTGACAGAAAAATAACATTCCTTTACGTGACAGCTTTATAAAGTTGATGATCTGTGAGAAACTTGATCCACTGATTTATTAATTATAAGTAAAAAATGGCAATGGTTGAATTAATTAATTTAAGGAATTTAATTATTACGATTAAAGTTTGGAGGTGTTTGGGTCATTTAGGATTAGTCACCTGGAAGTGAAACAGAGGGGATTGTGGGACGCTGAGGCTGAAGACAGCAAGTCATACTAATCTAATCTAATGTGGCAGAGATAGATATTAAACTAAATTAGTTGAAATTCCTGTGCATGTGTAATTATACATATACAATAACTGAAAGCATTTGTCATTGTGAACAGAGTGTCTGCAGCAGGCTTTCAAAAGTCTTATTTGTATATTCCTGCTGCAGTTGTTTCAGTGTGGGGCCTTAAAGCTGTAAGTAGTTAATAAATGCTTAATTACAGAATATTATTGAGTGTAATTACTGCGTTGTACTTCACAGCTTTGAGTTGTAACCGGCAGACTCGGCAGAGATGGTTTTGTTTCTCACTGAATGCTTAAAAGTGTAAAACTTTCGTGAGACATGACTTTATTCTTTAAATTGAAAGTTTAAACTGAATGAAAAAGAAAACCAAAAACACTTTCATATGTTTTATATTCATTGTTAAGCAAAAATATTTCAACTTTTCTTTGAATGTTGAAGCTTGAAAAGTAAAATCAGCAGCTTCAGTGGGGTGATGGATACTATGGGAGGTGAAAAAATGTTCTTTTTTAAACCTTTTGCATTAAGCAGAATTTATTTTGGCTCTGCAAATGATTCATACAAGGTTACAAAGAGTTAACTAGTCTCAGGAGGAAACACAGTTACCAACATTGATGTGCCGTCCATGTTTGTCCAGACTCTTTATGTATTTAATACTTTAAAAGATTTTAATTGGAGGGCAGAGAAGATTTATGACATCATTTCCACATCTGTGTCATGTGTTGAACTTACTGATTTTTGGTGTGATTTCCAGTGCAGCCCTCAGACACTCAGTGAAGTTTGTATCAATAAAGATTTACTGTTTCAGTTCTGCTCAACTGCTCGTTAACACAAATATCCACTCAGGCAATCACAGTAACTCCATCACTTACAGACATGCCAGCCACGCCGAGGCAGTAATTCAAACTGAGCATCAGAAAGAGGATAAAGGTGATTTACATGACTTTAAACACGGCGTGGTTGTTGGCGCCAGGCGGGATGGTCTGAGTATTTCAAAAATTCCCGACCTGTTGGAATTTTCCCACACAAGCACGAGTTTGCAGTGAGCGGTCTGGCAAAGCACGTTCACCCAGCGAGCAGCACGTCTCTGGGTGAACGTGCTTTGTTGATGCCAGAGGTCAGAACGCTCAGACGGTGATTCGAAAGCCACTCATTATAACCAAGATATGCAGAATAGCATCTCTGAATGCAAAACACACCGAACCTTGATGCTGTTGGACTACAACACTTACAGCTATATAAACAGAACTTGCAATATGAAATATACTTAGCAGGAAGCTTAATGCTGCTAGAATGCTAATTCAATCTACTGACATGATGCATCTCATGCTGATGTCAGTAAATGTTGAGTTACTAATTGACGTTAGCTAACTAGTTTACTGTATTTGAGATTAAGGATGCGTCTCAGTCTCGCCTGCGGCTGTGAGGTCTGTGTTCTGAGCTTTTTGAGCTCTCTCTCTCTCTGTGGGTTTTTCATTAATAATAAAACTCTGCAAACGTTTTCTGATAATTACTTGTAGATCATTGTTTGTGATGCTGAGAATAATGAAAAGGTTTTTTATATCAGCAACATATAACAAAAGTAACATAATAAATAACATGCATTAGGCTAACAAAAACCAACAGAAGAATTGCAGTAGCTAGCATCACCATATCATTTATATGTGCTCTGCAGATAAACATGCTTTCTTGGCGTTATCCTGTTTATTTACAAGTTGTTAGTGTTTGAATTTGCACCGTGTTAGCAGTCCTTTCACATGTGACAGCGTCCAGCTGGAAGGCCGTCAGCTACTTCACACTTCAGTAATCTGCCATTCATCCACATGCAAATAGTGCCTGTGTAATCTGCAGCTCATTTCCACTCACCTGTTGCTACCACTGCAGAGCTGTGATCATTCACAGGTTTCAGCTATCAGCCTGCAGCCAGCAGTGTGTTTTGATCACTGCTGATATAATGAAATCTTCACTACTGAATTTAAAAAATCACTTTTACAAGTGATTTTATAATTTAAGTTTTTTTAATTAAATTATTAAGTATTGTGTCTCATATAGGAATAACAGTTTTTATTAGAATATGATATTTATTAGAATAATTTATTTTCATTGGCCACTTTATTAAATACACCTGTTCAACCGCTCATTAACTCATCAGAGGTGCATCAGAATAGAGAAGAAAAGTGATTTCAGCGACTCTGGTCGTTGTGGATGATAGATGGGCTCGACTGAGGATTTCAGAAACTGCTGATCTGCTGGAATTGTCCCAGACAGCCACCTCAGGGTTGGTCGAGAACACTCTGAAAGAGAGAACATCCAGTGAGCAGCAGTTCTCTGGGAGAAAATGCCTTACTGATGTCAAAGGTCAGAGGAGCATGGACAGACTGCTTTGAGCTGATGGGAAGGAAACTGTAACTCAAATAATTGAGTCACAGGAGTCACTGCCACACTGGGAGCGACTCCTGTGAGCGAAGAACAAGAAACTGAGGTTATAATTCACACAGGCTCACCGAACAACAGGAGACTGGGAAAAAGTTTGTGTTCTGATGAGTCTCAGTTTCTGCTGTGACACAGACGGGTGGATGAGATCGTGGCATAATCAGCATGACATCCTGCCCCGTGTCCAGTGTGGTGGTGTGCTCGTGTGAGAGATATCGGCTTGGCACACTTTGGGTCCCTTAGTACCAGCTGAGTGCTGTTGATGACCATTTAATTCAATTCAACTTTATTTACACAGCAGTTGCCTCAAGGTGCAGTAGACCCTACAATAATACATACAGAGAAAAACCCAGCAATCATATGACCCCCTATGAGCAGCACTTTGGCGACAGTGGGAAGGAAAAACTCCCTTTTAACAGGAAGAAACCTCCAGCAGAACCAGGCTCAGGGAGGGGCGGGGCCATCTGCTGCGACCAACCATGTCTCAACATGGCTACTGGCTACTATATGGCTGCTTCCAGAACAAGTTCAAAGGTCACAGTGAGTCCCCTGTAGGTCAGTGCGTTAGAGCTGCATCAGTTGTGATGTCATCAAACTATCAGGGGAATGTTTCAAGCCCTAAATCTAAAGTATATATCTAAAGCTAAATCTGGACCATAAACCATTAATACACTACTAGAGTAAATGCAGTGCCAGCAATGGCTCCTAATGAAGAGTCTGCTGCACATTTTTGCTGCTCTCCATAAAATCACATCTGAACCTGGACAGAAGGAGCAATAAGCCTGAAGTGAAATCCACCCTGTGTGAAGCGTGTGAACACAATCATCTGGAAAGCAGCCTGGAAGAAGAGTTTGTAGCGTGTGCCAAGATAAATGGCATCAAAACAGGCGAAGCGCTTTTCTCAGAGGCTTTCACGTGGCGCTCTCAGCTTTAGAAGTGTGAAGAATACAAAACAAAAGAAAGTAAAAGAATGTGAGAGGAAAGTTCCCATAGTGCATATTTCTCATCTGTGTGAAATGAATGTACTTGCTAAATTGTTAGGTTCAAAATGTTGCCTGTCAGTGTCGACCGGGTGCGAGAAGAGAAGCTTTTAGATGCTTTTTGACAACCTGACAAGTACTTTCTTCAAAGTCCCTCCTGAGTATAAGATGTACAGTCTTTTGGATGTTTCTGCTGGTCAGCACTGACACGCTTTCTTTACTTGCATGTCTCGAGTAACAGAGATTAACACAAAAACAAATTCATTATATATTTAATGTACAGGTGCTGTGACGTGTCCAACAGCGTCTTCAGCCTTTCAGCTCTTTCTGCTTTCAGCTGCTGAAGGTGTAACGTCTGGATTAGCCTTCTGCTTCCTTCTTCATAAACTCCTCATCACAGTCTCATAGTTTGGACCTTGTAACATTTCAACACAAGACTTAACTACAGTATAAACAAACAGGCACGCACAGCAGTGAACTCTGCATGACTCCGTCTCTGATATAGAATAAGATTAAGGTGTTTGTTCATGATGCATTTTTGCCATTTGCAATCGAGAGGAGGGATCTCTCTCTGAGCGTGATTGTGTGAGAAGTGGAGGCTGCTGCAGTGTGTGGCGCGCACACACACGCACACACACACACACACACACACACACACACACACTGCTCTTATTGACACTGACGGGAAGAACAGGGCACTCAAAAATGTAACTACGCTCGGCGCCCTTGTCAGTGCTGACAAGTGTAATTTCTACAAGTGTCTTGCACATATGGCATAAATCATGCTCATTACTGCTGCCTCCTTCATCGGTGCCAGGACTGAATGAAGATCTGTGAAACATCAAATCAAAGCAGCCCTGAGTGATTGAATGATGAAACCAGCTGTCCTACATCTGAAAACACTTTACCATTATTATACTGTGGGATGGTTAGACATCGGTCATATATGCAGTACATTAGTATCTGTGGCATCACTGTGATGAAATGTAAATCATCCAGTTTTAGGACCGACACCAAAGTGCAGCCTCCCAGCTCTGGATTATCTCTTCGTGACCGTTGGCCGGGCGCTTTCAGCAGTGTCGTGACTTCAATTTGTTTTCTACAATAACCTTGTCACAAGTGCTTCTGTAAGTCCTCGGCTTTTGCAGTGTAGGATGTCATGAAGCCAGAGAAGCCACGCCGTTAAATCTGTCCCCCGTTTTCATCTCTGGTAAAGAAGCAAAATAGTCTGGTCAAAATTATGCACCTGCGAGTCCAGCGGCACACTCCTCTCTCTCACCAGATGGTCTGTCAGTGAACCAAAGGCATGCAGGAATCATGTTTACTGCTTAATATCGTACCCATTTCTCATCAGGCTCATAAACCACTGTGAGGTTATGAATATTAAAGTCATTGTGGATTTTTTCTAACTTGATTTAATCAGGTGAAATTTTCCTGTTCGTCCCAAAACACAAAGATGATGTCGTACTATTACGCTACACAGGTGCTGTCAGGTGATAATTATCTGTACAGTAACTGCCCGGCTTGCATTGAGCCATGGCAGTGCTTTAAACTGAGCATGATGGTGCAGCAATGTAAAAGGGGAGCAGTATGAATCACTCCTGTGCTTCCTGTGAGGTTAAACTGTTTGCTATTTTCTGAAGTTTCAAGCAGGCTGTTTAATCAGGCCCAGTTCGGTTTGATGTGTCTCTGTGGGAAGCACAGGGGATTTCAGCTCAGCTAGACTCTGGGGCCTATGGGAGGCTAATCACATGCTGACTAAAATAATACAATGTAAGTGCATACTGCAAGGCTGCAAAGCCTATTAAATAAAGGCAGTAGAAGCTTTTATTAAGCGTTTCCTCCATATTCATCGCAGAGGTCTGCCTCCTGTTATCCACAAGGGCGTATGAATAATGTCAGACCGCTGGACAAACTCAACATGTGAATGAAATCAGGGACACTTCCTCTCCTAGTAACAAAAACACAATCTTGTGTCACATTTTTGCAGCACTTCATTGTAGCGCTCGACAGAAAAAACCAGCTGAATGTGAATTTATGAGAGGCAGTAATTACAGCACAACTGGGAAAACAAATGAAAGGTCACGACTGACTGAATAAAGGTGTTTCATTCTATCACTCTCATTATTGATCTGCTGATGATTATTTCTCTCACTGTTTGGTTCATGAAATGTCACAAGCGTTCACAGATGTGGAGGCTGGTGAAGACGCATTTACTGTGGACATTTCTAACTTTACCAGTTCACTCATGTCAGGTTTATGATCTGCTAACAAATGCATCAGCCCAAATCTGACATCACACATTATTGTGACCTATCATTGCACTTGTATTACTCTGTGATGCTTGTTGTTGTTATTTGCTGGTTGTGTTGTATTTGCTCTGCAGGCCTACTTGTTGTTCCTAGAGTATTTAAAAGTAGAATGGGAGGCAGAGCCTTCAGTTTTCAGGCCCCTCTTCTGTGGAACCAGCTTCCAGTTTGGATTCAGGAGACAGACACTATCTCTACTTTTAAGATTAGGCTTCAAACTTTCCTTTTTGCTAAAGCATATAGTTAGGGCTGGACCAGGTGACCCTGAATCCTCCCTTAGTTATGCTGCAATAGATGTAGGCTGCCGGGGGATTCCCATGATGCATTGAGTTTTTCCTTTCCAGTCACCTTTCTCACTCACTATGTATTAACAGACCTCTCTGTGTTGAATCATATCTGTTATTAATCTCTGTCTCTCTTCCACAGCATGTCTTTATCCTGTCTTCCTTCTCTCACCCCAACCAATCACAGCAGATGGCCCCGCCCCTCCCTGAGCCTGGTTCTGCTGGAGGTTTCTTCCTGTTAAAAGGGAGTTTTTCCTTCCCACTGTCGCCAAAGTGCTGCTCATAGGGGGTCATATGATTGTTGGGCTTTTCTCTGTATCTATGAAGCGCCTTGAGGCGACTTTTGTTGTGATTTGGCGCTATATAAATAAAATTGAATTGAATTGAATTGAATTGTATCCACTGTGAGGCCGTATAGAGTTGGCACGATGCTCTAACAGCACACGATGCTGTGCACACCGATCTTCACCCAGCTGTGTACTGGCATGTGAACGCCGCTGCTGTGCTCGTTATTCTTGCTAATGTGTAATGAGACTGAGTGGTCTTCTAACCTCTTTAAGGGCCCGCGGGGCCTGATCAGCTCACCTAACAGTTAGCATGCCTCAGAGCAGTGGGCGGCCTGTGGAAATTCAAAAACCACTTTGGTGTGACCACCAGTGTCACTCTTTGTACTGAGGACACAGTAGCAGGATACCCAGATGCATTTTTTGCTCATTAAAAGAATGAGCAGGTCAAAAGATGCCATCTGAATATTATTGCTCACATACTGCAAATGAATGCCAAGTGAACAGGTTCAAAGATGTCGAATTGCTGTGTGAATAATTTCAGGTTATTATTGCTGTGGGAACAAGGAGAAAGCACTAGTCGCTGTGTGAGTCGGAGTTAGGACTGACATCTGAAATTCATGCCATGTCTTTATCGTGCTTGACTCGGTGTAGTGGAGACTTTTTGTATGAAGCTAAAAGGACACACTCCTCAAGGTTGCACATCAACAGTATAGTTCCACACAGTGCGTGTCTGACCACTGCCACATAATGAAGCTGAAGATAACATGTCCTCTAGCCTCCTCCAGCTTAATCCCCTCATCAATGTTTCACACATCAGGTTGTTAGGAAGGGATCCAGGTCAAAGCCTTGTTAGATCTCAATCTCAGTCAATTTACACAGGATGACGGCTTAGGATGATACAATCAACAACCTCCTGGCACTGTGGCATGGATTGCTAATTAATTAACTTAGCTTAGGCCTGACAAAGGAGAGCTTATGTGCCACCATTGTTTCATCAGTATTTAATAAATGACTCTGGAGAGCGAGCGATGCACGGCCGAGCACAGCAGCACAAACGGGGAGCTGCTGGAATGACCGTGGCAAAGTATTGCCATGTTCATTTTTTTGCAAATGTCATCTTTGAAGTGATCGCATAGACTTTGATCTCATGGCAATATGAAGACAAAAGGCCTCTGCTAGCCTGTGCGGCACCACGCCATAGATTCAAATTAGGAGCGTGATTGACGGAGAAGAAGTTTGGAGTTTTTAGTCCTTGCTTTCACTGCCACAGAGACCATCGTCTCCTCATTGAAATTCACAGGGCTGTTCCCAATAAGAGGGGAACATTTATTTCATTTCCATACACTCAGTCCCATTCATTTACGCTGTCTCTGGTGTACCTACCCAGAACATGTACCTTTTCTTAGTTTAACAATCATGCCGTGCGCTTGGAGACATTCCCAGCTGTGGGGAGTGTGAACCAGGAAATCAGCTTACACTGGTAATTAGTTTGCCCATTTTGTTACTGACAGTTGAACTGCTTTCATCAAAATGCCGCATACTTCCGTCGCCATGGCACACCGGTATTAGGGCCTGGTGATTGTCAGCTCCTCCCAGCAAACAAGTCCTTGTATCGATATCATGCTAACTATCTATGCCACCCATTTAGCGGGTATGAAATTCCATCTTCTGTGCACGTTTTCCCTCCCAGGAAAACAGCCTCTCTGATAACAAAGATGTCAAACCTCCTGATAATCTGTGTAACAGTGCTTTGTCTGCAAGCCAAGGCCAATATTGTCAGTAATAAGGGGAAAAAAGGCCTTTGAACAATGTCAGCTTGTTTCTGCAGGTATCCAGTGTTTTTTCCTTTGAAAGACTCATTAAATTTATGCAAATGACATTGTCACCCCTTGAAATATGCAAATGTAGTCCTTGCAGTGTGTTATGAGACGAGTGTGCTGCAAAGAGTGGAATGCTCTTTCATTGCAATATAAGAGGAGGCGGCAGTTTGGGTGGTAACAAGGTCTGCAAATATTTTGGCCTGCTCTTTTAATTATTTTCTAAATTGAAATGAGTGTCTGTCCATCCATCCATCTATCTCATATACTGTATATATATGATATACATAAAAAACAAAAAACACCCAGCACGCCCCTGTGGGTGGTTTATCCTTCAAGCTCGGGTCCTCTACCAGAGGCCTGGGAGCTTGAGGGTCCTGCGCAGTATCTTAGCTGTTCCCAGGACTGCGCTCTTCTGGACAGAGATCTCCGATGTTATTCCCGGGATCTGCTGGAGCCACTCGCCTAGCTTGGGAGTCACCGCACCTAGTGCTCCGATTACCACGGGGACCACCGATACCTTCACCCTCCACATCCTCTCGAGCTCTTCTCTGAGCCCTTGGTATTTCTCCAGCTTCTCGTGTTCCTTCTTCCTGATATTGCTGTCATTCGGAACCGCTACATCGATCACTACGGCCGTCTTCTTCTGGTTGTCTACCACCACTATGTCCGGTTGGTTAGCCACCACCATTTTGTCCGTCTGTATCTGGAAGTCCCACAGGATCTTAGCTCGGTCATTCTCCACCACCCTTGGGGGCATTTCCCATTTTGACCTCGGGACTTCCAGGTTATACTCGGCACAGATGTTCCTGTACACTATGCCGGCCACTTGGTTATGGCGTTCCATGTATGCCTTGCCTGCTAGCATCTTGCACCCTGCTGTTATGTGCTGGATTGTCTCTGGGGCATCTTTACACAGCCTGCACCTGGGGTCTTGCCTGGTGTGATAGACCCCAGCCTCTATGGATCTTGTACTCAGAGCTTGTTCTTGTGCTGCCATGATTAGTGCCTCTGTGCTATCTTTCAGTCCAGCTTATATATAATATAATAATATATATAATATATATATATATATATCTGTGTATCCATCCATCCTTCTTGGCTCTAAATCTTATGCCGTAAGTAGCCTGGTTATTTCCCCTCTCATGGCGCCACATTGTGGGAAAAGGCATTTGTGGGTTGAGTTTGTGAGAATCACCAGATCTTCTCTGTGAATGCAAACCAACTTATTCACTTATTGAATTTGTTTTTGTTGTTTGGATCATTTGTTGGATGGGATGCTTGACGTCTGGAGAAAAACGTATTTTTGAGAATTTACCAGTTTATCCATTTAACAAACAGAGGCCTCAATAACATGTGGAAGAACCACACACAGCCACTACAGCCTGGCCCCTCCTCATGCTGGTCACTGCTGTGGGATGGCATCCCATTGTTCAACCAGCACAAACTGGAGCCATTTTTCCATGATGTTTGTTCACCATCTTTATTATATAGCTTACCATTGCTTCATAAAACCATTTTCTTTAATAGGCAGGATTGAGATCAGGGCTGATAGCTATTAAACAGAAGCAGCCTATAACTTTCTTACCCGCCACCCCAGCTGTTTTAGTGTAATTGGCCTTGGCTCTTTGTCCTTTCTTTCTCACTTCTGCCTAAAGAGCAGTTTTATATTTTTTGCCACATCTGTGCCTTCCATGATCCTATCCTCGCCTCCAGTGTTGGCCACACATAATGTATTTACAACTAGACTGTTGATGCCTCCAGTGAAGCTCCACCGTGGCACGTGCTGAACAGCCCGTGAGACAATCTGCATCCTGCTGTTCAGCTACACTTTGTCTCTCTGGTCCAGATCTGCCGGGTCTACTGGAGCACCAGCACCTCCAGGCTTGGTTCTGGCTGAAGTGGATATTAACCAGCTTCTCCCAGCTGAGCTCTTTAAAATAGGATTAGGCTTCTTAGGAAACACAGCTCCATTGGCTTACACTTATCTGTTATGAACAGTCATGAACTGATGGTGGAGGAATGAAGAACAAAATTAGCCTTTAGAAAAACAGTTCAAATAGCGTATGGTCTGCTGTAGCTCATCTGGTTTACAGTGTAACCTTGGTTCAAGTGATTCTTTCAGCAATGGCAGTCACAATTCATCACAAAGGCCAGTGTTGCTTACTTTCTGCAAAAAAGGACAGTCGGGTATTTAGATTCTCACTCATTAACTCTCTAACTGACCAACTGGGTCACATGAACTGATAAAAGCAAAACATTCTGTTATTTCATCTACGTTCAGCTGAAAATAATGTTCTTCACAAAGACGATGATAAAAATACACAAAATGTAATTTTAAAAGGATCTGAAGGCGTGAATGGATTTTTTCCTCCTTCTGTGAGTATTTCACAGTCAATGAAGGAAGTATTAAGGTGTTATCCACAATATCCTCAAATTATACTTCAGTATCGGGGTGTTTGAAGGTTGAATGGGGGTGGGGGACAAAAAAATTCTGTCAGAAATAAATTTAAAATCAAACAATTTGGAAATGGATCCAATATTCAGCAAGTAGTTGATTTGTATCCAGCATTTAGAGAGGAGCTTATCATAATTACATTTAGTTCTACTGAGAAGTGAAGATCAATATCTCGAACTATCTCTTATCTAAAATAAGAGCTGGACCCTGTTGACTAATGTGCATTTATGTTTTAGATATTTTATTAGATAATCAGCAACCATTAACCTTACAAAGGATATCAGCACCTTTTCAAATTATCTCTAGTAACTGTTGCCACATTTGTAGTTACTTTTGTCACAGTTGGTGAACAGCAGGACTTCAGTTCTATATAATCCAAACAGCTGAGTGCAGCACGGTCATTTCCTGCTCTGCTCTAAAGTTACAGCAAACATGTGTAGTGTAGTCGTGTCTCCTTAAATGATGTTATTATCGCGACCGTCTGGTCCACAGTGTCGTTTCAGCATCACAGATGCTTCTGAATGAACCTAGAAGTGTTACAGTAACATTAGAACATTTTTTCTTTCTAATTACAGGAATGAACCACAGACAGCATGGTTCTACACTGGTTTCTACACTGGTTTCTATACTGGTAATCCAGATCACAACCACCACAATATCGATTTTTAGATATGATATAAAGATTGCAAAGGATGTGACTTTTGCGACATCTACTTGTTTAGTTTATGTGCCACTGAAACTGGAACACAATCTGAACACAACAGTCAATGAGATAAAATTATTGCATAATATATAGTATAATGTAATATATATAATATTTTTTTTCTCTCTGTGCTCACATATTGGGCGATCGTGGCTCAAGAGTTGGCAGTTCGCCTTGTAATTGGAAGGTCGCCGGTTTGAGCCCCGGCTCGGACAGTCTCGGTCGTTGTGTCCTTGGGCGAGACACTTCACCTACTGCCTACTGGTGATGGTCAGAGGGGCCGATGGCGCGATATGGCAGCCTCGCTTCTGTCAGTCTGCCCCAGGGCAGCTGTGGCTGCAACTGTAGCTGCCTCCACCAGTGTGTGAATGTGAGAGAGAATGAATAGTGGAATTGTAAAGCGCTTTGAGGGGTCCCGAAAAGCGCTATATAAATCCAATCCATTATTATTATATTACATTTTATTTAGATAGTTTTTAGATAGATAGAGGATGTACACCTAAAACTCGACTACTTAAACAACATTCACAGGTGTAAAAAAACCTTATCTGGTGTTATTTAATCGTAATATTTAGATTGAACATCATAAAAAAAATGAGTGAATTTTGATTCAAACATCAGAATAATTTGTTTGCCATTTAATAAACAAAATATTTGAAGTAGAGTTCATTCCCTGATAGAATGTTTTGTGTCAAACGATGAATGTTGTAAATACGGAAAAATGATGGTTGGAAACAGCATTTCTTCTGTATTCAGTTCAGGTCAAGGAGACTCTTGTATTTGTGTTACAGCTAGAAAACGTCTCGCAGCTTTACCGCCTGCTCATCACCACGCAGGCAGTTATTTCCAGTTCTAACAATATGACAGCATGATGAGATTTCAAACTGTATGTGTATATGGAGGATGACATCCCCACCAGTGTTTGTCATAGCAACAACACATCCTCCAATAACACGGACACACATGTTTTTACCGCTTTATTACTGGACGAGCCTGTGGTGCGCACACCTCGAGCTCCACTTTGTTCTCACTGACCTTGGTTTTATGCACCTGATCAGATTATCTCAATTAAACACATGTGAAGGAAATCAGAGTCTGCAGTATGCTCTATGGTGCGATCTCTGACCCAACAGATGTTAATGTCGTCCTTTGTGCTCGTTCCTTTGAAATTGATGAATACATTGCTGACATTCGAAGGTCAGGGCGAGCAGCCTCCTATATAAAATTCCTGGATTCGTCACGATGGGTAAATCCTTGAATAGTAATGTTGAGCTTGGTGAGAGCGTCAGGTATTCACACGGAGCCTAAAGTGGGATTCAGTTATGGATGAAGGAAAGCAAATGGGCTCCGGTTTAAAGACAGACAGCATTTTATTTTTGTGATTTTATTTATCAGATATCGTTTCTTTTTTGCTGTTTCTTGGATTTATTATCCTCTTGATCTAAATGTTTACTAAGATGTCTAAAGTTTGTAGTTTCCATCCTGTAGCTCAGTGTTTTTCATTTATTTATAGTAGCACTGCGTGTTAAATGCTTTATGCCTTATTATAGCTCTTTGCACACTGTGCACATGAGGCTCATAAAAATGTGTTTGCAGGTATTTTGCTGTGAGGAAAAACTACAAATATAAAGGTTTGAAGATACTAAACAGAAGATTTTGTCTTGAGGAGAATAACAGTTTCTGCACTTTTCATATTAGTCCATGAATGTGTATCAAAGGGGTTTGCCACTCAGCAGGCTGACAGTGCACACCAAGCATGCAAGAAACAATTGAAAGTAAATGTAGACAAATCTCAACACCAGGCGGTGGTTGGTTTGCAGCTCAAACTGCTTACCTGTCTTCAGAAGTTGCTGTAGACGGGAAAAGCCAGCGCAGGTGATCATCATGTGAAATGCAAGACGCTGGGTTCAGCCCTCTGAGCTTGATGTAGACAGCTGGGCATTCAGAAATCCTTCTTTGCATACGATGACATTTATGATGGAGCCTGAATAGGAAATAAGGAAAGTCATTGAGCAGCTTCTCCTGAGAATTTTGTGTTAAGGCCCAAATGAGAAGCAACGACATTATTCTTGCCAACATTTTTATGGTGAATGCAGAGCTTTGTGTGAAATTGTGGGCTGGATCAATACTGCTTCTCCGAGGATTTCTTCCATTCAAGATAACCTTATCCCAGCAGAGAGGGTGGCCCTGCCCACAGCACTCGAGGAGAATGACAAGGAGCTACAGTAAGACAGCGAGGCTTTTTCCACCGAGGCTTCAATCCTTTTGTCATTATTGTTACCAGATATGAAAGTAACTGATGTGGAAACAGGAGGCTTTTGTCAACCTATGCTACGCCTCATTTGTCTTCTCTTACCCGAGGTCATTATATGTGAATATCAAATATTAATTGTTATAGTGGCACTTTGTGTCAAAACATGCTGTAGTCTCAGCACAGAGACGGCTGAAGCCACAAAGGAAGTGAGTGTCAGCGTTGGATTACACTTCCTTTTGCTGGTTGCCTTAAACAAAGAGAATCACTGTTGCAGCTCAGTGTGAGACAAACTGCTGATTCCTCACCAGCGTCTCCGTGGCATCATGCTTTAGACATGTTTCAGTAAGCACAGTTTTACTTATCTTAAATTTATGCCATGCAGTTCTTTTAAAAAACATACTCTTACAAAATTACTCTCAAGTCTCAGTTAGGACTCAATTTCTTTGCAGTGGTATGGGCTCAAACTGTGGTCATAAATATTTTGTGCTTGTAAATCAGGATTTGTATGTGTAAAAAGAATTTGTGTGTGAAACTCTGCACTCAGGTTTCAAGTACGAATTTTGACCCTATTTTTCTTCCTTTCATCTGATTGGTCAATGTCACGTCAATCACAAATCAGCAGCACATCCTGGTCCGATGTGAAAGGACCTTTATGCTGCGCACTGTGACTCACAGCCATGGTCCTGGGTCAGCCCTGACTTTGTGTTAAACTAATCCTAAAGTAATAATGTATTTGTAACCACTGATATAGCACAACTTTATCCTTTCAACAGCTGCTGAAGGTTAGGGGACCTAGCTGCTATCGGATATTTACACAGAGATCCTCCAGCTTCAAACTGTATCACCCTTCAAGGACCTGCAGTTCAAAAAAGCTCCCCTCTGACAGCCAAACCCATCTGTTCTCTGATTGGATAGTTACATTTGTGATTGACATGACATTGACCAATCAGCTGAAAGGAAGAAAAATAGGGTCAAAATTCGTACTTGTAACTTGCAGAGTTACAAGTCCACACACAAATTCTTTTTACACATACAAATCCTGATTTACAAGTACAAAATATTTATGACCACAATTTGAGCCCATAGTGCAAACAAACGTCCTGATCGTCCAGGTGAAAGTAATGCATGAAACATCTACTTAAACTTTGGGAAACTTCATGACATTTAAATTCCTGATTTATGAAAAGGACTTGAGAGCAGTAATATTGAAACTGACTGCATCATTGTACCATAATATCGTTGGAAATTACAAGAGGGAAATGTCTACAAACAATTTGTATTACATGTCATCTCAAAACAAAAGGCTGTAACAGCAGTCCAGTTCCTTGCTCATACAGCACTCAGTCATCCACTCACACACTAACGTTTTCTGTGCTTTCTAACATTCACACACTGATGGATGCCCGAGGATGCTTTGGCATGCAGACGGGAGCAGCCAGGGATCAAACCACCTCCCTTCCAATTAGTAGATGACCTGCTCTCCTCTGTGTGTTAGCACACATGCTAGCTCGCAATAAATGCACTTCTTGCAACTATCACTGCTTGTCCAGACTTTTTCATTCTACTGCAGAAGAAGAGACCCACAGAAGCTTCTGGCGTCTGACTACCCACTCAGCGTCACAGCTCATAGCACACTAAGTGGCGGTCAGTTAGCCACAGTGTGTCTTCTAAACCTCTGCCTCACCCACTGAGCAGATGAAAGCACATACGTCCTAAGTGGCTGTGCTGTCCTTGGTTTCATTTTCATTAGAGTCAGTCAGGAGAATTCAAAACTATAGTCTGAAAGATAAATTGAGATACTTTCGGATACTAAAACTATATATGAGAGTACTGAGAAAGTGGCCACTTTCATGAGTGAATCATATAAGCCTTCTATGATTCACTACATGAAGTAGGCCACATGTTATTTAAGTCTTTATAAGTTCTTTCTTTTCCATATGGGTGCAGGTGACTTCATCAATATAACAAAGGCCAAATAAAGAATACTGAACATGCCTTTCTACAACACCATTTTATATTTTAATACAATTATACAAGCTTTTAATGGATTTGTTGTTTTATACTTTTATTGTGAAGCGTGTGTGATTTTTATCTGTGAAAGACTCTGTAAGTAAATTTGACTCAGTTGCAAATGTTGATGGTTTGAGACGTGTACGTTACAGGGATGTAAAAGTAGATTTCAAAGATTCAATATATTTACTTCCCAAAGAGATCTGACTCATATGGGGTGAAATATTATATTTGGTACTTGGTTACTTACTCATTTATTCTTCAAGTAATTAATTTCTGTGTGACTTTTTCTCACATTGTTGTGGAGTTTTATAGTGTTGGAGTCGAAACCTGACCGGGCCAATCCAACACACTGTGTGAGGGGTGTTTCCTGACACGTGTGGTTGGTTTTTGCCAAAAATGGTGCCGTACATCGTGGTCGAACATCTCTACTTTGCTGTTGTCTGTCCAAACAACACCGTTACACAAATTTTGTGTTTTCAGGTGCATCTGTGCAAACCTAAGCTCTGCTGCCATGTTTCTTTTTAGACAGAGGAGTTTCTCTCTGGCAGTCCTTCCAAACAAGTCGTACTTGAGTGTTCTTCAGATTGCATAAACGTTAACATGCTAACCGAGGCCTGCAGAGTTTTGGGGTTTGCAGTTTGCACGGTTTGACTTTAGGGCGAACGTTCTGGAACATTTAGTCCTGTGTTGTTTCATCAACACATACATGAAGGCTCCAAACCAGAAAACTGCCAAAAGCTCTGCTCTTATTACACTTGATGATCATTAATTAATCAAGTGATTCTAGCTGCTGCTTACCCTGTTAATCTGTATGGAAACAGTGAGATTCATATGTGAATCTTCTCTGTTTCTTTTCCCTCACAGACCTCGGATATATTATATTGATATTATGCAATAATAATGCTCAAGTGTATAAATGTGTCTTTATCATGTGAAGGCTGACAGTTAACAGCATCACAAGAGGCACAAGCTCCAATATTTGTGTTCAGGCAGAAAGAAGAAGGCACAGCAGACTGTTAGCGATAGCATGCAATCAAAGTTTGATTTGTTTTGAAGCATGACGTCCTCTCTGTATACTAATTACCTGCACGTCACACACACTCGCTGCTCACTATCAGTGTCTGTAACCTGGAGCTTCATGCTGCAGTCTCGTGCACTGAGACCAAAACTGCAACAGTGAAAAAACACAACACCCCGCTCCTCGCTTTAACATAACACATGCTGCACGCCGCGCATGCAAACAGAGTACCGTGGAATACATGTGGCAAAAAGCAGAGTCTGGATTTCTAACATTATGATGAAGCAACAGACAGAGTTGTGAAAGCGCTGTCAGACATTAACTCGGACTTTGGGGCCGCTGAAAGGTCTCAGTCTTTCATTCTACCCGTGGCAGTGCCTGAGCCAATGAGATAAAAGCTTCTGTGTTTGTGAGAGCCAATCAGTAATACTCTGAAGAGACCCAAGCCAATTAATCTCTCTGGTGACACGAGCTTTGGAGGAATGGCCTGGTTAACTCCTGGTGGCGTGCTGAGTCTTCATCGAAGCCCCGCTGCTTCCCTTTCATCTCGTGACAGACAAAACCGACGTTCCCTGCAGCAGAGCGAACTTTGAGAGGTTTTGTCTCTGTTTGAAACTCTACCTGTTCTTTCATGCACTGAAAAGACGAGCTCTATCCTGGAATCGCTTCAACAATCTTTTGAAGAATTTGCTGTCAGAATAATTTATGCATGGGGAGTACGCAGCTACTTACTGCATCTTTTCAGGTCTTTTTTTATTTCTGTGTAGTGAATACTCGACTAAGTGGCAGACCAACATGTCTACTCTCAAACCTCCCGGTAGATCAAAGTGAAGGAGACAGTCCTCCGCTTCTGGATGTCACGTTGAATCGTGCCCTTTATCCTCAGCAGATCCTCACAACAAGGATCCTGGGTCTAACGGTTTGAGTCGGCCCGAGGCACACAAGCACCCTCAATATACAGTACTGTCAATTATAGTGACTGAATCAATGGAGTCTTTGGTGCTAAATGATATGAATGAAACAAGCATCGTAACACCGCTTGACACCATCTCGCTTCATAGCAAACACTGGGATTTCTTGTTTATTTATTTATTTCGTTTAATTTTGTGATTTGATTGAAATGTAATTCATTTAGACAACGAAGCCAATCGCACACTTGAACTCGTAAGCACCGATCGAGTACGTCTCTCTGCCAGCACAGCTGTGGCTCCAGCAGCCAGATTAATGCTGTAAACATATGATAATGTACACAGTGCTGTTCAAGGTGTTGGCTGTCACAACTGCACCGACTGGGAGGAAGAAAATATCATTAAGGCTCGTGGTTCGATACGAGACCGCACTGTTTGGAATAAGAGTGATTTTCACATTGAATAGTTTTGCAGATACTTTTCCAAACAATGAATTTTAAATATTGCGTTTGGACTTCGACTGGCTAGACGAGCACAGGGATGCACCAATCGTCGGGTAAATAGTAGGAGTGCAACGATACTTGTATTGATATTGAACCGTTCGATACAGTGCTTTCGGTTTGGTACGCATATGTATCGAACAATACAACATTTTAATTTATTTGATCAACTTTCCTTCTGACGGTGCTGTCTGTGTTGAGCGCTCAGTGGATCTGCGCTCGACTACTCCGCCTAGGCTGCACTGTCGAGCGCAGATTCACTGAGCGCAGCGCAAGCTAGCAAGACAGAAGCTAAGCTCGTTGCAACATGGCAAATTGAACCTCCCCCACCCTCATTCAGATCTGGCGTTTGGACCTATTTTGGTTTTCATGTGACGTATGACCCTGAAGGTAAGCGCGTCATGGACTAAAGTAAAACAGTATGTTGGATGTGCCACGCAATGCTCAATTACATGGGTGGGAACTAGTGCGTTAGCGCAGTTAGCTCGTTAACGTGTTTGCCGTCCAGCCCCACGCACGGGGCGATCCGCGGTAGCTCGTTAACAGAGATTTGCCGTGTTGTGGCGTTAACGTCATTTCAGATTAACGCTGACAGCACTAGTGGGAACACAACGAATATGACTGCACATTTACTCCGACATCATCCTAGTGCAAAGACAAGTGGGGGGGGGGGGGGGGGGGGGCGCGGAGCAGCGGCGTTGTCTTCACGCACTCGGGGAGCGTACCCGAGCACTTTGCCGCCGCCGCTGCCCGTCAGGCCTTTCTCCACCTCTGCGCTCCGTCCTGGACAAAACCTGCCTCAAAGAGAGGATGATTGAAGATAATCTATCCTATCATGTTGAGTAAGATACTTTGTGACACTGTGGAAGAAAATGAAAGGCACGTGAAAAGAAACAAAGAGACATAAATGATGTTTAAACAGGAATAAAAGCCCTCGGCTCAGTGTGGGAATTTTCTCTAAAAGGGACATATCTGCTCTCATAAGAGGTGTGTGTGTGTGTGTGTGTGTCTGTGCGTATGGAGGCTCTGAAGCTGCATTTCACAAAGCACAGTAATTCGTCATCACACTGCCTCCATTTTCAAAGCTTTTCTTCTCAGCAGAAGATAACGTGCTGCTTGCTTTTCACACAGATTCTGTCCAGCTCAGCATCGTTGGAATCACAGCTCGCTCGTCTACAGCTCGACATCACGAAGCTTCTAACACGATTTTGTCACCAAATGTAAATTTTATTTCTTAAAAATCACATCTGTCAAAATGATTATTTGCATATTGCAAATTTGGACAAAGAGGATTGTTAAAGAGTCTTTTTGTGTGTTTTCATTAATATTGAGGTTAGACAACAGCTGTGAAGTTTGTCACGCATGTAGACAAAATATTAAGATTTTCAAGCACTGCCCCCCCCAGCCCAGTTATGAACGAGCATATGAATTTTATGAAGGCTGTAAAGTTCTCACAGCAGCTCCCACTTTAGCTGCAATAGACAGACATGGCTCTGCTTTTCAGAGCCGGCTTAAATGCAAAGCTTTTTTGATAAAGCTTATTGTCGGGTCTGGGCGAGGTAACCCTGAACCCTTCTATATTAATACTGCTGTGGGCTGGAGGACTTCCCATGATGCACAGAGCTCTTCTCCTCCACATCCTGCTTTTATATGCCACTGTTGCATGCTACCAGCTTCCCTCTCCTGAGGTTGTATTTTGTCCTGTTTGTTGTTCTTGACATTTCCATGCTACTCGCTGCTGCTCGTATGGGATCATCAGATTGTCGGGCTTCCTCTTTAATAACGTAGGTCTTTACCTTACAGTCTAAAGTGCCCTGAAGTGACTGTCGCTGTGCTGCTCTCTCCAAAGTAAAATTAAATAACACGCCGTGCCATTTAATACTTTGTTTTTCACACCTTGACCTTGAATTTAACCCAAAGGTCTTTGTATGTCATTTAAAACCAGGGAACTGCTGAGCTTCTTATACACAGTCTGTGATGTGTTCAATGACATTCAAGCCTCCACGCTGTGCAGACGGCCGATCATTAATTTGTTGAAACAGGACATCAGCTCTTTCCTCAGGTGAGATTATAACGACGCTGACTTCAAAGCTCTGATGTAAATCCTCTCTGGCTCTGGGCTCAAATCCCAGCTGTCTAAATGCAGCCATCAGTTTTTCACATGACAATGAATAAAACAAGATTCATAGGTCCAGCGTACTTTGAGTGAAACATATAAAATCACAGCGGCTGATACGGTGAAGCCATCAGTCCAGTCAGCTGTGACGTGTCCTAAAAACACACTTCAGTCTGGCTGATGGTGACATCCTACCTGAGTGCACAAACACTCTCAAAGCTTATTTTTCTCTTTGGCTGATAGCAGTTAAAGGCTTCCTGCTCTTCCTGCCGCTGATAATTACTGTTGACTTTACAGTTGTGACATTTCGGCTGTTTACAGTGTGACTGCATGGCGCTCATATCCTGCACAGCATGAGGGTGAACGGAGATAACGTGTCGTGGTTCTCGGTCCTTTTGACCCAGCGTTTAGAGTTTCTTGTGTTTCTTGATATTTTGTATTATGGTTTATGTTCATCTTAGTCTGTTTTGACTTTCTTACACTCCCTGTTTAGTTCCTTGATTATTAGATTCCTCCTTGTGTCTTTGTCCTCCTTGCGTCTTTGTTTCACTCTATGTTCCCCGTCATGTCTCCTCTCGTGTTCCCTCGTGTTCCCTCATGTTCCCTCGCTCCCTCTCGTCTGGCTTTCCTCCACTACTCTCATGTTTCAGTCCTGAGTTCCTTTGTTTCCTGTTTTATTGTGAAAGTCTTGCGTTCCTTGTTCAGTGTGTTTAGTTTTGTTCCCCTGGTCTCGTTGTGTTCGTTGTGTCTAATTCGGCTCAGCTGTGTTCCCCATCTGTTCCCTCGTCATTGTATTGTGTGTTTAAGCGCTCTCTCCCTCGTTCCTCGCCGTGCGTTCTGCCTCCCCGCCTGTTTAGTTTCATGTATATTTCAGTTTTAGTCAGTTCTGTATTTCTGCTCTGCATTTGGCTCCTTTCCTGCCTGCTTCACATGGCTAATTCATGACATCAACCCGTGTGGAGCCTGGTCCAGTCACGCCTTCGCTCTGAGCCAGTCCTGAGTAACACAACTCTGCATCCGATCACTATCGCTGAGCCTCTTTGAGGAAACTCATTTGTGCTGCTCATCTTAGTCTTCAGTCACTACCCACAGTATTTACCCTCTTCAATTCAATTCAGTCTTATTTACACGGCAGCAACAACAGTTGCCTCGAGGTTGTAAGATAAAGATGTTCTTTCTCTCTGTTCTCTGTATATTGTCACACTTACATCATTCAGATCATCGAGCAAATTTTTATATTAGACAAAGATAAACTGAGTAAATACAAAATTCAGCTTTTTAATTATTATTTAATCAACTAATGGAAAAACCTGGCTGTGTGAAAAGGTGATTGTCCCCTAAACCTGTTGTTGTCCAGTTATGGGAAAACCTTTCAAATCAAACTGATGTTGCTGTGGAGTTCTGGTCCACTCTTCTTCTTCTTTCGTTTGAAGTCAGCTGCATTGGAGGGTTTTCCAACATGTTTAACATCATCCAAAGTATCTGAAATCCTCACACTGATTCTGGTTTGTTTTTAAAACCATTCAGAGGTGAACTTGCTGCTCTGGGATCAGTCCTGACTCTCCAGCTTCAGCTCATGAACCGATGATTCGGATATTTTCTGATAGAGAGCAGAGTTTATGGTTCCATCAATCACAGCGAGTCGTTTCATATTTCAGTTTCCCTCTGAGATGAGTAAAGAGTGGTTGTGGTTTTGGTTCTGGACTGTGCATCATCGTACTTTTGCCTTCATTAACTAACCGTCTCTGACGCGATGGACTCTTCTCTGGTTAGAGCTCACGCCGATCACGCAGCTTTCTGCAGCGACTGAAAGATAACATCTGCACGCTGATATTTCTGCTTCTGTCATTAGACAGGATGTGGATCAAAGTCCATTTCACTATATTAACTATAACTTTGTTGTGCTCAGCTGGCACAGGTATAAATATGTATGTAGCTGTTGTTGTTTGTAGAGGAAAAAACAAACAACACCATGATTCTTGGTGCTCTGCAGCTCATAAAATAGATTAAAACCAGCTGGAAACATTTGAACAACATGAAGCCGCTGCTAACCTAATGTCCCAAAATGTGAACCCCCTGTAGACGCTGTTACCTCAGAGACTACAATCCTGGAATTAAACCTAAAAGCATTCAAATGGAAATTAAAACAACAATACAAAAACCGTGGCGGCCCTCCCGGATATCTTGTGCTAATAATAACTGTGTGCTGTTTATTTATTGATTTATTTTATCCATTTGTATTCTATTAAGGTTTGATCGTAGCTGTGCGGGTGCTGTAATCGACGGGTGTGCGTTTTCACGTCTCCCAGTCAGACTCACTGAACTGGACTCAGTTGTGTTTGTGGTGCTGATGCTTCTTGGAGCCTTTTATGCTTCGGCTAATTGAGGTGGGAATCACCATACATCCCTCGATACGATATTATCACAATACTTAACGCACGATACGATATTATTGCAATTTTTAAAACTATTTTGCGATATTCAGATTCTGTACATAAAGGTAAACTTTATCAATATTCATTTTCTCTAATATCAAAGTCTCAAACTCAGTCTTTCTCTCATTTCAGTTTTATTGTTGACAAACTGAACGGTTTGTATTACAGTCTAGTCCAACTTAACTGAATCAACCATCTGGTACAATTATAGCTATTCTGAACTATGCAGTTTATGAAAACTATGCAGCCCCTTCAGCAACTGAAGAATTTGAAAGTAAATTAAAACAAAATATAATTTTACATTAAATGAAAAAAATTTAAACTTAATTAAAACTAGAAAAATTTGCATTTCCTGCGAAAATGCAGTGTGGATGCTTTAAAGCTGAAGCTGTCTGCAAAAACTATCTGAAAAAGCTGAAAAGTTGCAGAAATTGTAAAAACTTTGCAGAAGCAAAGGAACTTTGCTAAAAAGTAATAACTTAGCAGAACTGCAATATCTTAGAGGAAACATAATACTTGGCAGAAATATTGTAACTTACCAGAAACATGATAACTTCTCAAATATACAAGAATTTAGGAGAAATAGTATAAGATAACAGAAAGAATATATTTAGCCAAAAGTACTTAAACATTACAGAAACACTATGATTTAGAAAAATAGTACAACATAGCAGAAATACTGTGATTTACCAGAGACACTGTGATGAACTATGAATATTGTAATTTTAAATTAAGACTATGTTTTAGCACAAATACTATAATTTGACAGAAATACTATCATTTGGCAGAAATACTATGTTTCAGCACAAATACTCTAGTTTAGCACAAATATTATAACATAGCAGAAATACAATTATATAGCAGAAATGCTATATTTAGAAAGAGAAATATAATATAGTAGAAATAATATGATTTAGCAGGAATACTGTAATCAGCACATATACTGTAACATGAAAGAAATTCCTCCACTTAGTAGTAATACTATAACATAACACAAATGTTACGATTTGGCACAAAAACCATGATTTGGCAAAAATACTATGATTTAGCAGAAATACTATGATTGAGCAGAAGTACTAAGATGTAGTAAAAGTACTTTGATTTAACAGAAATACAATTATGGAGGAGTAATAATTTAAAATGGGAGAAATATTGATACACACACACACATACACAGAGCCTAAAGGGAACAGTATTTGTGCCATGGAGTGTTAACAAGAATGTGAGGTCCATATTAGAAAAGCTGCTAAAATCATAAAAGTTTGCAGAATTGTAATAAATAATCAATATGAATGACTGGTCTGTGATAGTGTATTAATTTGTAGGGAAAAAAACATGTTGACCAAGGTGTAATTGAATCCACGACCTTTGTGTTGCAGAACCATGTCACTACCAACTGTGCCACTGGGGAAGAGAGCGGGCGCCTGGAAAACAGGGTGATGAGCAGTCAGAATTAGATCGCGGTGAGAGGCGAAAAACGCCGTTTTTTTTGAGTTACAAAACGTTGTGTAACTCAAAAACTAGGTGGACTAGAAACATAATTCTTGTACTGGGTGAATCAGTGGACTTTGGTGTACTTTGACTGCGATTTTCATTGCTCTTTGTACAACCGTCGCTGAGATATGACGAGAGAAAAAACGGCAGACCTCAGATATGATTGGCTGGCTGGGAAGCCGTGCAGGCCCCAATATGCAAATTTGAATGCCTCAGCCCTCAGATATGATTGGCTGGCTGGGAAGCCGTGCAGGCTCTGATTTGTAAATTTGAATGTCTCAGTCCTCACAGAGGATTGGCTGCCTGGGGACCTGGCAGTAATATATAGAAATAGTATGATTAAGCATAAATACTACATTTAGTAGAAATACTATGTTTTAGCACAAATACTATAAAAAGCAGAAATACTATAATTTAGCAGAAATACTATATTAAGCACAAATACTATATTAAGCACAAATACTATAAAAAGCAGAAATACTATATTAAGCAGAAATACTATAACACAAATGTTACGATTTGGCACAAAAACCATGATTTGGCAAAAATACTATGATTTAGCAGAAATACTATGATTGAGCAGAAGTACTAAGATGTAGTAAAAGTACTTTGATTTAACAGAAATACAATTATGGAGGAGTAATAATTTAAAATGGGAGAAATATTGATACACACACACACATACACAGAGCCTAAAGGGAACAGTATTTGTGCCATGGAGTGTTAACAAGAATGTGAGGTCCATATTAGAAAAGCTGCTAAAATCATAAAAGTTTGCAGAATTGTAATAAATAATCAATATGAATGACTGGTCTGTGATAGTGTATTAATTTGTAGGGAAAAAAACATGTTGACCAAGGTGTAATTGAATCCACGACCTTTGTGTTGCAGAACCATGTCACTACCAACTGTGCCACTGGGGAAGAGAGCGGGCGCCTGGAAAACAGGGTGATGAGCAGTCAGAATTAGATCGCGGTGAGAGGCGAAAAAACGCCGTTTTTTTGAGTTACAAAACGTTGTGTAACTCAAAAACTAGGTGGACTAGAAACATAATTCTTGTACTGGGTGAATCAGTGGACTTTGGTGTACTTTGACTGCGATTTTCATTGCTCTTTGTACAACCGTCGCTGAGATATGACGAGAGAAAAAACGGCAGACCTCAGATATGATTGGCTGGCTGGGAAGCCGTGCAGGCCCCAATATGCAAATTTGAATGCCTCAGCCCTCAGATATGATTGGCTGGCTGGGAAGCCGTGCAGGCTCTGATTTGTAAATTTGAATGTCTCAGTCCTCACAGAGGATTGGCTGCCTGGGGACCTGGCAGTAATATATAGAAATAGTATGATTAAGCATAAATACTACATTTAGTAGAAATACTATGTTTTAGCACAAATACTATAAAAAGCAGAAATACTATAATTTAGCAGAAATACTATATTAAGCACAAATACTATATTAAGCACAAATACTATAAAAAGCAGAAATACTATATTAAGCACAAATACTATATTAAGCAGAAATACTATAAAAAGCAGAAATACTATAAAAAGCAGAAATACTATAAAAAGCAGAAATACTATATTAAGCACAAATACTATAAAAAGCAGAAATACTATATTAAGCAGAAATACTATAATTTAGCAGAAATACTATAAAAAGCAGAAATACTATAATTTAGCAGAAATACTATATTAAGCAGAAATACTATAAAAAGCAGAAATCCTATAAAAAGCACAAATCCTATAAAAAGCAGAAATACTATATTAAGCACAAATCCTATAAAAAGCAGAAATACTATATTAAGCAGAAATACTATAATTTAGCAGAAATACTATAAAAAGCAGAAATACTATAATTTAGCAGAAATACTATATTAAGCACAAATCCTATAAAAAGCAGAAATACTATATTAAGCACAAATCCTATAAAAAGCAGAAATACTATATTAAGCTCAAATACTATAAAAAGCAGAAATACTATAATTTAGCAGAAATACTATAATTTAGCAGAAATACTATATTAAGCACAAATCCTATAAAAAGCAGAAATACTATAAAAAGCAGAAATACTATATTAAGCACAAATACTATAAAAGCAGAAATACTGTAATATGATTTGGTAGAAAAACTATAATTAATCAGAAATACTATATTTTGCAGAAATACTATATTAAGCACAAATCCTATAAAAAGCAGAAATACTATATTAAGCACAAATCCTATAAAAAGCAGAAATCCTATAAAAAGCAGAAATACTATAATTTAGCAGAAATACTATATTAAGCACAAATCCTATAAAAAGCAGAAATACTATAAAAAGCAGAAATACTATAATTTAGCAGAAATTCTATATTAAGCACAAATACTATAAAAAGCAGAAATACTATAATTTAGCAGAAATCCTATATTAAGCAGAAATACTATAAAAAGCAGAAATCCTATAAAAAGCAGAAATACTATATTAAGCACAAATCCTATAAAAAGCAGAAATACTATAAAAAGCAGAAATACTATATTAAGCACAAATACTATAAAAAGCAGAAATACTATAAAAAGCAGAAATACTATATTAAGCACAAATACTATAAAAAGCAGAAATACTATATTAAGCAGAAATACTATAATTTAGCAGAAATACTATAAAAAGCAGAAATACTATAATTTAGCAGAAATACTATATTAAGCACAAATCCTATAAAAAGCAGAAATACTATATTAAGCACAAATACTATAAAAGCAGAAATACTGTAATATGATTTGGTAGAAAAACTATAATTAATCAGAAATACTATATTTTGCAGAAATACTATATTAAGCACAAATCCTATAAAAAGCAGAAATACTATATTAAGCACAAATCCTATAAAAAGCAGAAATCCTATAAAAAGCAGAAATACTATAATTTAGCAGAAATACTATATTAAGCACAAATCCTATAAAAAGCAGAAATACTATAAAAAGCAGAAATACTATAATTTAGCAGAAATTCTATATTAAGCACAAATACTATAAAAAGCAGAAATACTATAATTTAGCAGAAATCCTATATTAAGCAGAAATACTATAAAAAGCAGAAATCCTATAAAAAGCAGAAATACTATATTAAGCACAAATCCTATAAAAAGCAGAAATACTATAAAAAGCAGAAATACTATATTAAGCACAAATACTATAAAAAGCAGAAATACTATAAAAAGCAGAAATACTATATTAAGCACAAATACTATAAAAAGCAGAAATATTATAAAAAGCAGAAATACTATATTAAGCACAAACACTATATTAAGCACAAATCCTATAAAAAGCAGAAATACTATATTAAGCACAAATCCTATATTAAGCACAAATCCTATAAAAAGCAGAAATACTATATTAAGCACAAATCCTATAAAAAGCAGTAATACTATATTAAGCACAAATCCTATAAAAAGCAGAAATACTATATTAAGCACAAATCCTATAAAAAGCAGAAATACTATATTAAGCACAAATCCTATAAAAAGCAGAAATACTATATTAAGCACAAATCCTATAAAAAGCAGTAATACTATATTAAGCTCAAATACTATAAAAAGCAGAAATACTATAATTTAGCAGAAATACTATAAAAAGCAGAAATACTATAATTTAGCAGAAATACTATAATTTAGCAGAAATACTATATTAAGCACAAATCCTATAAAAAACAGAAATACTATAAAAGCAGAAATACTGTAACATGATTTGGTAGAAAAACTATAATTAATCAGAAATACTATATTTTGCAGAAATACTATATTAAGCACAAATCCTATAAAAAGCAGAAATACTATATTAAGCACAAATCCTATAAAAAGCAGAAATACTATAAAAAGCAGAAATACTATAACACACACACACACAGAAAGAGAGAGAAGCAAGTTTTTAGGTCAGTCAAGCAGCCTGGGAGCTGCTAAATTTGAATCCACCAATCAGAGAGGCCGTGTACTTTTTCCCGCCAAAACAGGTGCAGCCGTTTTTACACACGCAGCAGAGAGGCAGGATTTTTGCAGTCTATTTCTCATAGTGAGGACTAAACTCAAACAAATGACCATAATTTCCTAACCGTAGGGGCTAGAACGGTCATTCTTACACCGTTTTCTTCAGAAGAGATGGGGGAATCTTAAAGTGTTCACAATTTATCATTAAAATATGAATTATTAAAGATATTTGACTTGTAATGCACCATAACTGAGTAGAGGCGAAGCGAAAACTGCCTTGACTTCCCCTCAAATAACGCTTTGTAACTCTAAATCTATTTGGAGTATTGATATCATTCTTTCACCGTAAGACACAGCAGGCTTTGGTGAACAGTCATGGAAATTTTCAGGTCTCTGTGGAAATCCATTAAAAAGATATGACGAGAGAAAAAATTGCCTCATTTCCAGAGTTTGAAATCTGAAGAAATCTGAGCGAGGGACAAATTTCCTACCCTCAAACAAACGTAATTCATGGCCAAATGGTAATAGGTGAGAAAAAAAATCTTAAATTGTGAGCGTCAGGAGTGTCTGAAGATATATTGGCACAAGCCTCATGTCCTGACTTTGCTTCGTTAAGGAGATATGGCGATTCGAATATGCCTCTCATTAGAGAAATCCAGCGGTGACTTTGAACAAACTCTCTATTGACTTTCTATGGAGAGTTTTCAGACTTTGTGTTGGTCTGAGGAGATTTGCCAAAGTTCTATAAATCCCACAACAATGATAGTGCCATTTTCTGAAAGCCAGCAAAAATACCTACATTTTGATGTATAATTTGTGGAAGTTGAGTGAAAATTGAGCAAGTAGCAAGAAGTTGTTCGGACATGAAGAGAAGACTGCGAAACCTACAGTGGCACACTGAAAGCCAAGTGCATAGCAACCATAACAACGCATGTATTTTCTGAAAAATCACAATTTTGCAACTCAAAACTTTAAGAAGGATAAAAATAAAACAGTAAAAGATTTGAAAAAGCTGATTTATACCTGAATAGCCCAATAATTTGAGAACATTTTAAAGTTTTAATGGTTGTTCTACGTGAAAATGTGAGGAAGTAGTTAAGTTTCAAAAACAAGCAAGTTTTAGCAGAATTGCAGAAGTTTCCCATTCATTTCAATGGGACAAATTAAAGGAAAAAAGCATAATATTTTAAAAAGTATAATAGCAAAAAATACCAAAAGATATAGCTGGAATTAGCAGAAATAGCAGAATATTGTGAAATTTGAACGGTGAAAATAGCACAAAAACACAAAACACGCCAAAAAACGAACGGAAGCCACTTGAAAAAGATTAATAATAAAGAATAAAGAGAAACAGGAACTCAATAGTGTGGATGCCTTAAAGCATCCACACAATAAAACATGTCTTAAATTAAAATAAGTAAACTGTCATGTTTATTGCTGCCAAAAAAAAAGTTAAACACATTTGGACAGTGAAGGAATGTCAGGATTCTTGCTCAGAAAAAGGATCAACATGCTCTGAGGTCAGAGCACAAAAACCTTTTTTGTAACAAAATATCGATTTCTGCTGTCCCTGTATCGATACATTATTAGCAAACAAAATATCACCATACTACACAGTATCCATTTTTTTCCCCCACCCCTATCGGCTAATATGATTTTCTGTGCAGTAGGACTATTTGTGTTTCGGTTTTTGTTGCTTTCTATATTGCATATCACATTAAAAACTATCGCAGATGTGTGGGAAGCAACTGTGGGACACGAATGATATTATTTTTAGAAAACATTTAATTTAAGAATAACTCCAACAAAGAAAGAACCACACCTGCAGAAGGACAAGTAAAGAGATGCTCAGAGTAACAAATGATGTTCAAGTCCCTCTGGCAGAGATGCAGGGAGCTACAGCCCACGGGGATAGCTGGGTGGGCGATAATGTCTTCCCAGAGGCCCCGCTGAGCCCAGCACCCGACTCCCCCATAGGAGAAAGGATAGGTTCAGTGCACGTACACAAACAAGTGGAGTTATTCACCCAAGAGACTCCCGAGCCATGCAGGTAAGACCACACGTGTATCACTTCAATTTTTCATTCTCACAGGGCAGGCTTTGCAAACACAGTGTAGCTGCGCTAGATCAGCTGATATGAAGCACAGCCAGACACGAGCAAACGTGCCAAACGGGGATTAGGTCATCGTGGCTTACAGCAAGTATAAACAAATGCATAGCATTGGTATGCGTCCATGCAACATTGCAGTCTCGGTCCTGAAAGTCAAAGTGTGACAATTTATTCTAAACATTATAGAAATAAATCTGAACTTTATTTGTTGGTGAAGTCATTTCAGACCAATTCACCACACGGATCCAAGAGTTCTCCTCACACTGTTGCTGCAGAGATACAAATGTTAGCCTGTTTTATTTAATGTATTCATCTTATTGTTTATATTATCCAGGAAACGTGAGGGTTTCTTGTTAGCAAGCATTCAGCTACACGTGGAAACGTTTAGAAAAAAGGAATAAATACGGATAAAATGAGTCTATTAAAAAGATGTTTGCTGTATTTTTAATGGTGAGTTATATTTATTAAACGTCTGTGCAATGACAGATATATTATAGACGTGTACAACAAAGCTTTGCTGAAGACTCCCCCCACGTTACACATCACAGTTACTCATCAGACAATAAGAAAGCTGAGCTTCCTGCACACTTTCAATCTGATTGCAGAGTGTTCAGGAGAAGGAGAAAAATAGTAGAGTTCACCACTTTTGAGAAGTGGAGACATTATTTCTGTTTTTATTGCACAAAAGGACGAGAGCATGATGGTACCTGGGCAGAAACAACCAGAATTGAATTAACGCCGAGTGTTTGCCGGCACTCAAAGCTTTCACTCGAACCTGAGACTGAGCAGTGGACTCACAACATTTTCTTTACTTGTCAAACGCTCTTCAGGCTGGTTTTGCACACTTGTGTTATATTGTTAGCTGCTAATTATGTGACTCTCAGGCCAGGCTGTGGTGTTAACAGTAAATGTGTAAGGTAATCAGTTTAAAAAGAGAAAAAGCCGAGCTCACGTACAACACCTGCATAAATGGAAAGGCAGCATCTGGAGTACAAATGTGTGCCAAACCAAAGATGCAGCTCAGGCTGCTGTGGGAGATACAGCAGGAGCTGAAAGCTACGTTTTATTTTACCGGTGCTGGAAATGTTTTGCTGACTCAGCAGGAGTTCCTGTTTTTACAGGTTGAAGTACATCCCAGCAAAGTTCGGATTTCATTGCCAACCTCACGGGAATGTTGCAATTATCTGAACAAGAAAATTCAAGTTTCCAGGTTTCAAGTTCACATAAAGAGTCTCCAATATTTGGAGTTTTTATTTGTTTTTAACAGTGATGCATTACTTTAAAACAAACGTTATTATATGTGATACTCTGTGTTGGGGCTGTTAACAGTGCTGCTGAGTATGACTGACTGACTGAGCACATTTTAAAATCATGATTCGCTGGAAGGTCGACACCAAGGTCAGCAGAATCTCTGCAGTCTGGATTTTAATACACAGCCTGACAAGATTAATAAGTCACAGTTATTAGTTTTGAACCATGATTTTCCCTTTACACAGAGATGACCACAGTTTGATTAAAATAACGAGATTAACGTCATTAAAATTACAGGTGAGCACATGAACTTTGGGGAAAATCGAGGCAGGTAAAAGCTACAGGCTAATAACGGGCTGGTTCCTTTTGCAGGGTTTAGATGAAGCTGCAGGTAAAGCATGTCTAAGCTGCCTGATTTTTTACTCATCCTCAAAACGCTGCAATCGCCGCACCTCTAAATATGACTCGCAAGGGCACGAACTCAGGTAGCACCACATCAAAAGCCCAGATTTAGATTAAATCAGCCGATGATGAATTTACAAGGAAAGCAATTTAAAAGGGCCTTAAGAGTTCAGCTTTTGTTTAACATCGGGGAGCGCGCAGACAGTTCAGTGCCAAACCCGAGGGACTGGATGTCTGACAGTCTTCATTTGCTTTGGATCGTCAAATTTGCTCTCATGCTCTAGATTTTAAAAGCTTTACTGGCATGGAGCGGGACTATAAAGTTCACTTCACTATATTAAAATCAAACATTATATAGCCAGCTTCATGCACCAATTGAAACGTAACAAATTCACCCTGGCATCAAGCCGGTATTACCTTAAAATGAGGGACAATAGTTGGTCATGTGGTGCTTTTTGTGTTCTCGTATCCTGGCAGGTCCTGCTGTGTTCAAACGCAGCGCAAATCACTGATGACAATGAGACGTCATGAAGTCACATCCATGCAAGACAAATCCACTGGGGGGGATGACGACCTTTGAACCCAAAGCCCCGCCTGGCTTACAACTGTCGCCATCAGCAAGAAAGTCGACTCCAAAAATAGGTTTCAGGTTACACAGCGCACGCATCACTGCATGGGCTTCCTGCACCACCTGTAACAGAAACACATGTTTAGATGGATGTGGTGTTAAACTATTAGTGTGGAGCAGATATTTATTTTACTTTGTAGAGCTTTTATTAGCCAATGTGTAGTCTTGCTGAGCTTGTGATGCTCGCAGTGGGTTTGAAGTCTCTGGGCGCCAATGATCCTCACAAACTCTGTTCCATTGAAGAGAGCGTTTTAACCAAACGCCATTTCTTACAAAATGTTGAGATTTTCTAATACAGGGAAATGCGAAGCAGTTAAAGCAAATGGAGGGTGATCAGTGTGTGCCTTATCTACCTCATACTGCAGAGTTATTCTTAAATTTCTCTTGTTTTCACTTCAGTGCTGCCGACTCACAAATCCTCTGCTCTCTCCGTCTTCTGTTGCCACAGCTGAAGCCGTGTCTCGCCAATTAGAGGGATAGGAGACTCAGAAAGCCTGAGCATGTCTCTCCACATTTCAGTAATAGCGTGGATGTGCCAGTGGTTAGGGAAGGGATGTCATATAAAGTACAGTCTGCCAAGAAAATATGTGCAGTGCTGGAAACATAATGATCAATAATTTGCACAGTGCCATCTGCAGATGATTGCAGTCAAAATAACCTATGTGTAAAAACACCATCACCGGACAGGCCGGCTCACCATCAATCATCGGTATCCAAAGCTTTTCATGATGACAGCCGCTCACATCATGCTGTCAGCAGCGACTGGAAATCACATATGCAGCTCTGTTTGTTCAGACGATTAGAAATCTGCACCTACTTTATATTTACAGCAGTGCAGCTTGACAAGGCTGACTTTTAACCACGCTGTATAGGCAGCACTCGTTAATGATGTTTGTTACTCTGTGATTACATAAATAAATTCAAGCTCGTCTTTATACAAGGAAACCCACACGAAGGAAAACTACACAAAGAAACGGCACCTCTACAGTTTGCTTCCATTGTGTGGCATCATCATCCTCACTGCACTGGTTTATATACCAGTGATCACAACATCCTCCACAGTAGTGATGCGCGAATCATGAACGAATCGTTCAATACTCGAGAATCACTTTACTGACTCATGAATCATGATTCACAAACTGACTCACTGACTCGTCCCTGTTTCTGTTAGCAGCAATGTATCTAGCTTTTAATTAAAATTGTGGAGAAAAACACAACATCCATCTTAACAAAAGATTTCTGCTCTGAACTGGAAGAAAAAACCCTGAGTAGAAGCTCACATCAAGAAAATAGCTCCTCGGTTCACAGTAGCATCGCTCTGCTAACATGCTAACAGCACATTTGAGCTACTAACCCCCTCCCTCCTGTGCTGAATCATAGAGCGAACGCATCACTGGTCGTGTCCAAATTCATGGGCTGCATCCTCCTGGGGACCCGGCCTTCGCGGTCTACGTGGGCCGGGTCCTCAGAAGGTCGGGTAGGCCGGAAGTAAACGGCTGGGGAAATGTGACGGTCTAGCCTTCTGATTAGCGTCACCGCTGTCTTGGTGGAGTTTAATAAACTCGGCAGTCTGCTCCTTGCTGTCTAAAATATAACAGGACACTGGAGTAAACTCTCGACCGTCTCACACTTCTGTTTAATCAGTTTTCTGTTTGACGTTTATTCAGCTGTGTGAAAACCCCGGAGGAACCCTCCCGAGGGATTAATAAAGTTTAATTTAATTTAATCTAATCTAATAATTTTAATCTCAGCCAAACCGATTTACTCACGAACAAACAAAACACTGAAAAAAGCCCAACAATAACATTTTAGGTTGTCTAAGTGACTTATATATTACGTTTAACCCGAGTAGCGAAACTCTGCGGTGATCTGAAAATGATGTGCCGGTCTCGGCGGCTCCAGTGACCCTCGAGCTGGTGGGTAGCAGACGTCTCCGAAAACGTCAAAGCACTTTTGCAAATATGCGACATCTTGATAAACCGAGCAGATATTTGATGTTTACACAGCTACTTTCTCTCCTGAAAATATGTTAAAAGTTTATTTTATGACCCAGAAAGATTAGTAAGAGTAATTTTAAAACTTAGTAGCGGCCGCCATTGTTGGAAACTGGAGTTTGGCTGGGCCGCGCTATGAATTCTGGGATATGGTGGGCCACGAAGGACACACCCGACCCATCCTTCAAATTCGGGGAAATGAAGGACGCATTTGTCGGCCGCATTTAAAGGAGTCGACGAATTGGGACAGCCTTCGCCGCCTGGCTGTGACGTAATCGGCCTTCAAATGCGGCCTCTGGAGGATGCAGCCGACGTTTTGGGACACAGCTACTCACTCACCCCCTCCCTCCTGGCTCACAGCTTCTTCTTCTTCTTGGTTGGCAACCAATGTTAAGGCGCATTACCACCCCCTGGCTCACAGCTCAGTGGACATTTAGATGAGAAAATATATATTTAACACATTTAAGGAAAATACTAATAAAATAAAAATAAACTAAATAAATGTTTATTAAGCAATTTTGACAGGAAATTGCTTAATTTTAGAAATGTTTTTGCTCTTTTTTGGTCTATAAAATAGTTTTCTTTTAGAATCATTCATCTTAGCAGTGGGATTTACATGAAAAGAGAAACAAATTACGTTTGAGTGAAAATGTACATTTTTTCTCTGGTCAACTGACTCAGTGAATCAAATGACTCAAAAAACCCGATTCACTTTGGTGAGTGACTCATTAAAACTCGATTCAGTAAAAAGAATCAAATTTACCATCACTACTCGACAGGGCACCAGGACCACATCTCCACCTTTGGCCAACTGAGAATCACACATGAACATAACATGCATGGCTCTGGGAGGAAAATGAACACAGGCAGAGAGACAACATGCAAACGCCACACAGGAAGGCTCCAGCCAATCAGAGCTCTTCAGTATGAAGTACTGAACGACCATTTAGCAGCTTTTATTATTTCTATTTCTCAGGAGATGAGAAAAAGAAATAATGCCCTTTCCTCTCCTCTCTCCCTTCACACCCCAGTGACCGCCCCTCGCTCAACCTGGTTCTGCTCTTGGTTTCGTCCTGTTAAAAGGGAGATTTCTCCTTCCTGCTGTCACCCAGAGCTTGTTCTTAGAGGTCCATCTGATCGCTGGGGTCTTTACCTGACAGTGTGAAGCACCTTGAGGTTACTATGATTGGACACAATAAGGGAAACACTTTATAGAACGTAAGCACAGGCTGCCCACGTCTTATTCACGGGTCGTTATAAAATGTTACCAAAGCTCTTTTAGTAACAGTTTGTTTGTGTCAGACTGACTGTGGCTGCATCTGTAACACCGTTTTAATGATGGGGTGGACTCCAGCTGCATGTTTGCTCGTTCTTCTTCTTCTTTCTTGGATTTCAAGAAGAAGTCGACAATCTAACTCAGTAGAAAACATCACGTGCCGCCACCACACTGATGCAATAACAGCTACTCATATTTGTGTTAATAGTCAACCAACCATCTTACTTTTATTAAAGGGTACGATCATACAAGTGAGTCCTGTCACAACTGTTTTTCACATTCAGTGCAGCCACATGTCCAAACAGACTGCAGGTTTTCTTTGCAGACGTTCTGCAGCTTGCAGATTTAGCCCTGTTGCATAAAATTCAACTTTCCCAGCCTCTGACCTGTTACACATCATGAATCAGTCCAACACCACCTGCTTCATTGCAGTGTCTCGAGAAGTGATTCATTCAGGGTGCAAAATATTGTAGCAGTGCTCCGTGGCCACATTTGAAGACTCGAATTCCCTGAAATCGAACACAGACGGGTAAAATCTACAGACACAAACACAACAAATCTGAAGAATGTGAAACTGAGATCATTTATTAGTGAAGGTGGAGTCAGGGCAAGCTTCAGCAATGACCTCACGTTCACCTTGGAAGTAGAAGCAGGTGAGATAAGAGCAGAGAGGCTGAAATCTACAAGAAAAAATCCTCTCTATGCAGCAAGGTCCAAGATGTATTTTAAATTTAAATTGTAATTAAGACAAAAAACCCTGTAGCCTGCTGTAATAAGGACACAGAGAGCTACAGGAAGCATAAAATATATGAAACATAACATGCAGTGATTCTTCTTCTCTGGAGTTTCTCAAGTAAGATGAAAGATTTCAGAGGTATGAATGTTATCATCCTTCATCTGCAGCTGGTCTGAACAGAAGGAAACTGAGGTTAGCATAATTCCCTCACAGCGCTCTGGTTGGTTCTGCATCTTCACCCATCATGTATCTTCTCACCGCTGACCATCCAGCAGCGCTGCACACCTGAAACTTTGTCTTCTCTCGGCTCATGTTGAGCTTTGCACAGGTTTGCTGGACTCATGCAGACGACATGAATACCTTACATATCGGCTCCACTGACAAAAATAAATACTTTGATTTGGAGTTTGGAGATTTGCATCTGATGGAGCTCAAGGTTCATCCTGGGGACACGAACAGTATTCAAAGTGACGTCTCAGAAAACCCAGAACAGAGCCAGTCTGTCGAGTCAGAGCCCACTGACAGCAGAAAAACACCCAGCATACCTGTGGATGCATCAAAAACAGCATTAGTCATACCTGTGTTGTTTTCCAGACAAACTTCAAGTCCCTATAAAATACAGAAAAAGACAACAAATGAACAGGATTCACTTATTAACCTAAATATGACTTATTTTGTCTGCCTGTTTTTTGGTGTTACAATATTTACATCCTCACTGTGCACCTTCACCGACTGGAGCCATGAATCTGTCCTCCTGTGGTACGGTGGCCTGAGAGGCTAATGTAAACACATCAGCACATACCAGCGGTTCCCAAACTTATTTTGCTAGCTGTAACTTTCCTGTATAAAGAGCTAACATCTCCAAAATGTCAGGAGTAGTTAGTCATTACAAGTGTTTGTGAACTAAAAATCAAGAATGTGGGATCCTGTTTGTCCGTGATTTGAGCGCTGCTCCCAACGCAGGGAAAACCAATCCTGCAGGGAGACCTACCTCAGCACCTGTGCAGGTGAAACCAAAGGGAAGATTTGCTTCATCATATTTTCTTGTCTTTGGCTCAGAATGAAGTTGGTTTGGAAACATATTCAGCGATGCTTCATCTCCTGCTTTGTTTTTGTGTGGGCGCCCCGTGCTGGCAGTGTCCAAGCGTTTTGTCCCCCCTCCCAGCAGGCGGGCCCCACACTTTGGGAAGGTCTGGCATATACCAAGTCTCAGCAGGCTCTCCAGAAACATGTTAGTTTTATGCAGGAAATCAACCTGCAGGTGCAGACGTGAAAAAAAAAAAGAGAAAAGAAATAAATCAAATGTATTTTTTATGGAAAATTGCAGGTAAGCAACATTTTGCTGGTGCTGTCTTTGCTTCTGGAGAAAAACTGAGCCAACGGTCCTTCATTTCATAAATACTCTGGGTTCGGTTTGCTGAAACACCTGTTTTTGTTTTTTTCTGTTCAGCTCTTTTATTTATTTGCGGTATACTTTTTTGTTTTAAATAACTAATTTATTTTGGGGAGAGTAAAAGCAAAACCCTGTACCCGTTCGACTACCCGGTCACTGTCAGCCCACTAATGCTCAAAGTGCATCTGTCGCTCTTTTTCCAGGTCCAACAAAGAATATGACGAGTGATAAAAAAGTTCTGGGAGTTGGTCCAGAATCATAACCTGATTTAAATATACATAAAGTCCTGCAGGGCTGCTTTTTTTAGATCGCTCCATGGACGTCCTGCACTGTCCCCCAGCGCCCCATCCCGTGTTCAAAATGAGATCTTTTAGTTTTATTTTCAGTTTTCAGAGCCAAATTAAGTATATTCATAATGTAGTTCATTTACAAACGATTAGTTTATGATGGTTACAGGGGTAACTATATTTATATTCAATGAGAGGATTTTTAATACCTGCCGTAATCTGCTGAAGCCACCGGTGTATCTTACATTTACCTAAGGTGAAGAACTACTAGCTTCTGATTGGCTGATATATGGCATGTGATTCAGAACCAGGAAGTTCTGTGTGGAAAAGAGCAAATGCCCTGATTAGGAAAGTCATTAACCTCCCCTCTGCTGTCTTTTCACTAAGTGTGATTCACCACAAAAAATCTTTTTCTGTGTGGCTGAAAAAACAAACAAATAAATAAATAACACTAAAAATATAAGTTTGCACATGAAATTTGGGTCAGTCTGAAACAGAACACGAGCTTAACTCTCTGCATGGCTTTGACGTGAACTTGTAGAGCCGACACTGAAAAAGTGCAAAAAGGATGAATTATGTAAAAATAGTCCCGCTGGAAGCAAACAACACAACGAGACGACCAAATGTAATCATTTACATTTATTTATTGTTATTATTGTTGCTATTGTTGTTATTATTGTTGCTATTGTTGTTATTATTGTTGCTATTGTTGTGAAGAGCTTTTGATGTCAGCCTGTAAAACGCCTCTACAGCACAAACCCTTCCCAGTGACATCGCTGGTTTGCTGTTTGTCGACTTTTAACTGGGATTTCTGCCCAAACCTCGGAGGCACCTCCATGACTGAAACTGTATGCACACTCAAAGCAAACACACACATTCAGATGAAACTCTACATGCATGCACAACTCTGATTTCTACTCCTATCTTCAGCCAGGCGGTGTAATTCCTCTGGACCTGAAACACAGACGCTCGGTGAAGAATTGGAGAAAAGGAAATGCATATTTGCACGTCTGCGTTATCTTTAACCGAAAAAAGCTACTGAGCTAAAGATGTGAACAACTTTCTCTAAAAAACTCAGAGGTAAGAAAAACGAGGACACAATAAATACTTAAACTTATGCCTCTCCGTGTGCATTTAAACATTCGTGTAATCTAGGTTTGAGTTCATAAAACAGAAAAGAAAAGTATAATAATAATTATGTTAATTCAGTTTATATATCTATCTGTCTATGTGTGTGTCGTCTGTTTGTGTATATTAGAGATGGACCGATCCGATATTACGTATCGATATCGGTCCGATACTGACCTAAATTACTGGATCGGATATCAGCGAGAAATAAAAAATGTAATCGATCCATTAAATATCAAAAAAGCACCTCACAAAACTTGCTACACGGCGTAACTCAGCTCTTAACCGTAGCACGTAGCAGCAGTGTGGTCATGTATATTTGTAGCGTAGCTACCAAACCAGCATTTCATCTCCAAGGAAGTTTTCCCAGAGAGAAGTAAAGCAAGTGTGTAAGTTCATCTCTGAATGTTTGTAAAGCATTCAAACGTTAAGCTTAACAACCGATATATGGAGCGACTGCCTCTCTCTCTCTCTCTCTCTCTCTCCTGCTACTTCAATGTGAAACTGATCAATGATCAGCTGATCGTCTCTCTTCTTTGTTTTTGTCTCACTTTGCACCAGAAAGAGGAAACCAGCGGCTGAACAACAGCAGCACGTTTAAGCTTGATAAGCTGTTGTTAGAATTTATTTAATATTATTTCTACACCAGGATCTTTTTCTACAGCTGACCTAACTGTGCAGGGGCGGAGCTAGCAAAGTGTAGCCAGGGGGGCCGATAGGGCATGAACAGGGAAAAGGGGGCACAAAGACATACTTTTCTTTCTTATTCTCATTTAAAATGTCGAGCTTTTAATAAATAATTATCTGACTCTTACACCCAAAGTTTTAATCTGATGTAAAATGTATAGAAGTCCATTACTGTATATAGTAACTGTTAAGTCTAATATACCCTAGTAAGCTATAGTACTTTTTCCTTTGGGAAGATGCCATCTGTGCAGTCTGCAGTTCTGTTGAAGAAAGATGTTGAATCTATTTAATTATTCTTGAAAAATAATGATTAATAATAATTTCTGTGCATTTTTTTCCACACTGCATCAAATTATTAAGCATCATGAGGTGGAGGGGGGTTCCCTATTTTTTTTTTTTTTTGCTGGGAGTTTGCAACCCTATTAGTTAGGTTGCTTACTCTTTAAAATACCAGAATAGGGAGGATGGAGCAGGTTTAAGTTTATTAGATTGATCAGTTTTGCTGAACTATGAAATATTTTGTTGTATTTTTTACATAAAACAGGTATAACAGAATAGCTTTAGTGTTGTTTGTTTAAACTTGAGCATGAACTTATACAAAATGCAGCAAGATATTAAAAAAACAGTTTTATTGATTAAAAAACACACTATATCGGATTCATATCGTATCGGCAGATATCAAAATTTATGATATCGGTATCGGACATAAAAAAGTGGTATCGTGCATCTCTAGTGTATATATGATCCAGCCTCATTGTCCAGACTCGTTACAGTGAAGGTGTCGTTGTTTCTCACCCCACCCACCTCCTCCTTCACACTTCTGTGAGTGTGGAAATCAATTTGTGTGTTTGTGAAATGTGTGATTGTCTTGTTCATCAAGATCAGGTCCTTGTTGTTCTTCTAATTGCATGCTGACAGTTGAAGTGGATTACTCAGTGCATGGCATCAACAGAGTATCACAGGTGATGAACGTGTGGTGTAAGAAGGGATCATTTCAGCGTCTTAATGAAGGGAAATAAAGGAGGAGATGAACCCCCAGGGACATTCAGGGACATTCACTCACCGCGTGCACTTACACAGACAGACTAAAGTTTTGTTTGTGAGGACTTTAGTTTAAAAAACCTTCAAAAAGGTCACATATGTTGTTTACGAGCAGCTACCCCAAACCGTCTCCTGGGCTGTTTGTTAGCCCACGACTGCCTTTGTTAATGAAGCGGACATCAGCTAATCTCACCAAAGCAAGCTGATTCAGCCCAAGGCTGTCAATTTCTGCTGAAGGGATCAATTATTAGATATTATACTTTTATCACTGCGTTTGTGTGAATGGGTTTTTGAAAGTTGCATATTAAAAAACATATAAAAGGTTGTTCAAAGTCTCTTTGTACTAGCTGAGCCCTTTGTTCCCCTTTCTCCAGCGTTTTATCCCCTGTAATAAGCTGCAGTTTTGGCCGCGGCGTGTTGAAGCAGCGTGATTGAATCTTTTTGTTGTCTGCGTCTGCGACTCTGTGATGCTTTGTGGCTCTGTGAGCTTTGGTGTTAAGACAGTGGCTCTTTAAGTAAAGTTGTGTTGTTAAAGTTCATGCTGGAATCCAAGCTCTGTGCTCTGAAGCTCCTTTGTTCCTCATGAATATAATGGCCATGTCTGTCCTTTACAGCTGCTGTCAGGCTCGCTGGGAATAAGAGCAATAAGACGGCTTTTAGCTGATGATCATCGCGACACTGTTTTCTTCTACCAAACTCTTTTGGCATACGATGCACATATAACCAAAATATTTTATGCAAATCTTCAGCATCTTATGTGATGGGCGGATAAAAAGAAAAACATTGAAATTCATCAGAGACCTGCTGCGAGTATTTGGAGGTGGAAACAAAGACTAATTTATGGGAGCATTGGTATGCAGAGGCAGATGCTGTGCATTTTAAACAAGCTGAGATGTGTTAAGGTTAAAAAATCAGGACGAACTAGTCAAACTACTCACCCTAGATTTACAGTGTTGCACTAAACCTCTGTAAACAGCTGTAAACTAGACTTTTGTCTTTCCGCTGCTGTAAGTGCATAATGGGAATTTAGCTGATGAAATTTAATGCAAGCAAATGCTGAAAGGAAGAAAGCGATGGAGAAAAACACTGTTATTTATTGTTTGGTTAAAAATATTACATACAGTCTACTTTAAATTAAATGTGGGCCGGTGTTTGTCCTTCACAGTGTTCTTGTGCAAGGACGAGATATGTGTGGGCATCGGGGGGTTTATGTCTGCCTTTGACATTTAGCCCACTGAGACTATCCTGCTTATCCATCTGCCCTCTTGCAAACCATGGCCATTACTCAAGGGTCCTTTAGATGGTAGGTGATTAGGACTGTGTGTGTCAATGAACTCAATCATTACTAATTCAATTACATGTCCTCTCTCCTCCAGTGTCTGCCGCTCTGGCTCCCTCGACCCCGTCGCACACACACTTCCATACACCGACGAGGGTCATAAACTGTGAGTAACACCTGGACAGTGAGAGAAATGCTGTCAGCCACCAGATTCCTTTATTTGCATAAAATAAAGTACGGCTAAAAATGTAAGTCAGATGATGCTATACCCCGAGGACGGTCCTCCCCGGTGCATCCGAGGTAGCAAGATAACCATAACCAAGTGCTCCGAAGATGAAATGACTCCGGCTGAAATCAAAGCTGAGCATTTAATTTATCATGACTTCAAAAGGAAATGGCAATTAGAAAGAGACATCAAAGAAAAGATGACTGCATGTATAAGCAAATATTAGAAGGTGGGGTGTTTGATCTAAAGAGGTCAAATAAAGGAAGCAACGTGTCATAAATGAAATCGTGCATTAGTGGTAAATATACAATGAAGCCAACAGTGTTTATCCATGAAGATGTCAGGTTCTTGGTCCAGGCAGAAATATCTGCACAGATATCCATGATTGAACGATGCACCACACCCACTGTGGATCCTCACACTTTTCATACAGCCACACAAATCCACATGTGCGGCTCTGCGCTCTAGAGAAATAACCTGGCGACTGGATGGATCGTCATTCACTTCTCGCAGAAATTCATATCTCCCCAAAGATATTAGACAATGCTCTGTTTGCTCAGCATAATTCGCCCCACATTGTCTTTCCAAATGGTTCCAACACTACAGATGGAGATCCAGCTTCACTGTGGAGACTGGTTTGCTGGAGAAAGCCTGTGTGAATGTGAGGGGACTCTGGATTATCCAAGCTTTAGCTTAGCTGAAGGAGTGAAGATTAAATAGTGCCATGACCAAAGGCCAGTGGACTCGACCACGGGGGCCAAGCAGACTGTTATATCTGAGTCAGGCTCAGTCAGATCAGGGAGATTTATTCCTGTGCTCTGCCGTGGTTTAACTTGGGGGCCACCTTCTAAACCAGTAATAAATCACGACGCTCCTCATCTGAAACCTTTGTTTCCTTTACTTCCCTCATGTAATTTCTTAATTTATTTTTGGTGAGACTTCAGGCGAGAGATATATTTGGGAATAGGATCAGACAAATGGACACACACACACACACACACACACACACACACACACACACACACACACCTGCTTTCCATACCTGCTAAGAGGGCATAAAGCTGCATTAACCTAATTTCTCAATGATTTTTTGTGACTGTGGAAAAACACAAAGCATTTTAATAATGTTATATGAAATTCAAACTGTGGACTCACATCATTGTTGTTTCTTGATTGCCATGAATCACAGACCATGAAAGGATTTATATATTAATTGTTTTACATTAACATTACAACATGAAAACAATGTAAATTCTGCGGAGGTCAGTCTGAGATGTTGGCAGTGAAAAATGTGCAGGTTAGCATAGCTGGGCGAGGAGATAAAACCATGGAAACTAATCTCACAGACTGTGTGCGAGTCTGTCAGAGCCTCAGTTGGATTGTAAAGAGGCTGAGAGTCGGGAAAAGCAAAAAGACAACATTGCCTTTATAACTTGTGTTGGAAGTCGGAGGTGAAAATAAAGCCCATTGTGTAGTTCCATAATGGGTGAGGTTTGCCCAAAACATCAGCAGCAGCTGCGGTTTGAATTTAAAGAGATCTGTTGAAAATAACATTTTCAAAACACGTCAATAATTTGCTTCAAATGTGAAAACAGTTCGCCTGATCTAAACTCCAGCCTGATACCAGCCGAGACAAAAACTGCAACGACAGGAGAAAAAATATTACAAAATATTCTATACAAATACTATTTCAATACAACATATCTCAGAGCTGACAGATTGAGTTGCTGAATTTTGGCAGAAATAATAATAATAATAATAATTATTATTATTATTATTTGTCTTACTTCCATTCGCTTGTCCAATAAGCCTTTAAATGATGTCAGATAGTCAGAATCCACAGGAACAGAACAGGAATGCTGTTCTTTACTCTCGTCCTTACTGTGAATCATCTTAGCTCAGTCTCTGCATCAGCCCAAAGAAACAATTTATCACAACCTATGCTACATCAAATATGGCGAATGATAGATTCAACTACTATGATAATAATGGCAATAATAATAGTAATGATGTGGTTACTGTCTTTGATAACTGACATTTCTTGATCATGTTTAACATCAAAGTATAAATCAGTGCTGGGAGTTCTAATAGACGTGCTGATGGCTGGTTGTTGTTTAAGGTCCCTGTTTGCGTTATACCAGGGAGTCCAGTACTTTTAATTTAAGTACCCACAGTATCCAGAGTCATATGCAGTGATGCTGCAACACAAATAATAATATGACATTTTAATTTTTACAGCTAATGTGAACTTAACCTTGACTTATTTTCACCAAAATTAAATTAGCTCGAGCTCTTGAAAACTGATAAGACTGCTAACAAACAAACAAACAGACAAGAAGGACCAATTACATAGTCGCTCTGCATCAAATAAGATGGCAGACAAATTATTTGTACCAAAAAATAATTTCTGTCCACTATAAGATAAAGGAGAACGTCACAGCTAACCATTAGCGGTTAACTTTGCCTGAACCTGAACAAGGGTCTGGTTGTTGAAGGGTGCAGAGCTTGGTTCGCTGGCCTCCACAGCTATAAACAGGCCATATTATAAGTATCACTGTTGCTACAAAAGGAGCCCAAGGAACAGCTAAACATTTAACATACTGAGCAGGAAAGTGCAGGAGGACGGATGAAGAAGCCTAACTGCTAGTGTTTCAGCTAAGCTAAGAGCTACGCTAATAGCTTTGCAAGCTAGTGAATCCCTAAAGACAGCGAGTGAAGACTATTAATTAGGGATGCAACGATACCAATTTTTTCAAACCGATACGATACCGATACTTGCCGATACCGAGTACAAAAACCGATACTTCTACCACACACACACACACACACACACAAATGCAATGAATTGGAAGACAGGTTTTATTTTATTCTCTGCCGATAATAAATAATATCTTAATAAAAATGACCACAAAAAAATTTCAAGTGAAAAATAAGCACTTCTGTTAAATTACTGCAGAGTCTCCACATTGTAATTTAACAAAATATCACTGAACTACTGGCACTGTCTCGAGCTTTCAGAATAATAAATAAACACTTCTGTTTGGAATAAAATAAATACAAATTAGGTTTGAGAATAAAATAAACTTTTAAATTGTTGCAGAGTGTCCATATTGTAAACAAACAAACAAAATAACGAAAGTATTTGGCATTGACGAACTCCTCATCTGCCCGTGGATCATCAGTCCACTGTGCCGTTAAACCGAGGACTGACATCGCGCACACACTGCTTGTCTTTACCTCTTTAGAAAGTTTTGGCACCATTATCTCCCTGATGTGTGGGCCGTTGGTCATATCGCAGCTCGAGTATGCTGAGAAGACGGTGCAATCCTATGTTTTCCACAACCGGCATTGGCTGGTCATCCAGAGCGATAAAATGAGTCAGAGCCTCTGTTATTTTAACTGCCCGTGGATTTTCTCTTGACATTTTTCATCGCTTTTCCAAAACCTGAGTTAAAGTTGGCTGTTCCACACTGCTGACATTTTGTTTAGCCTAGCTACAGCAGCCTCCAGTTTCTCTTTTTTATCTGGAGCCGGGATGGGATTGGCCACTAGGGATGTCCCCCTAGTGGCCAATCTAAAAAACTACAACAGTAATGACAAGCCACCCTCTGATTAATGAAATAAGTTAGTATCGGTTCATGGTATCGGTTAACTTTTACGAGTTAACCGATACCACATTTTACAGTATCGGTCCCGATACCCGATACCAGTATCGGTATCGGTGCATCCCTACTATTAATGTAATGTTCCAACACTTCAGTGTGACTCTAGTTTCCTTTGTGTTGCTGTGTGTCTCCACTGTGTTCACACTGGTTTAATGTAAAGTATTGATATTTCACAGACACTCGGTGCACCTCTGTAGCAAACATGAGTCTCATCGCTCGCTACAGCCAAACATAAAGAAAAACACGTGTTATTAGCACAAACAGTAAAAAGATGGATTCAAGGAGAAAAACTTCCTAAACCAAGTGATTTCATAATTAAGTTAGTGTAAATTATTTGACAGTGTGTTTGGGATTATAGTGGCTCCTCAGAATGAAGGAAAATTGTAGGTTGTCTCCATAAATCCTGCAGATTTAAAGCGTCAAACGAAACCTTTTTGCACAATATGGATGTCATTCTAAACGCAATGAGGCCAAATGTGTCTGCAGGCTCGAGCAACCACAAAGTGACTGAAACTAAAAAAAACCATCACAGTGTAATTACCTTTTAAGCTGTCTCGCATGCTTTTTCCACATTCTGAAGGGTGTGATTAGTAATTAATTATGAATTGTGTGTTACCGCTTCCTTGTATAAATAGAAGTCAGTTTAGCATCTGACATTTCCAGTAATTATTTCCTCTGCAGAAATGTTAGTTGGTTATCTGACAGCCGACCTTCAAGCTTCATCTTTACTGAAATCAAACATAAGTTTAGAAAATAAACAAGCAAGACAAAAGAAAACGGAACAATTTTGAAATCCTAATTAATCAAACTGAAATTACCTCAGAAGAAGCACCAGTATCAAAGTTTTCCCTTCATTTCATAGTTTTACTGTAATACTTTAAATGCTACTTTGAGATCTATAAGAATTGAAAAATATATATCATTGACACTTTTACACTAAATAAAAATCACATGATATTCATCAGAGAGTTGAGAAGTCCGTATCCAACACTGTCAACATGAACGCAGCAGGAGTAACGACTGTCCCAGCATTTAATGTGTTCTATACATGACCTGTAATAACCTGTAATATCACAGTTATTAGGATTTTATTCTCAGTTGTTTCCCACAATTAAATGAAAATGTATACTCCACCAACAGTACCTGCCCATGCCTGAGTAATCCATTACAGCTGTTCCCTGTATGTATCCCGACCGAGTCACAGTACATTAAAGGCAGTGTTACAAATAACTGATCAGTAAAGAGGAGGTGAAGAGCTCGTCCCGTGTTTGGAGATACTGAAGCTAACAGGAGTCACATGCAGAGTGCTATAGAGGTGTGTGTGTGTGTCTGTGTGTGTCTGTGTGTGCTACAGAGCAGCACAAGGATCTTATGCAACCACCTGAAAACTCATCACTGACTGTATTACAACGAGTGCATGAAGGCAAAGAAAAACAGTGGTTGTTAATGCAAACTGTCCATCAGCCTGTGCAGCGACGCATCCGTTCATCTCACCAACACAGCTGCAGGCTGAAGGTTAGTGTCCGGTTAACATGACGAGCAAACAAGACTGTTTGCTGGACAAAACATGTTATTACGTTAAATATCACATATCTCCACAGTGGTGATGCCTGTGCTGTGTGCAAAATGTCACAGTTTCTATCACAAGTTAATGTCGGGAGAATCAGAGACGCTCGCTGCGTTTTGGTATAAATCTCATGTCTAGCAGAAATCACGGTCTGGCACACGATGAATGCGTCGAGATTTTGATCCAGCACACATGGATCAGATAGATGGTTTCTTTTCAGTGCAAATATTAGGACGACAACAGTCCATTTGCATTTCACAAACACACACAGCACACAAAACTGGTGTTGGTTTGAGACTGAACATGTTTTATTTGAACACAGAAAAACAAAGTGAAGGTTGTGACACGTGCAGCCACAACGATCCTGAGAGATCTTCTGAAGAATTACCCTCCTGTGAAATTTTACACAAAGGCATCGGGAAGCTTTCTGTGAATTTGTCTGACCTCACGCGGTGGAAAATTGGCCAGCTGACACACTAGAACTGAGGTTCCATTTCATGGTCTCATGGTTCCTATCAGGCTGTCTCCGAATATTATTTCCCTTTGCTTTCTTTGGCTCCAACACTTCTGTACTTCACCCACACAGCACACAGAAGGTCACACATAAGATCTCCGTTTAAGTCGTGGATTTTGTTTTTCATCTCCAAGATGGTTACAGTTTCAACATGACTGCAGCTGAGTTATAACTCACCTTTTTATACAAAGATTGCTCAGAAGATGATGCAATGAAAGTGAATGTTGGTAAAAATACGCTTTTAGATATCTGATAATGTCTGACTGCAGATACTTTTGCATTTCGTTGTGATGTGAAACACATAACCTAACCCTTCCTTGGTTCTGTTGTGAGAGAATAAGTCACTACGTGGGGTTTTATGCAAACCTCGTACTCACAGGCTGAGCTGCTTCCAAAACGAAGAAAACAAAACAAGCAGCGATTACAGATTTGTGATTTCAGCCGTCGCGTGGAAAATTCTAGAAGCAGATCTTTACAGGTGAGACCCGACAATAACATCAAGCATACAATGCTCTGCAGTTAATATTAACAACTGGGGGGGTCTGTAAAACTCTGTATTTACATAGAAAGGAAGAAAAAATGATCTAATGTATTATAAGAGCAGGTTGAGGATCCACATGTGATAACAGTAAGAGTCACACTGCGTAATTATGTGACATCATGAGTGGATGAGGATGCTTCCTTGGCATTATGTGTGTGTTTGCTTCCTCTTTCTTGTTCTCTCTTTGCAGTCTGTCCCTGTCTGTCAGTCTTTGTGCTGTCAGGCATAAATTGATGTAAATCAGTTCATAACAGTATTGTAATGAATCTAAGCCGCTGGCTGTTAACGTCTGGCAGCTACTTGGCTGGCAGCTGCTAAAGCTAGCTGCTAAAATTAGCCACTGTAATAACCTCTAGCAGTCCCCATGTTGGCTAACACTTTCAACATTTTTCTGCTATTCAGAGGACAAATATATGTAACGTGAGGACTCGCTGTGGTTTGGAATCTCTCCGAATGACCAGAAACAGCAAGATGGAGACAAACCTCCCAGCAGCCTCCCAGCACACAGCAACAACAACCGAACACTTCCTGAGCACAGACCTCACGAACACCCCACTGGCCACCCAGAAGCCAGGGAAACCCCACACTCGGACCAATGCAGGGAAAACAACTAGGTAGGTTCAACACACACCCATGCAGCAGACAAATATGATGTCAGGAAGTAATACTAAAATGCATTAGTAGGACTATTATTACTCTGGTTGTTTTTAGGAGAGCTATGATGACATTTGGGGTATTTAGGCAAAAAAAGGGTGTAAACCCACCGATGGGCTTGCTTGGTGTCCACACTGGTGCCGCATGTTGCAGAATTTGGTAACCAACTGTCTCAGTGCAAATGTCTGAAGATGGCTGTTTGTTAAAAAAAGCTTCACCATATTCTCACGCTGCCATCTGACAACAAATATATATTGCAGGTTAAACACGTGCATTTTCTGAAACATATATGACAGTCTGCACTCCCCTCGCACAAAAAAGAAGCAAAAGCATCCCTCAGCATCTACGGTCTAACCTTTGCACGCGTCCTGTCTAACTCAACAAACGCAGTCGTTATTAACAGCTGGATGATGACCACAATACAAAGGAATTGATCCAAGCTGTGATTAAATCTCAACGTTAATTTCAAAACATGTGTGGTAAAGCACTCCCTCTAATAACAGAGTTATGCTCTGCAACACCATTACCCCAGTTGGAGAGAAACACTGGCTGTCATAATGAAGAAGGAGCTGTGGGTAAGAGCTCCATAAACATTTTTGCACCAAAGCAGACTACATAAGAACAGCAGGTCACTCTAAGCAAGATTTTCACTGATGGAATTTATTCAAACAAAGACAGAAATCTGAAAGCTGTGTCTCATTCTGACAGCTCGTCTCTGCAACAGTATAAAAGAGAGCGATGGCTTCTGTGGGACAAACTGACCGACTGTGCATGAAATTATGCTTTTCAGTTTCCTATGAGGCAGGAGGAGGACAATTATATTTATTAAAAATGTATTAAAATTAAAACTCGTACATCTTTTTTATTTTTTATATAATGTATTTTTATTCATTTTTCTGTTTTCACAAATAGTACATAATTACATAACATAATAAAGTGTACAATTCAGAACCAAAAATAAATAAATAAACAAAAACAAACAAATAAACAAATAAACAAAAACAAACAGAATGATAACTAAGCACAGGACACCAGCTCGGTTCCATCTAAAATAAATAAATGAATAAATAAAGAGAGAATACAATACCTGTGGTCCCAGTAGTACGCTGCAGTTTGAACACTTGTAACATAATATTAGAAACATCAGGTTCCACATAATTCAAGTTTGGTTCCCACACCTTAAAGAATTGATCTGTTTTTGAGTGCAGTACACATGTAAGATATTCCAATGGCTCTAGATCCAACACTACTCTTTGCCAACCTTTAATAGTTGCTGCTTTTTCATAAATCCATTGGAGTGGTATATTCTTCCTCGCCGCATAGGTGAGAACACAATCTCCTATTATTCTTGGATATTAATCGCCGGCTGGGGAGGCCCAGTATAAGAGACAGAGGGTCCATCTCCAATTCACAACCCAAAATCTTCTCCATTTCAGAGAACACATTAGACCAATATTCTTGCAGTTTCAAACATGACCAGAAGCTGTGAGTTAGGGTACCAATTTATGTCTTACATTTGAGGCACATGGGTGAAAGGGTAGGATTATATTGATGTCTGCGAAATATAGATATATGCATTCTGTGTATGATTTTTAACTGTATAGCTTTGGTACGATTACAAACTGAGATTGATTTGGCCGAACTCCAGACATCCTTCCACTTGTCATCATCAATTGCTATACCTAACTCCTTTCCCCATGTGCCTTTAAGCCTCTGTGACATCACTTTAGGTACAGAATATAAAGCCTTATAAAATTTCTTCACAGGTTCCTCTTTATCTGTTAAAAATAATCATTTTTCAACAGGAGAGACTTCATGACTCTCACTGAAGTTAGTACTATGCAAAATATAATGCCTTATCTGTAAGTAACAGAAAAAGTCATGTTTGGGGAGAAAATATTTCTCAACCATTTGGTCAAATGGCATAACTACATTGTCGGAGAATAAGTCCCTCAGTCTCTGGATTCCTTTGTTCTTCCGTTCCTTAAAACCGATACCGAACATCCCCGGTTGAAAGTCAAGATTATTCACAATAGGGGTAAACACAGATGTTAGCTTCAACCTTCCCTCAATTCAACATACTGACCGCCAGGCCTTAAGTGTATTAAGTGTGACTGGATTATCACAGCTCGATCTAATATCTTTAAGTTCAGTAAGTCCCTTAATGGATACTTTGAAAGAGAGGTTTCCATCCCCAACCAGACAGAGTGTAAATTATTTGTGACCCAGTCATGAATATAGCACATGTGAGTGCTCAATTGATATCTTCTAATATTTGGTAAATCTAAACCCCCTACTGTACATCTCTATTTTAATAACACTCATGCAGGTGCACTTAGCGTCAGTGCAATAAGTGCTAACAGTCTTCTTGCAGGTGCGATCACACAGTCTGGGTTTGCTTTTCTATTTTGTTTCCATGTTTTTCTATCCTGATTATTGTAATCAGGTTGTTTTGGGAAGTTTCTCCTTCTGTCAGCTGCTCCCTTTATGTGTCACCACAGCGAACGATCTCCTATCCCAGCATCCTCCTCTGTCACGCCAACCCTCTGCATGTCCTCCTTCATCCATGACCCTCCTCTGAGATCTTCCTCCTTTCCTCCAGCCTGGCACCTCCATCTTTAACAGCCTTTGTCCGCCTGCACATGTCCAGCCCACCTCCACCTCTCTGACTCTGAGCTGTCCGTCTGATGGACTGAGCACCTTCAGCTGGACCTCCTTACTGCCACCGTCTCCCAGCAGGTCTCACTACCATCTTCTAAGCCTCTCTTTCTCTATCCTTCTGTCACAATCACCCAGCACTCGCCTCCACCCACTCCACCCCACCTGCACTCTTCATCGCATCGTCTTGAAGTGTGTGCTCACCACAGGCATTTTGTTCCTTTTTGCAGAACCACCTGTCCATTTCTCTTCCTAACACTACACCTACTCAACACCTCCTCATCACCTCTGTTCACGTCACCTCCACGTTCACTGAAGTCTTCTCCACCACTCTCCCCGCTAAAGAAACTTTCTAACACTTTATCCAGCTTACTCCAGAAGTCCTGCTTCTCCTCCGTGGAGCAAACACACCGACACAGTCAGACCTCACGATCCCGACCGATCCTCTAGAAACACAAAGACGTTATTCTGGATGCCCGTCCTGATGCAGCTCCGCTCACTTATCTGTGTTTGAGACCGACACCAGTGTTGCCAACTTAGCGACTTTGTCGCTATATTTAGCGAGTTTTCAGACCCCCGTAGCAACTTTTTTTTCTAAAAAGCGACTAGCAACAAATCTGGCGACTTTTTCTGGTGTTATTGGAGACTCATTGATGCTGTTTTGTGGACCACACTGTTTAAAACTACTTATAAACACACACACACAAAGTAACTCCACCAGAGTGCCAATTTCGGGTCACTTTTGCCGCTCCAAGCCCGAATAAAGGAGCAGGGTTGGAATTGTGACATTAAAAAAACAATAATTGCTAAAAGAAATTTAATTTGTAGTTCTAAATAAATTCTAAATGCATTTAGGACGTTTTTTATTCACTTTATGTCTCGTCCACGATGTTATTTATCTATTAACAACGTAGGTTACAATTACATTAGCATGACCAAATATGCAAATTAGGCGATGACGTAATTTAGCGACTTCTAGCGACTTTTCAACCAATAGCGATTTTCAATACTGAGGAGTTGGCAACACTGACCGGCACTAGGAGCACACCGGCTCTGCTCCCCGCCCACCCCTGGAAATGTGAAGCTATTAAATATGTCTTACTATAAAATTAAAATGACAGGTGAAATTACACTGTGATGGAAGTTTTATGAACCTGTCTGTCACAACGACGTGTAAAGTCTGCTAGAGCCTGTGATGGTGAATAACGAGCAACTAACAGTAACTCCTGAGTGTCCATCGCAGGTGACTGATGCTAACAGCTGCTATGCTAACAGCTGCTATGCTAACAGCTGCTATGCTAACGTAAACACTGAACATTATATGATTTTCATCATCTCCTTGTTACAATAGATACGTTAAAACAAGCAAACAACCTTTATTTGTCACATACACAATTATACAGAGTACAACATGTAGTGAAAGTCTTGTGTCCGAGCTGCAGACAGGCTGCAGACAGTGTTGCCAATTTAGCGACTTTGTCGCTATATTTAGCAAGTTTTCAGACCCCCTAAAAAAGACGTGAAAGACATTACAAAAAACAATAATTGCTAAATGAAATTTAATTTGTAGTTCTAAATAAATTCTAAATGCATTTAGGACGTTTTTTGCTCACTTTATGTCTCGTCCACGATGTTATTTCTCTCTCCAGCAGCGTAGGTTACAATTACATTAGCATGACCAATTATGCAAATTAGGTGATGACGTCATTTAGCGACTTCTAGCGACTTTTAGGACAACCAATAGCGATTTTCCTTACTGAGGAGTTGGCAACACTGGCTGCAGACATAGCTGCGTCATTCCAGGGCTTGGTTTTAGCATGGGGGGTCTAGCCAGGACCCTTACTGGATACCGGGTGGGAATTGAACTTGTGACTCCAGCTCCGACGGTGTGTAGTCTTGTGTAGACACTGACTTGTATTTGCTGCGTTAGCCTGGTCGTCTAATATTACTTCCTCTGGGTAATACTGAACGTGTATCTCAGACGGGCCTCGTTGCTACAGACTCACAGCATTTTTATTTTGTAGTCCTTTACACTGATGATGTAAAAACACATAAACAGAGATGTATTTCTGCTGGTCACCCACATAATACACTCAATGTTTTCAGTTAATATGCAAAAATTCGATTATCATTTCAATGCAAAAACAACCCGGCTCACTCCCACCATGAACAGATGAGCAGATAATCACATTTGTAATCAGAGTCACACGCGGGAGACTTTCTGTTGTCGTCTATCAGCAGCCTCTGAGACTCTGAGGCCTTATTTAGAGGATAGGATGTTTTTGGCTTCACTGTTACACCTGAAAGGCTGAACGCTAGCTCTGTAATGACAGTCACTGTGCTGCTAAAAGCCTGCTGGTGCAGAGGCAAACACAACAACATATTTCAGTTATTATCAGTCAACCAGATAATAAACTCACTTGTTCCAGTTAATATGCAAGCATTCAATTATGTCTTTGAAAGAAACAACCCAGCACAATCCTGCCATGATCAGATAATCACATTTGTAATCCAAGTGCAGTCTTCCTGTTGTTTTATCAGCAGCCTCTGTGACTCTGTTGCCTTAGAGAATACGATGTTCTGGCTTCACCTGAAAGGCTGAACTTTAGCTCTGTAATGACAGTTAACTGTGTTCTTAAAAGCCTGCTCTTAGCGCGCTCACACCTTTTTAATGATGTGGAGTTTCTGGTCCTCTTTATCTCGATGCTGCAAAAATATTCACAGTAAATTGTTCAGATCGCGGCGCTAACAGGGAACAGCACCTCTTTAATGCTGCTGACTGAACCAGCTGTCACTGGGTCTGCTTAGAGACGTGTGGTCAAACCGTTCTGACATTAATGTCGTCGCGACTAAATTCAATGATATTCAAACCAGTCACATTAGTTCTTTTTAACATAATCATATTGTAAGAAGAGTGCCATGCTCGTCGGGGACTAAAATTAATTCTTCACCCTCTTAAAGTAGGAATCTGGTGATGGTGAGCTTATTTTCCATGCATTACAATGTCGCAGCCGTTATTCTAACCACAGCAAAGAGCAGCAACGGCTGTTTTTGTTAGGATGCCTGGGTCGTTGACCCAGGGTTTTTGAGTTTATTATATTATTTATAATTTCTAGTCTTTGGGTTTTTGTGAGTCAGGTCTTATGGTTTGTCTCTGTGTAATCCTTGGTTGCTGTCTCCCCTGTCTGCTGTATCCCCGTGTCCAGTCTGTGTCTGCCCTGGTCCCACGTCTCTGTTCCCTCTGTTGTAGTGCCTGCATGTGAGTCTGTGTCTTTTGTTCAGTCTGTGTTTTGTGTTTCCTGTTTTACTTTGAAGGTTTCTGTCTCTTCTCAGTGTGTTCAGGTTACGCTTCCTTGTCTCGTCAGTTCTGATTTGCCCCAGCTGTGTTTCCCTCCTGTTGTCCATTCCCTGATTGCTCCCTCTATGTATTTAAGCCCTGTGTTTCAGTTTGTCATTGTCGCGATCTACCGTTTATTTAGCTGTGTGTTTTTTCATTCCTTCGGTGTAAGTTTATTTTGTTTTTCCCTGTTATGTTATTTGAGTTTAAGATTAAAGCGGTTTTTGAGTTTAAGTTTTGTCTCCGGAGTCTGCACTTTGGGTCCTTCTCCTGCCTGCACGCAGCCACCCCATAACAGTTTTTAGTTAGTTGTTGTCTGCTGCTCATCATCTCCTCACACTGCTTGTACTGTATGTATATAATCAGCCAGTGTGTTTTATTTGTCTTTTTGCCACCAGCAAAAAGCTGCTGTTCAGCACAAAGATTTACAGCTGCTGTCTTATTCAAGCACCCGACCCCTTCTCCTGCCTGCTCAAACCCAGCACTCCCACTGCTCTCTCTAATGTCTGTAGGAAGGCTCTGAGCAGTTAAACAGTCATGTGTTTCTGATCCAGGTCTATAAACACACAGCTACTGTCCAAACTCACAGAAATTATGCACCGAAGGGACGTGTGGGAAGCTGGGCCCCGACAAAACCGAAGGGGAGCGGATAAACCAGGTTTTATGCACCCGTGCCCTCCAGTAACACATCAGTAGGGAGTAATTTAGTAAATTACAGCATTTTGTGTTATTTTATTATTATTTGTTCTGGGATCATATTCATGCTGACGTAGAGTAACCTGAGTTCACTCCTGCGTGATTTGTTGTTTATGTCCAGAACCCACAGCTGAGTGAAATATGAAGGCGTAGACGCAAACCAGCACCGTGCTCGGAAAACAGGGTGGGATTTGAAGGAATCTATTATCATATATTATCGCACTCAGCGGGAGAGGCAGGTTAGAGGCTAGTAGAGTATCACTTGTGACCAAAGACATGAGCTTGATCCCCTGATCCCTTTAAAGCGATGCCTCCACCAGCACGAATCGCTCGCAGAGTTTCAGCAGGAAAAGAAAAAAATAAGACAGAACAGCTGAACAGATCCAGAGATGGAAATACTGCTCTGTAACTATTTAATTACTGCATTACATGTTTGGTGTTTATTCATGATGACATCACAGCGGGTGATGTCATCATGAATAACAGCTATGACACCAGCAGCATGACCTCCACTAGCATGCTAGCAGGCTACACCCCTGCAACTACATATGCTACAGAAAAAAGACCGATTTCCAGCATCTTCCACTTTATAGACCAACTCACAGTTTATCGGTGCAGCGAGTTCCTTTGCAGTGAACATTGATGTTTTGTTTTCAACATGATTCTGATGATAAATTAAACTTTTGAGGCAACAAGCCAAAACCTGTTGTAGCAAAAAGGTAAATCTATACTATTGAAGTGTTGCTGGACGACTTCACTCTCTCTCAGCTGCCTGATGTCCCACAAACCTCCACTCAGCATCTGCAGGCATCGATAGACAGAGCTGGCTCTGTATCTGCCTGAGAGGATTGCAGTCATTTCAGAGTGATTCTGGACTTTGAAGAGAGATACTGCACTGCAGATTTTTGTTTAGTGGAAGGATGTGATTATTGAATATCATTATGTTAACATTTCATTATAAATTTGGAGTAACTCATAAGAATGTCCAAACCTTACCATACAAGCATTTTTACTTTTACTTCACGGCTGTAATGACAGTTAGTTTTGCACAGTTACTCTTTGTCACGCTGTCATGGTGGTTGGCGCCATCGCGTCACCTGAACTGCATGTGATTGGTTGTGTGTCTGTCTGCGTTAGCCCTGTGTGATGGGATAGACTCCAGTCTTATGTTTACTGTAGGGTTAATATCAAATGACACTTTAACCCCCGCTTTGCCTTTTCTCATGCACATCTCGTCGGACGGATATCAGCGTTTAATTGACAGGTCTATGTTTTGGCATTAGTCAGGCTCTGGTGACTAATGAAGCAGCTCTCCGTCCATCCAATATGTGGATGAAACCAACACCCTGCGGCTCGATGCCTCGCGTCTACAGGATGTTACCACTGCTGCCAATTAAAACTCTCACATCAGCATGAGATGGTTTTAATGGACCAGTCGCTTCAGTCCAGCTGCAGTATAACTGAAAGTAACGGTTTTCACACGAGTGTGTCTCTGCAAGCTTCTTATTAAATGTTTTTAAATATTAAATAGCCGTGCACTTTCTTATTATTTTTCTCCAGCATAAGTAAAAATTCAGTTCTTCTGTTTTTGTTAATGAGTCCACAGTGTGGTCATGTGAAACACTGTGAATACTTCTCATACTAAAAATAAATTAATGCTATGCATAACTGTGCTTTATTCACCGGCCTGGAAACACCTGAGAGATTTACCTGCAATATTCAAATTATTCTTATTAATTTGAGCACACTAACTTTTTAGTCCTGCAGAATTCACTCGTTCCACATGAGCTTTACGGCTGATGTCACACTGCTTTTCCTTTTCTGCTTAGCTAAGTTTTTCTTCTAATAAGTCTTTTTGTTTGTTTGCTTATTTTTATGGACTTTAATGAAATTAAATCTACTGCTATTTCATTTCCATTAAGATGAAATCCAGTCCTTTATTGAAATCCTTGTACCCAGATGTTGTACATGTGGGATCTTTATCACACCTGATCCACTCAGGACTGCTCTGCTTTAAATATTTACCTTTATTAACAGGCTGCATGTCACAGGCAATGTTAGCTTTGTTTTAAATCAGCCATAATTCTTCTGTGACTGTGGTCGTTAGCAGGAAATGGTTTATTTGATCAGTCATGAATCCTCACAGCACAGAAACTAGTGAAGGTTCTGAACGTCTGATAGTGGACTCATTCAGTGCTGCTCATGTTTTCCACAGAGGCGACACCGATGGTCTTTAAGTCTGATAGATTCAGTTTGTTAGTGTGAGTGAAGAGTTTTCCTCATAGACACATTAGTTCCCAAGAGTCTGTGCTTTTCACATGATTCATTATTCATATATATTCATTCTGCACTTGCTGCTATGCAGATGATACCCAGGTGTACATTTCTAAGAATACAGGTGAGACAGACTAATTAGTTTAATTAGTTACGTTAGTCTGAAAGTCCGTAATTTTCTACTTACAAAACTGAGATTTCAGATGAGATGAGATGAGATGATGAGATAGTTTATTTGTCAGTTGCAGGTCTTTTGCCCACAACCGAGATGACAGACGTTGCCGACTGTATATACAATACACAAACATCACATTGGGGAGACAGGTCAGGCCAGGTAGCGAGGAAAAAAAACATTGAAATGTGTAACACAAAAGGATAATACAGGAATGCACAGATATCAACACACCACAGCACAATAAACACAGACAGCAACATGGGAAAGAGTTCCAGTGTGTACATCTGATCTGGGAGCGCTGCAATATTTCGACTGCGCCTCCAACTGACCCGATGTCCACATCAGAGGGGAGGTAAGCGTTGGAGGTGGCGTTGGATCCGGGGTAGGGAGGGTGATGCGTCAGTGAGTGCTTATCAGTATCATTATATGTATGTGTGTGCGTGTCCAGAGTTCAGCTGAGACAGTGTCCTTCGCCCCGCCAGGCTAAGTAAACAGTCTTCCAGCCAACCCAGGTGGCCTTGCATGGAATGGGAAGGAACAGACTCAACACAGTCGTTATCAGGGTGTTTTGTTCAGCTCCAGCCTTGAGCCCACAGCTGGCGCCGAAGGGGGTATCCGCATAGGTGATGGTGATTTGTCTTTTGCAACAACTCAGGAGAATTTCAAAGCTGTTCTTTAACACTCCGACACTGGTCTCTCAATCTCCTGTTGGAGAACCGCGAGCTTCGCCATGATGTCATTAACCTTCAGTTCCGTGGTCTTGTCATTCTTTTGCTCAAAGAGCCGATTGTGAGACCTCACGACCGCAGTCAGCTGTTCCAAGATGTGATCCAGGTGTTGTTCTGAGTGGACTTTTCCTTGATGTAATCCAACTTTCGCTCAGAGGTCTTATTCTGAGTATTCACAGCAGCCGTAAGCGCCTCCAAGCTCTTAACCGTGCTGCTCTCAGTGAGCCCTTTCTGAGAAGCCGTGCCTCGTCCCATCGTTTCAATCCCAGCGGGATTATAAATCTCTAGAACTGTGTCATCTGCTAAAATTCACAATGCAGCAACTCCAGCAACACTTAAGGGAAGAGGAACAACTTTATTGACTGACCAACACGTTTGGGCTTGTGGCCTTCATCAGGGTCATGCTGTGGTCATCTGCTAAAATTAGCAGCTTCCTGTCTCAGAGGTGTGCAGAGAAACTCGTTCATGCATTTGTTGCTTCTAAAAGCATTAAAATGATCCAAACACAGCAATGACATCACATTTCACTCATATTGCTTCTCTTATTTGGCTCATTGTTAAATTCAACAATTGAATTCTTAAAAAAGGCAAAATTCAGAACAATTATTCCATCATATCTTTAAAATCTTGGTTTCATATCACCCCATTAGAGCACTTCGCTCTCACACTGCAGGCTTCCTTGTTGAGTGTTACAGTTACAGCTGGATCAGGACACTCTCGTCTCTCATCGATCCTTTTTCAGCGTCCGAGCAGTCGCCGTCGATGCCATTCCCTGGAGGTCTGTTCCTGTTTTAAGGGAGTTTTTCTTCCCAACTTTCCAAAAGTCTCGGCTGCAGCATATTATCTGATTACAGATTTCCATCTTCTATAGTATTCTGTACTTTGCTGTATAAATAAAAATGAATTAAATGAATCTAATAATGTATTTTTTGTCCCCTTAAACTGAAAAAAGTGTTTGGCAGTTGTGAGGACAGGCAGTGTTGCCAGGTTCAGTTTTACTACATGTTTAACAATGAGCCCATTAGTTCCTCTTTAAATATTTCATAAATGTCACTTGGAAATCTGCCACAGGATGATACCATTAAAATTAGAAATAGTTTTTAGGCTTCCCACGAGCATGCCAAGATGGAGACAATATGGCATCCATCATTAAAAACTGTCTCGTCGGCCGTACTCTCAGGATAATTTAAGGAGACAGGAGGACTTGTGGTGATTAACAAATATATAAGATTTATATAAACTGGATCTCGGTTACACTTTGTCATTTCTGTTCCCACTAATGGATCTTTGTGAGGTAATCGTCGTCCAATGACGGAGAGGCGCTGTCAGGTTGTTCCCCGTGCTCGTATAAAGTTTGTTTGAGTCTAATTAAAATTCATGTAAAACTTTTTTTTCCAAATGTTGAGCTCCTCATGACATGCAATATTGATATAGCTGCTCTTGTTTTTCAGTTTACTTTCATCTGTTCATAATTAGCAACTGAATTTGTGATTGCTTCATAATAAACACTCGAAACTGTCTGACAGCTGTTTAAGGAAAGGACAGAAATATCAGCACAGCTCTACTGCTACTATCCTTTTTATTAGTTTTAATTATTCATTTTATTTTTATGTCATGTTGAGGAAAACTGAGGACTGCTTCACGTTAGCAGCTCCAGGCACAAAGAGCAGGCGGACGCTCACAGTCATCAGTCTGAGGTTATGTCTTCATGTGTCACCGCACAGTTTCTAGTCTGTTTCACTTCACGTTCACACAGATGTTCTGGCTCTTCTGTGCTTCATGGTAACTCAGTGTCTTGCTCGAGGACACTCCGGCTGGAGTAACTCGCAGGCTGTAGTATCCAGCATCCCTCTCTCACAGCGACAGATTTAATTCCTGTATTTAATATTTTACTCAGTTTAATTCAGACGTCTGATTCAGCACTAATTTTGTGGTTCTTAGAGGATAAAACACACGCATGTCAGTGGCCAGGTGGTGCATGTACTTCTTCAGCATGAATGGTCTCCTCTGTTTGCAGCTGATATTTAATATAGCGTATTCCCAGCAGGCCACACTTAATTAATCTTCCCGTCTTGCCCGTCTACGTGTCGGCCCTCTGTGCGTCTTCACCTGATACAGCAATCACATCTGACAACGTTCTTCAAGCAATCATTGCTCCAAACAAACAGTCCAATTAAAGCAGACGGAGTTTGTGGATGTTTAGCCCTGAATGAGCTGTTCCCGTTGCACTTAGTTCTCTTGCATTAGGGAGCTGGGGGGCACATCGATGTGCATCAAAGTGTTTGCTCGAAATCAGAGAAAACCCTGCAGGTGTTATTACGGCGATCGTCATTTCCTTCAACAAAACAGGTACAGATGTGCTCGGTCGGGTTTGAAACAAGGACGACGGCACACTGGAGGATATTTTCTTTCTGAATGAATTCTGGATTTTGGGCTTTTGGTCGGCCGGAGCGAGCCCCAACCCTTAAATATCTTTTATCTATAGACTTCCAGATGTCTTCATGTGTCGGAGGCGAACACAATGTGCTCCTGATTAAGGCTTATTGCTTCTTCTGTCTGACATAACTCATCAACAAATGCCCAGCAGTGAAAAAGCAATTGATTTGGTTGGCGGGAGGTCTGAGCTCCAGCCGAAATTAAAATGACACAGTCCATTGCTCCCACTCGCAATATTCCTGCTCGTGTCACGGGAGACTCTGTGAGACTCACGATTAATGCTTACAGGCAGAATCTGGCCTCATCCAGTCCCGACTGCTCCAATATCAGTGGCAGAACACAGAGTGGGAAACACAGAAATCACACCGTTTAATTAAACTCTTGTTGACTTGTGACAGTGCTGTGTCACTACTTACATGACAGGTTTGGGGAAAGTTATAAAAGAGAAGGTTGAGGGTTATCAGATGGATTCATTATACCTGACTGGGAAAAGAAATTAAAGCACAAGTTTCCTAAAATAATCTTTTAAACTAATTTGTAAATGTCAGACTTTTTTGTGACAATTTAACAAGTCAAATTATCATAAGCACTTTGCTGAGAGCTTCAACTCTGCATGTCTCCTTTCATGGCTTTAAAGCCAGAGAGTGCGGCGTGAAGCAGCCTCTTGGTCTAATGACGAGAGTGTCGCTGTCAGCCGTCCTCGCTCCAGTGAGGTGACTCCTGCAGAGACACTTTCTGAACTGCTTTAAAGTGGACAAAATCAATATTTTAATAATGATGTAACAAAGGCCAAAGAACAACGGTGCAACTTAAAAGGGGTCGCTCGCAGTGGCCAACCTTCATTATCAACCTCGGGCTTTATGGAGTTTTACTGCAAATCTCAGCTGCACTTTACTTTCCTGCTCCAGCCTCAGCTTCCTCACTGCGCTGCTGTTTTCCTGCATTATCCATTCAGCACCCAAAATCCGAGAAACGTACAGGCTAGCTTATTTACATAATGGAGCATTTAGTGTTTCAGAGGCCAGAAACAAAAGTAGAGCAGAATAAATATCAGCTTTATTTGCCAGATGGTCAGAAACTCTGAATAAATCACAGTTGTTACCGTCAGATGTGTAAATAAGTAACAGTTTGCCAAGAAGTGTCTGCATCAGCTTTAAACTGGATACTTTGTATTTTCTCACAACTTGTTGCCTCAAATCGCAACAATAAATCAGCTGATGTAGGAAAGCAAACATAATAAATGGACATGTGTGTTAGCTGTCCGGGAACCAGCATTTCCTCCCAAGATGAGGTCAGACGACTTATCGACGCGCCCGTGTGTGCTGCTCATGTAATATCAGTTCTTTTGTTTATCTCACACCGCACAGAAACCTCATTTCTTTTGCCTTCCTGGTGATAAATTATGTTTATGGGAATATGCAGAGAGAATCTATTATCTGACTGTTTTCAATTCAATAGCAAAAGGGAGAAAAATTGACCTCTACTCTGTTCAAGGCGCAATAATAAGCACTGAGTGGTTCTTAATAGAATACAAACAAACATGGGCACTAACACATAATATACAAACAGCCTGTGAGTTATTGTGAAGCTTTTTGCAAACCTGAGCTCTGTTTTTAAGCCTTTTTCGAACTCTCATTACGCTCTAAGACAAAGACTGGAGGGGTTTCACATGCAGCTGCTGCCTGGACTCAGTCACGCTGTGAATATTACTAAAAGTCAGACGCATTTGTGGTCAGCGGCACGTTTTCGCCTCTTTAATCTTTTAACATTAAAACATTTCTTTTAACTTTGGAAAGAAAACAAAGGGCAAAAAACCCACACAGTCAAACTGGTGGCGAAACCCTCGACGGCCCGCCGCGAGACAGATGGGATTACAATACGAGGACACTAATAACACATCCATCCATTCTGTGCCTGTGTGGGAGTGGAGCACGTCACTGTGAGCCAAAATTGTCAGATGGTCACTGCACCTTTCATGTGAAGAGGGAGCGTCCACAATCATACACTGTGTGTCTGCCTTTGCCAAGTGGCATCTTGTCACTTTATGTTGTCCTTTGATTATCATTGAGAACATGATGCAGAAACTCCAGTCAGCAGCTGCTATAACACTGCCAGAGCCTCGAAGTCACCTACAGGTCTGTTTCATGCACTTTTAAGGCGCCACGTTGACATTAAGACACTCAAGAAGCACATCGCAGTTCCCACTGCAGTAATAATTATATGTTGAAACGACTGCTGAGCATGAATATTTTAGATGCCTATTGTCTAATTGCACTTAATTAGAGTAAGAATTGAAGGGAGCGTCCAGGGCGGATGCTGAGATGAAGCCGTAGCTGATGATGTAAATAAAGCAGATTCTGCTTTCACTTTCAAAAGCACACATTCAAAATGAGCATTCATTTCTAGAAGCTGTGGCAGGCAGTGTTGGTCAAGTTACTTGAAAAAAGTAATCAGTAAGTAATTACTGATTACTTCCCCAAAAAAGTAATGCCGTTACTTTACTGATTACTTATTTTCAAAAGTAATTAATTACTTAGTTACTTAGTTACTTTTTAAAAACACGATTTACAACCTGAATAGGTGATAAAGTGATAGATCTTTCAGCCCAATTCTACTTTTTCTACATAATCATCATACAAAATGTAATCAAATGGAAAAGTCTCTTTTTAAAACTTGTTTTATTCGTTTTAATCTTTTAACTTTATGCATCAAGCAAACATTTAATTATCTGCAACATTCTCTGACTGGAAGAAATTAGTTTAACATTTAAACCTATTTTCTGCACATTCCAGCTCATAAAATAAAATAATTTTTTGTGTGTTTACACTCAGTCTTTCAAATAGATGCAAGTAAAACACAGCAGAAAATAAATAAAGTCAGAGACTAGCGGTCCTGTTGCTCTATTTTCACCTGTAAAGCAGGAGTGGGGTAGGCGGAGGGTTACCCTGGTGCAGGTGTGCAGCGGTCAGTGGAAGAATCCGCGAGTTTCTCTGTGAGTTTCCCATTACGTCGTAGCTACTCGGAGCTTGTTTGGAAGTTTAGGGGTTTTTTCGCTGTAAAAAGAAGTTTTCTTCCCACGCACAACGGACACTAATGTTTTTGTCACTTTTTATGGAATCAAACTCAAAGTAAGGTCAGTACTTCCACGCTTTAAACGCTGCACGCTCATACTCTCTCTGCACTCGATATATGATCCATTGTTGATCTGCACACAGCTGTTGTCACGAACGTCGCACTCGCTTACGTCACTGTCATGAGACATTCTCGCAAAACAATCACGGTTTTAGTAACGCAGTAACGCAGCGTTCCTACGGGAAAGTAACGGTAATCTAATTACCGTTTTTGCAATAGTAATCCCTTACTTTACTCGTTAATTGAAAAAAGTAATCGGATTACAGTAACACGTTACAAGTAACGCGTTACTGCCCATCTCTGGTGGCAGGAATATTCAAATCTCACACATCAATCTATCCTGATATCCTGCAGCTTCTTATGGCAGCAGATTACACATGTTTGACTCTGATAAAGAAGATTTCTGTAAAAAAAATGTAGCTGTGACCTGTATATGAGAGACGTTCGCCATGTTTCCTCTAAATATAATCAGATTCCTCTCTGCGAGCGACTTCCTGCAAATGATTAACAGCTAACACATTTTCAACAATAGTTTGATGCAGGATCAGCGTACGGTGGCAAGAATAATATTTTAGGCCAAGTGTTTAACACAGCAGCTGCTGTACGACATCCTCGCTGCACAGCCTCAGTGACAAACGCAGACTGGAAAACCTCGGGGACACGAGTGCTGCTTCCCAAAGGTGGAGGAAACCTCGTGTGGCATCGTACGGCTTCTTATACGTTCCTACTGTCCCAAAGACTATTTTTCATGCTTCTCACAGCGGTGCAGGTGGCCACGCTCTCACTCTGCAGTGTCAGGTTATCATAAGCTGCATTTGGTTGGATCAGTTGTAACATTTAGAAGAGAAATATTGTGATCTGTGAATAAATAATGACTAATATTGGCCTTTTGTTGTGGAAAAACTTCCCCTTAATTAATCATCTTGATTACATCTGCGTTCATGAAAAACACAATGAACACACGATGATCCTGTTCAGCATCCGAACCAGTCAGACCTGCATCCATCACGCCACCGTCAAACGCAGTCCTGAGTGATTCTACTGCCATGAGATGAAGCCGGTGTTGATTGACAACTCTTTCAAAATGTACACTCACCACCTACGTATCAGGTAAACCTGCTTAACTAACCAAGTGTCTAATCTGCAGTTCAGCGTGGTCCAGATTACCTGCTGAATATCAATCTGATCAGAAAGGGGAAGGAACGTGATATAAGTGACCTTGAACACAGCATGGTTGGCGGTCTCAGACGTGCTGCTCTGACTTTTCAGGAGTTGCAGAGAAAAGCAGAAAACATCCAGCGAGCAGCAGTTCTCTGAAAATGATTGGTTGATGCTAGCAGTGAGACGAGAACGACCAGGCTGCTCTGAGCTGATTGGACGGCGACAGTAAGTCAAATCACCGCTTATTACAACCAATATGCAGAAGAACACCTGAAAGCATGTAGACCAGCGGTCTCCAACCTTTTTTGCGCCACGGACCGGTTTATGCCCGACAATATTTTAATGGACCGGCCTTTAAGGTGTCGCGGATAAATACAACAAAATAAAACTAGTACAGGTACCGAAAAAAAGACGATTTATTCATAACACACGTGAAAAGACCCAGGAAAACAGAGTTAACGATAAAAACGATAACAAAATAACGCTGAAAACCGATAAAAACCCTGAAAACTATACATTTCACACTTGAGCCTCAACTCTCGCGGCCCCGTACCAAACGACTCACGGACTGGTCCGAGGCCCGGGGGTTGGGGACCGCTGATGTAGAGCACAGCGAGTGCAGCTCCTGACAGCTAAGAGCAGGAGGCAATATTCACCCAGGCTCACCAGAGTCAAGCAAATCATTGACAAAAAGCAGCGGCGCTGAAGAGTGTGGCGCTCTGATGGTAGAGTCCGAACGTGAGGCAAACAACATGAAAGCGTGGCTCCACCCAGCCTCGCATCAACGGTCCAGGCTGCTGTCGGTGTGATGGTGCCGGGGACAGTTTCCTGGCACACTTTAGGCTCTTTAGCACCAACTGAGCATTTTACCAAGTTTGAACACCACCACCTACTCTACTGTTGGAGCTGCCTGTGTCCATCCACTGATGGAGGGCTGAAACTCAAACTGCTCTCTTGAACGTGACAGTGTGTTCACGCGGCGTCCACAGTCACCGGATCTCACAGGACGCTGTGGGCGGTCAGCGAGTGCACAGTATATCATTTTGCATGTTAACTGTTTTAAATCCTCCTGATCCAGACGCGGCTGCACAGCAGTCGTCTTTGCTGTGGAGTCATTAAAACTGCGTCCTGATTGAGAATGACTCTGCAGCGGTTCAGACGTGAGCTGTCTGTGGCTGCAGAAGCTCGGCTGAGCTACTTTCTGTTCTTTCACACATTCATACAGCTCAGAGATGCAGGACGGCCCCTTGATAGTGAGGGGGGGGGAGACAGAGAACGAGAGGGGGGGCTTTGACTCTGGGCATTATTGCAGCTGCAGAGAAGAGCTCAAATTGATACCACTCGGGTCCACCAGCGTCCTCCACCACACTAATGCCTGCTTCAGGGGATTCTTGAGGGGAGAAGCCCTCCATCTAGAAAGAGTCCTCTGTTGCACAGGTGCCGTGTGATTCTGTTTCGCTCTCCATTTTCCTCTGGCCCCGGGAAAAATGAACAACTCTCGCCTCACACATCAGTTCCTGGTCTTCAGCCCCTTTTTCACACCTCTTAGCATTTTTTAAAATTCTGCAGTGGGTGGAGGTGGACTCACAGCTCGGGGTGAATTTACACTTTAACAAACTAGTCACTGGCATCCTGTGAGAGACGGGTAAAATGTTTCATTTACATAGCAAGAAAAGTACGGATAAAAATACACAAACACACACCGAGTAACAACGACGTGAAGCCGAGCCTGCAGTTTGTTTGATGCTAAACCTCAGCGCACCTTTACAAACACCTGCTCGCTTTAATTCATCTGTGTGAGTTTCTGGACTCTGGTGAAGTAATCCTCATCATCATCGTCTAACTAATCAATCTTCATATTGTTGAGTCAGTCGGCTCATCGTTAGCTTCCACGTTTTCTCAGCTTTCACCGTCTCTGCCTGCTAACAGCATCCACGGTGCTGAACAGGATTCTCCGTCGCTCTCTGTTTTAACTCTACAGTTTTTCATGCACTGACCTAGTCTGGCACTCGTAAAGAAACTGAAACCAAAGCGTAAGGCTTTACAGAGCTGACGAGGCCAGACTGACGTCGGTGAAAGAAAAAGGAAGAAAAGAAAAAAGAACAATAGTGACGTTTTTATCAGCTGTTCAGAGAACGAAAAAAAGGAAAATAGCTGTATGTGTCCCTGAGGTCTGTCAGCCCACTGGGAAACTGCCCGCCAGGCCAGATGGCCAATTGAGCCTCTAAGCTTAAAACGTGTTTTTATGGCACTTTGCACAAGGATTCAAAAAGCATTAAAACAACTAAATTCTAGTTTGTTATGTGACTGACGTGAACGCACTGATAAAGCTGGACCTCCCACTGCCTTCAAGACCACAGAGTGACGTGAACCACTCACAGATTTTGGTCCATGTTAAGATGACAGCGTCACCAGGCTGTTGCACATGCTCAGTGTGAATGACCCATTCCACGGCAGCCGTGACAACACGTGTTCACGCCGTCGTCGACTAATAAAAACCATAAAAATGTTCCGGAGATCCAAAATGTTGATTCTGGTCATCTGGATGTTTTCAGTGGGAGAAACGTTTCATCATCATTTGCACAGAAACCAGCACCACTGAGGGAACAATGGGCTGGGAGGTCAGTTCATTGATCATTAATATGCAAACTGTCATGATAATTGATCAAAGATTATTGATCAGTGGCCATGAGTACCATTCACCGAGTTGGGGCATGGCTGCAATCACAGCATTGTAAGATGGAGATACAAGAGATTCAAGACCCAATCAGGATTCATGAAGTTGTGTAGAGACGCAGGACACGTTTGGAAGTGATCCAGTCAGACGCAATCTCCTTGTGCAGCGAGGTTAGGCGCAGTTTGACCCGCCACCAATAAACGGGGTGGAGCCCACGATCCCTGTTTGTCATGGAAACCCAAAAAACGTCGACGGTTGGAGCAGAAGAGCAGACACAAGGACACACTTCATATGACGTGTCAATGGAAATAAGACGCTTTGTAAACTGTGTGCAGCAACTTTCTCTGGGAAAAACATGACAAACACTGTTTTCATCAAATTCACATCTTCTGATATTTAGTCGATCAGACTGTGAGTTAGAGCCTCCTCCCTGTGAGGCTGAAGGTCCTGGCTGTTCTGCCGTGGACCAGGGACGTGCTTTTTACAAGACTGTGTTTGAGTCCATGCACTGTCAGCTCAGAGGTCAGAAGGGGAAAAAGCTGATTGACAGCTGTGTTTGCAGCAACAGAAGAAATGAGATAAAATGCAAAAAAATTTAGGTTCAAGTGCATTGAACTATAAACTGTGAGACATGCGTCCAGCTCGCGGCTGGATGTTTTTCAAAGAGTGTAATTGCACATATGTATTATTCATAGCCAATCGTATTTCCAGAAGAAAAAAAAAATCATGTGACAGTGAGTAGTGCTTTTGCCCAAGGGAAGGATTGATCTCATTGTCCCGGTGCGTCCCAGCCTGTTCTGAAAAACCTCCACATCTCTCACTTTATCACTTTAACATCGTTGGTAATTACCAGAAACCTGAAACGCAGGTCGGAACCTGGAAAAAACCCACAAACCACGAGTGTGAGTCTTGGGACAGAGCCAGATATCCCATTTAATATCAGCACCGATGTCTTTGGATGTTCAGTTTCCTATTACTATCACTTTTTTTGTCCAACATTTTTGCTTTAGTGCTTTGCTTTAGCATCAAGCGGCAGCTAATGGAGGTCAGCCTTGATTTCTGCAGATGGGATTTGAACGTGCTGGAACAGCAGAGCCTTCTGCCGTATGTCTTTTTAATGTCTCTGAAACAAACACATAACTTTATTTTCATGACAGGAACTTGCTTTTTAATTCAATTCAATTCAATTCAATTTTATTTATATAGCGCCAAATCACAACAAAAGTCGCCTCAAGGCGCTTCATAGATACAGAGAAAAACCCAACAATCATATGACCCCCTATGAGCAGCACTTTGGCGACAGTGGGAAGGAAAAACTCCCTTTTAACAGGAAGAAACCTCCAGCAGAACCAGGCTCAGGGAGGGGCGGGGCCATCTGCTGTGATTGGTTGGTGTGAGAGAAGGAAGACAGGATAAAAGACATGCTGTGGAAGAGAGACAGAGATTAATAACAGATATGATTCAATACAGAGAGGTCTGTTAATACATAGTGAGTGAGAAAGGTGACTGGAAAGGAAAAACTCAATGCATCATGGGAATCCCCCGGCAGCCTACATCTATTGCAGCATAACTAAGGGAGGATTCAGGGTCACCTGGTCCAGCCCTAACTATATGCTTTAGCAAAAAGGAAAGTTTGAAGCCTAATCTTGAAAGTAGAGATAGTGTCTGTCTCCTGAATCCAAACTGGAAGCTGGTTCCACAGAAGAGGGGCCTGAAAACTGAAGGCTCTCCCTCCCATTCTACTTTTAAATACTCTAGGAACAACAAGTAGGCCTGCAGAGCGAGAGCGAAGTGCTCTAATAGGGTGATATGGTACTACAAGGTCATTAAGATAAGATGGGGCCTGATTATTTAAGACCTTGTATGTGAGGAGCAGGATTTTGAATTCAATTCTGGATTTAACAGGAAGCCAAAACAGGAGAAATCTGCTCTCTCTTTCTAGTCCCTGTCAGGACTCTTGCTGCAGCATTTTGGATTAGCTGAAGGCTTTTCAGGGAGTTTTTTGGACATCCTGATAATAATGAATTGCAGTCGTCCAGCCTGGAAGTAATAAATGCATGAACTAGTTTTTAGTTTTTAGAAGAAATCCATCCATCCTGTTGGCTTTAGATCATTTCAACATACTTTGGTCAAAGTCCTCATTAGGGATGGGTATCGTTACTATCCTTGCAAAGGTAAAATGATTGGCTAGAATCCAAAGTGTCTGACATCTCAGGAAAAAAAGCACCGAAAAAAAGCACCAAAATGTGCGCTGCTTTTCGGTCTGGTTACTACCGTTTATGTTAGAATGTCACTGGATACCGGTACCCATCCCTCGTCCTCACTGAGATCACGTACCATGGTCCCTAGATATGCAGATACATTTCCAAACTGTCAGGCTCTTCTGGTGCCACATTAAACACCGTCACAGTCAAAGCTGAGTATTCCTTTCTAATAGCATCTAAGAGCTTTTGAATTGTATTCCTGGAAGACTGACTCTGGTTTGTGGCTTCTGGTTGAATATTTAATGAAAAATAATCTATTGATGCTGATGGCAGGATGACACTACCTGCTCATTCTAATATTTAAGGGTAAGGTACTACAAGCAAACCATCCTGACTCAAATCTCATCCTCCAACTCTGAATTTTAGACACATTGCTAAATGTGATGTAGCTCCTCTTGAATGCTCCGCTGTCATTATTTTAAGAGACACTTCAACAAAATGTGCCCAGACGTCTTCTCTCCGGCGGCTGTGCTGTTAAACTTTAACATCAGGGTCTAAGACAGTCACCGGTTCAGGTCATATACGAGAACACGGCTGCGTGTCTGGATAAAAATGACTTTTATTCAAATATATGAGCGAGAAGGGAAAACTAGTGAAGCCGTATTACTGAACTCTGATCCATATGTTTCCAGTTTCATGTACAAACATCTGTTTTTTGTTTTTCTGTGAAACTTCAATATATCTGATATTTTTAAAAACAGAGATTTTCAGGATCAGGAAGAAACTGTTTGGGAAGTTCATTCTTCTTCTTCATCCGAGTGTTGTTCCCGCTGGTGCAGGGTCTTCGCTTCGGCAAAGGTGTCTCCATTTGGTTCTGTCCAAGGCGTCCTCAGGTGATGCATTGACGGTCTTAATGTCCTCCTTAATTTTGTCCATCCACCATTTCTTCGGTCTGCCTCGAGGCCGGTATCCTTCTGGGTCAATCATCATAGCCGTTTTTGCTACAGAGTTCTCATCGCTTCAAATCACGTGTCCATACCACCTCAGGCGAGACTTGAGCATCTTTCTCTTAACCCTTTAAAACCGGTCGGAGCGGGCACACTCTGTTTTGCGTAACTATTTTTAAATCCCGGTAGCTCTGCAACCACGTGAGCTAGCGCAATAATTTTTTTTGCATATGAAACCGGAGGAGTTGTACTTACATCTTATGCCATCAGCTTGTCCTCGGTCACAGTTTCCTTCCACATATAGTTTTGCAAAAACTGCATAAAAAGCACTTGCAGCAACAAAAACATAATATTCCAGAAACACGCTTTGCTGATCCGATCAGCTGTTCATAACACTTCCTACGTCCATCAGCATGAACTATCGCATGTCCACCATGACCTGCCAGAAACTGGAAGTGACGTCATTTTCGCGGAAATGTAGATTTTTACCATCAGGGCCTCATGAGCCTATACTGGTGTTTTTAAAAGTTATGTTTGACTTTATGACTTTCTGTGTGGTTTCTGGGATGCTTAGGACTCATATTGCACTGCTGGAAATAGTTTATTTTGATGCATATGCTGCTTTTTTGCAAATTTGCATTATAATATTTATTTTAGTTTTTCCTGCAGTGTATAAAAATTGGTGTATTTCAAAAATAAAACTATGAAGACACTCAAAATAAATTTCCTGTGGTGGGAAACTATTTTGTGCAACTTTTTTGTATTTACAGTTTTGAGGGATAAGCCTCTTAAATTTCTCTAACTAGAAATATATGTTAAAAAAACAAAAACGATTTTCACTTTTTTTGTAGTTTATTGCACTTTTTTGCAATTAATGTAGTTACTATGCACTTAATGCAGACATATTATTAAAATCTGGGCTATAATGGTTGTATTGATGTATAGCAACTTGAAATGCTCCCAAAAATGGCTCCACAGCATGTAAACATATAATATAAGCTCTGACGGACTTGGTTCTATGGTAGGTCTTAAAGGGTTAATTGGAGCTACATCTAGTCGCTTCCGTATGTTTGGGAAGTTCATCGTACCCTAAAAAACATGTATGGTATTTATTTAGATTTTTTTAAAGTGGTAGTATTAAAAGATGAATGCTGTATTTATGGTTCTGTAGATTTACAAAACCAGGAGGGTAAAATAAGATCACAATGTGCTACGGCCAAAATAACAAGACCCAACCTGACCTGTTTGAAACTAACACAGGAGCTCAGCGACACCAGCAGCAGGAGAAAACACCTCACCCCTACTTCCTCCCAGACGCAGCTCAAGCTACTACTGACCAGGCTGACTGGTGTGAAAGGGAAGGAAGAGGCCTTCTACAGGTGGAGGACATCTTGGCTCCTTATACAGAGTGTGGTCCTCAGGTAGGAGCCAATCATCTGCATGCAGTACTCTTCCTACACCAATCCACGTCCACGGGCCAATTAGCATGTTTTCTCCCCATACAATACACACGTCATCATGACAGGAAACAGTTACACAAATTAAAACAAATGTGAAACCAGTCGTAACATAACTGCACACACGTATATACACACATATAGATTTAAATTCATGCAAACTTCTCTTTATTCAGGTTAACTGGGCAAACCATCAAAACAAAAATCTGATCAATATTCAAACACGGATGATAACAGAGAGCATGTTTATATAACTGTGCTGTAGCATCAGCGTGAACTCTTTAAGTGTCCTAAAATCAGAAGGCCTCCTGAGCCGCCCTTCATTAAAGCCTCGGGCTGGTGTCACTGTTGTCTTATTGATAAAAATCCCCTGCAGGAAACAGTGACGGGAACAAAAAGCTCCCCCTGTGAAGCGCTGTCTGTGCGGGGGGCGTTATCGATTTGTATTTCACTATTCAGATCACAGCCCTGAGGTGTGAATCCTGCACCGGCCTCTTTGCTCGGCTCTGCAGGCACAGGGACATGTTCAAAGCATCCGAGCACATTCGTTTATGCATCAGTGGATCCATTTTATATACAAGCACTTCCTGTTACCTGCAGAGACGCCGTAGTTTGAAGGGACGCAGTTTGATTGGTTAGAACGACAGAACATTACAACATTTTTACTGTAGCGATATTAAAAATGATCCCTTCTCTTCAGATTGTACTTTTCCATAATTGCACAATGACAGTAAAAGGCTTTTCTATTCTTCTGTTCTATTGGAGATGCTGAAGCAGTTCAGTATTATTAACTCCAATACTCAGAAGCTCATTTATATCCTCTTTGCAAAGCACAGCCAAAAAAATCAAAAGCAATCAAAAGCAGCTCGACATGACAGCTGCAGTTCACGCGTTTGTTTTTTCCTCACACAGTGACATGAAGGAGGAGCCAAAGTTCACAACGTCTGATTTATTAGACTCAACACGGTTTCAGCTGATAATGATGATCTTCACTCTCACTTCATTTAGAGGATGAAGATCAGAGGGAGGAGGTGTCTCATCTTCATCCCACCCCTGCAAGATTAAACGGCGTTGTATCTAGGGATGGGTATCGTTTAGGTTTTATCCGATACCGGTGCCAAACCGGTACTTTTGAAACGGTGCCGGTGCTTAAACGGTGCTCAAACCGGTGCTTAAAGAATGGAGAACACAAAATTGGTCCAAAAACCTCTCATGTTTAGCTGTTTTTTTTGTAAAAAGATAACAATGTTAGCCTTTTCTGCAGCTATGGGGCATATATGGTATCACTCTTGGCTGGAAGCAGCTTAAACAATGGAAAAAACATAAACTTTGTCCAAAAACCTCTCATGTTTAACTGTTTTCCACTTTTTCTTTGGTCATTTTAGCCTTTTTGTCCAGGGTGAAGGGAGTATCTGCCATCAAACAAGAAGACAGCTGCATGTAGCTATGATGGTGTTTGCTAGTTCACCTTACATGCATTAATGTAATAACGTGGTTAGCCTACTCAACGTAAATTACACATGAACAACATGAAGCTACTCACGCAGAGAAGAACGGCTGCTGCTGCCATCATCATTTCTGCTACACTAGCAGGGCTCCGGGTCCGATAACAGGCACCACACCCGCAGTAGATGTGCTCGGTGTGAGGTCTCGCAGCAAGCTATCAAATACGGCGCATTTCTCGGCTTTAAAAAAAAAGCGCTATGCGTCGCCAGGTGTTTCATCGGATTCGAGGTGTTACCTCCTTTGACAGCATCACAGTATCAGCTTAAAGCACTTGTTGCAGCTGCTGAGTTTGCATATTTTGCTGTGAAGTACAGCCAGACTTTGATCGCTTCGCCTTGGGCATTTTTAATCTGTAGCTCTGCTCTAAAAGAACGTACGTACCTGGCCCCGCCTACTATCCTCGGAAACGTAAAATGATTGGCTAGAATCTAAAGTGTATCACAGCTCAGGAAAAAAAAAGCACCGAAATAAAGCACTGAAATGTGCGCTGCTTTTCGGTCTGGTTACTACCGTTTATGTCAGAACCGGTGCAATCATGGCACCGGACACCGGTACCCATCCCTAGTTGTATCCCAGTGCAGCCACCTTCTCTGGGGAGACATCTAAGTGGAAACAGCTCATTCCCCTGAGTGGGTGGGTGGTATGAAGCTCACCTTTGGATAAGCTATCATGAGGTGTCTCTGCTCTATATCAGTCTGTATCTATCCCTTTCAGGAAGCTCCTCAGTGACAGCAGGCAGCATCAATACTGCTTTCACCCCACGCAGCTCTGAGTGAAGGCCCATTCTCCCCGAAATCAGCTGAGAATTCCTCAGAAAGTGAAAACTGAAACTCTTCAAATGAGTAAAAAAGCTCCAAATGTTTCCATTCTCTCAGGATTGGACTTTGTCCTTAACGCCTTTAAATGTGGACAACTTTGGACGAGCAAAGTTCCTATCAGCAATCTGCATAGACTATCCATACAGTTAAACCTAAATCACTCCTTTTAGCATCATTCTGTTTACATCAGCTGGAGAAACTGAGCGTTTCCCTTTGATGCAGGTTAGCCGAAGCACACGAGTCTTATGTGGAAACGAAGATGTTTCTTTCTTCTTTGTGTGGAGAACAGAGTTTGGTGCCAACTCAATTAACTATGCAAAAAGGAAAACAACAACTTCCACATAAATTAGAAAAATTAATGCTATTTACACAAACAAAACTAATTATTGTATCAGCCAAGCACTTGGCACACGAACACATCTCAAAGGCATTCTCCTCACTGTTCTTTGGTTCAGCAGTTAGCAGAAGCATCGAGTGTTTTGTGCATTTGTACTCATGTATGTGTGCATGCAGGGACAGCATGTTTTTACTTCTATGGTCCAGGAGTCAGTGCTCACACCAGCAGTCACTGGACGGCATCCATCAAACACCACTTTCTGCTGTGCATTCAAACCGTTCTCCATCCCCAGAAGGGATTTGATTAGAAAGCCACTGTCCACGTCAGCCGTTTATGATCTTTCCTAACAAATTAAACTGAAATGAAATTAGTTTTCACAGCACAGAAGAGACTGGATAAATCCACTGTACTAGTGAAGATTAATCTCCACAGTTGCTGATTTTTAAAATAAATAAATAAATAAAAACACAAAAGCGTATATTTATTCCCTGTACAGTGAGGCGATGCCAGGTGGCTGGTTTCACTGAGATAGTGGTGTCACACGAAACTACCATTTAAACGTGAAGCTAGACGTCTCTCAGCTTTGGAAACAGCTCTCCCCACACGGCCACGGAAGCTAAAGAATATATTCATCACTGGCAGAATTAATGCGAGGTACACCGCAGCGAGGTGAACGGAGAGGGATAACCTCGGGACAGCAAAGCTGTGCATAAATCCTCATCTAAGCACAAACTGCATAAGGTCCGTGTGGCGAGGTGTTTTACAGATCGTACGTATTTGAATTAATCTACTGTGCAATAAAAAGAAGCGATCTGTCATCATAATGCACCCGCAAAAATGTAATCTTGGCTGGAAGTGGGTGAAATTCAGTTTCCTCTAGTTCCCTGCAGCTATAAATTGATCACATAATGACAAATCGTTCTCAAAGTCCTTGAAAGCTCCCGTCCTCGTGACATATCTGAAATAAGCTACGAGTATCTGCGCGTGCACGTCTATACCGTTAATTACGCCGCTGTAACAGTCACGCCATTCTGATCCAGAAGTAAACAGATGTCGTACAAAGGACACTTTAGGGGAACTGTAGGTGTTGTAACGGCGCTGCATCTCAGCGTTTGTCTCATTGACTTTGAGGCACGGCGCCTTCAGCTAATGTAATGTGGACGGGAATGGAAGCACCGGCCCATTAAAATGTAAGTACAAGCAGAATCTGACAGACGCTGTTTGAAGGATCCACAACAAACGGTGTCACACAGCTGTCTCACAGCTTTTAATATAAATATGGCAGATGGTTCATGGTGGGAACACTCGGACACGAAAACTCATTTCTGTACAAAAAGAGTAAAACTGTGTAACTGGAGCACAATCTATGCTTTTCTGCACTCGGGTGTTGTAAAGTCTCTTTTAACTGAGGACCTGCAGTCAGGCCCACTTTACAGGTCCAGATATGAGCAGGTTGAATCCTCCTCTGACCATATATGATACTGAAAGTCTTCAACCTGGAGAGACGACTGTGATGCAGGTGCTGCTGGGCCTCCAGCTAATATTCATCTCTGTGCTGGTGTGGTCACCGCTTACAGGGACGCACCGCAGCACTGCTCTGCCCTCGTCTTCATTTCATCTTTGCACACCAAAAGGACCAAAACCCCAAACAAAAATATACACAAATAATGTACAATTAATGACTGATTGTCACAGTTTGGGGAATCTTTTTCAAATCCTGCTGACAGACAGAAACAGCGGTTTGCATGCAGCGTTTGTTTTCAGGACCTAAAGCTAAAATAAGCAGCTCTGCAAAGAAAACCTTCATGTTTGCAGCTTTTTGATTCCTTTTATATGCAGCTTGGGACTCTAAACATTCGTCGTACTGAGAATAAGAACTTTGCTTCATGTCAGTTTCATATAGAAAATGACGCCGCGACGAGCGTGGGAGGGCTGTGCGTCAACTCTGAGCAGGCAATTTTTTCCTTTGTTTGTTTTATGTTTGGATACAGAGCAAAGAGAATTACCTGCTCACTGTTTGTTTTTACCCTGACAAAGAGACATTTTATCAAGGGATAAATGATGTTTGCAGCCTCGTTCAAAAGATAAGAATGAAGCCGAAGACAACGCTCTAAACGTCCAGTACATCTATATGATGTGTGTGTGTCTATAACTGTAGCATAAAGGCTGGAAGCTCTTCATGGATCAAAATGAAGTGCCTGTGCAGTCCACACCTTTATACAGTCCTGTGAAAGAGAAAGTGTACTCTCTTTCAGTTCGAGGTTTTCCGTATCAAGACATAATAAAAACCCCACACCTTTCTCTACTGTAGAATAACTCTCATGAAATTGCTGCTTGAAGCTACGAGAAATGAAATGGGTCGTTTTTTTAAATCAAAGGAGGAAATAATAGCTGTCATTTAGAGGCTGTAGCTGCTTCTTAAAAGGAAGCAATTTTTTTCTCGTTTCTGCAGAATAGAAAATATCTGAGCTAACAAAAGAAATTATTCCACGCGCTGCACAGTTTTGTCTGTCAGATCAAAAACATCCGCACTGCTCTGCCCTCTGCAGAGAGAGAGAATCAATTCAACTTCATTTACTCATAACGCTAACAGTTCAAACTGAAGGGAACAAAAATGATAGTGGCTCAGATTTTTTTATTGTTTCACTGATTTTTATTTAAAGGTCACTAAAACGTGCAGAACGTGAGTCACTGCCTACTGATATACAGTGGGTGCACATCAAGGACCACTGTCAGGCCCACAGTTTGTGCACATGTGACTGACTTTGAGCTGAAGTGTTGAGGAGAGGCCCGTGACACTGTTGCACACACACGCTCAGAACAAAGGATCTAACAGTGACGGGAACATTTACATTTTAATGTTGGAAACTACTGTACGCTCCAGTGTGAACAGACTGGTGCAGGTACACAACTGAATTAATATTCACGTTTGATTCTTAACCAACAGAATCTGGTGACAAACGAACAAAAGCAGAGTTAGAGACTCTCTCTACGGATCGATTGTAAAAAGAAACGAACGCGTCCAGCTGTCGAACTCTGTGTGACATTTTGAGCAAAGTCATTAAGCAAAACTGGGTAAAAAGCCAATTTAATACTGTAACGGCGGATATGTAAAGCTAGCTCATATTCACGTAATATAACGTTTATATAACCCTTTATTTTGGTAACTTCCTGTGTGACCGGAAGTAAACGATGTAACGGTAACTAGCTTGATGTACAGAAAAGACGGAAGAAAACGGTAAACTATTGCTAACGGAGAAAAGGGAGAGAAAAACATGGTTAAATTGTACAAAAACGAATGATTCTAGCTACAGTCGACAGGGGAACACGGTTTGTAATGTACATGATTTAAGTTGAGCAATCTGAAATGCATAATATGTATTATATAGTTAATAGAAAACGGTTAGACCAGCGTAATGAGCGGTTAAAATGGTGTTACATAAATAACATGGTAATTGTTTTATTTGTTTGTCTAGCTCTTACGTTGGTTCGTTGTCTGATACACGGCAAGGAATAATAAAGGTCATTCAACAACCATCAGTTCTGACCTTCTCAGTTCGACTGGATGCTACAAATACCATTTTGGGATACTGGTGAAACATAATCGTCTGAGCGGTCTTTGAGAATTTTAAATTATATCAAATGTGTCACGATACAACTCCACTGGCAGTTTAAACTTGTTTATCTATCTTTCCTGCATCTCTTTATCAGGACAGTCAGTCGGACCCACTGGACCAGCCAGCTTCACTGAGTCTCTGCCTGAAGTTCTTCTGAATATACTTCATGCAGACTTGATGGGTTCATTTGAATTTATTTACTATGAAAGCTAAATTAATCAGTTATGCGCTATTAAAAACAAGAGGAAGAGTTTCCCTGCAGCTGGCGTGACACGGCTCCCAGAGGACCAGCAGGTCTGTAATCTCTCAATATTACCTGTATTACAATATTACAACAGCTTCGTTTCCAGAACCGTAATAAGCACTTTCAAAGGACCAGCACAGGCAGTGTGTTTGTATATTGCATTTGTATATTTCCCACAGTGCTTTATTATATCAAAGACACGTTAATGGGACTAAATGTTTGTTGTATCTCTGTGATGCTATTCGCTCTGAATATGAAACGACATCTGGTAAACAGCAGCCAGCTCACATCATTTGACAATGATTAAATTTACTGTTGCATACCAACGTTATGGAAACTGTGCCACAGGATCCCCGGAGTCCTCCGCGGTTGGTTCGTTAGTAGCAAATCTATTCGCTCTCGTTTGCTGTTACGTGTGGTTATAGCGTGCGCACTGGACCATGTGAACACTCCTGGTTGTAGGAATATATTAGTGAGATCATTCTTGGCCTCTTGTTGCACTATGGTGCCTCCAGTTTTATCCATTGCCTATGCATAAGGACACACGTGCACATATTTATGCACACCGGTGATGCAGTATACAGAGCTGGCATCGGGTGTCACGTAATCCGTCTTATCTGCAGGTGGCGATGCTAAAATACCGTCATAGATCTGTCTAACAGGGACTGCAGGCTTATAAGCATGCACGCTCCGTTAGTGTTTCATGAGCAGGGAAATGCACTTATTTGATAGTTTAATAACATACATAATACATTCTGGTAGCCTTAAACTTTAGAACAGTTCAGTATTCTCTAATTAATATTTTTCCATCCAGCGAAAAGGTTTCGCATCATCGATCATTGTGACGTTACACCTAACAGCTAACCTGCGAGTGTTTTCAGAGCACAGCTAACTTCTCAATGAAACATGAAAAATAAGATAACCCTGTGAAATGATTCGCTGTAGCACCACAGAGTCCTTTAGCTGGTGCAGGTTTCAGATCCAGTTTGTTCGACTGGTTTGAGGAGCTGGGGCTGCTACCTGCACCCTAACACAGAACTCCAAAACAGCAAAAACAGAAATATGTGTACTTAGTAAACTCTGAGAGGACAGCGTGTGTCATAGCTGCTACAAATGGCCTCAGTCTACAAAATGAATAAGATCCCAGTGTGCTCTGCAGAGTGCTTTAGGAGGAGACGGAGAACAAATGTGAGAGGGTGAGATGCTGAGACAAACTGAAGCATGCTTGGCCTGGATCGTTACGCACAGTGTGAGCAGCTAATCGTGCTCAGGCATGGTACAAGGCAACCCTGCCTACTGTGAGTAAACTTTAGGAGAGATCCAAAGAGGAAACCAAGACTCAGCCTCAGGAGGTTTGAAAGAAAGCAGGCAGTTAGTGCACATGTGGGTAGCATGTCATTGTATGGTTCTTGAGAGAATTTATTTACCTGCAGCTCAAGATGCCGTCATAAGAAAAGAAAGTTTTTATAAGATGTCTTAGCATCATCATCAGTATGTGTGAACACCAGAAGTTTGTCAGGAAGAACATCGTCTCCTCTGCAAAAAGAACATGGCAGCACATCTGAGGTTTGCAGAGTTGCATCTGAAGCAAAGCCGGTTCTGCCGGAGGTTTCTTCCTGTTAAAAGGGAGTTTTTCCTTCCCACTGTCGCCAAAGTGCTGCTCATAGGGGGTCATATGATTGTTGGGTTTTTCTCTGTATCTATGAAGCGCCTTGAGGCGACATTTGTTGTGATTTGGCGCTATATAAATAAAATTGAATTGAATTGAATTCAAAGTAAAAACTTCTGGAACAATGTCCTCTGAGACAACAAGACCAAACGAGAGACTGTTGGTAATAATGCACAGAGCCACGTTTGACGAACAGCAAGCAGCGTATCACAAACGATCGGCCGATGTAGCCACAGAACCCGGGCAGCGTGCAGTCGTTGAGTCGACCGTGGACTCGCCTGAACTCGTTCAACCAACAGGACAATGATCCCAAACACAGAACGGCTGGAAAAGAAAAGCATCACCTGCAGTGGTCCAAAGTCTCATCCTGAGACGCTGTGCTGAGACCTTCAGTGAACTGAAGAGGACACAAACTCCACAACAACACCAGAGAGTGACAAATAAAGAGTCATGGCTGCTAAATGTGCTTCTACGAGCTCCTGAATCGTGTGCAGAGGTGAGTTTGAGAAGCCTGAGACATCCATGTTAGCGCTCTTAGTGTTAGCATTATTTGTCTTTAATTTTAACCGCCCTCTGTTGTTTTTACTGACAAAGTTCTCAGTCATTAACAACATGCACAACGAAGGCCAAAATCAATTCAGGACTCCTCTTGAGATGTAATCCCTTCTTTTCCTAAGCTCTAATCAATGTAACAAGCACACACTTCCATCCGGTCCAAGTTAAGCCTGCATCCATAACACTGTCTGCACTGCTGCTCTAACAAGTTTAAAGCAGCGCTGCTCTGTGGCGTGTTGGCACTCTGGACCTCTCGGTGAGGACGCCGCACCACTGAGACAGTTTTTAAAGTAATGAGACCAACAAAGCAGGACGAGTGTGCATGACAGGATGTATAACAGTCACATGTATACGCAGCTCCATAATATTTGTATTCCAGCAAAATAAAAAATGCAGATTAAAGTCACCTTAAAGAAAGTGCTTAACAGCAAATGCTGCTCACATGTGCACAGCGGTGAGCAGACATACAAACAGGAGAAAAACAGACAGGACCAGAGATGTAATCCGATTACTTTTTTCAAGTAACGAGTAAAGTAAGGGATTACTATTGCAAAAACGGTAATTAGATTGCTGTTACTTTCCCGTAGGAACGCTGCGTTACTGCGTTACTAAAACCGTGATTTTTTTTTTGCGAGAATGTCTCATGACAGTGACGTAAGCGAGTGCGACGTTCGTGACAACAGCTGTGTGCAGATCAACAATGGATCATATATCGAGTGCAGAGAGAGTATGAGCCTGCAGCGTTTAAAGCGTGGAAGTACTGACCTTACTTTGAGTTTGATTCCATAAAAAGTGACAAAAACATTAGTGTCCGTTGTGCGTGGGAAGAAAACTTCTTTTTACAGCGAAAAAACCCCTAAACTTCCAAACAAGCACCGAGTAGCTACGACGTAATGGGAAACTCACAGAGAAACTCGCGGATTCTTCCACTGACCGCTGCACACCTGCACCAGGGTAACCCTCCGCCTACCCCACTCCTGCTTTACAGGTGAAAATAGAGCAACAGGACCGCTAGTCTTTGACTTTATTTATTTTCTGCTGTGTTTTACTTGCATCTATTTGAAAGACTGAGTGTAAACACACAAAATATTTTATTTTATGTGCTGGAATGTGCAGAAAATAGGTTTAAATGTTAAACTAATTTCTTGATGCATAAAGTTAAAAGATTAAAACTAATAAAACAAGTTTTAAAAAGAGACTTTTCCATTTGATTACATTTTGTATGATGGATTAAGTAGAAAAAGTAGAATTGGGCTCAAAGATCTATCACTTTATCACCTATTCAGGCTGTAAATCGTGTTTTTAAAAAGTAACTAAGTAAATAATTACTTTTGAAAATAAGTAATCTGTAAAGTAATGGGATTACTTTTTTGGGGAAGTAATCAGTAATTAGTTACTGATTACTTTTTTCAAGTAACTTGACCAACACTGGAGAGGACCAGGCCAGGTAACCACAGAGAGCCGAGTACACACTTCTTCTTGTTGCTCGTTCACGGTGGCGAGCAGGCAGGTTGCAAACAGTCACTGTGATACAAAGTGACTGAACTCGGTCTTGACTCGTGCCAGTTTGAAAAAATGGACTGGCCTCACTCAGTCCTCCAAAGACACAAAGAGGTCCTGTTTTTGTGCTTCTTACCATAAATGTGAGCAGCGCTAATAATTCAGCGCTGTGTGTTTATATATTCCACAGTTTTCCATGTAAATGAAATGTATGAAAGCGGCGTCCCCAGTGTGCGCCTGTTACAGCAGACCGCGGCACTGCTGAAGGTGCTGTGAATTTCTCTGGCAAACCTCGGTGATTGGCAGCGGATGGATGGCTGCAGCCCGAGGCGGTCCGGTGTTGCTGGATATCAATCACTGCTGATAAATAGCCCTCTCTGCTGAAAACAAATGTCCCCTCCTTTTCCACTGATTTAGATGAATCAGCCAAAGGACATCAACATCCAATTGGTCTGGCTGGCGCTCTACTCATCAAAGTACATCTGTTAGCTGTCTTTTAGTGGCAAAACAAATATCCTCTAAAACATTTCCCAACTATAGAAACGCCTCCATCGTTTTTTTACATGTGCGGGAAAGACGGCGTATTAATTTCTCCCATAGTTCATCCCTGCTCAGCCTCACCCCGCCCTCTCACCATCACTCACACACTGGGGCTCTTCTTCACTTGTGGTAGAAAGGCTGTCAGGGTGAAATCTAAATAGGTAATTATCTGACTTGTGTGAAGCGGAGGCAGAGAGAGAGCGAGAGGCAGCTTGCAGGTCCTCGTGACCAGCCTAAAATCAAGCCCACTTCTCAGCACAGGAATATTAATTGCAGTCCCACCTTGTGTCTTCAGCCTTTATTGGATCCCCTTGTTTTCCCAAACAAGGCAAAATGAGGGCAGCTTTTTCCCTTCCCTCATTCACCCATTGATTGTTTACTTAACAGGTTAGCGTTTGAGGGGGGCTTCATCTCAGGCAGTATTAAATGAGCCCCTAAACTAACAATGAATGCAGATTTTTTCTCCTTTGCCTCATACGAGTCATTTTCCTGTGTGGCTGTGACAGAGAAAGAGAGCGAGGGAGGAGCAGACAGATACTGCTTGTCCTTACTTCTCCTTGGTTCTGACTGCAGAGATGTCTGTTTCTGGTGGCTTACTGCCCCCTGTAGGCCACAGCAGTAACAACAAGCACGAGAATGAGTGTGAAGAGCCTCCGTGCAGGTATTGTACTACAGTCACCAGCATAGCTGATAATACTCTAACATTAGCACTGTTAATTGGGATTATTTGAACATGGAAATGCTAATGATGCTCATGGAGTATTAGGACTAGAGCACATATATAACATGCATATGTTAGAGATGCTTTGATCTATAGTGAGCTGCATTAACATTATAAGGCACATTCATACTGACATACATAAGGCACAACAAACTGCAGTGAATTCATACAGTTTGGACTCACACCGTCCTTATTGATCACATATCATACCCAATTTCTCTCACAGTTGGCGTCTGGCAGATTTGCCTGAGGTCACACATCCTGTCTCGGTGTGGTCTAGAGCCTCTTGACTGACTCCTAAGAAATGATCATCCTTGCGGCTGCTCTCTGCAGCCTCGCTAAAATGGCCCACAGTGGCTGGCTAGCGCTCCCATACAGACCTAATGGAGGGAGGAGATGACGGGAGATGGATTCCCTCTGTCATTCTCCACTCGAGCATGCCAGACTCTATTTGAAGAGATGAGCCATGTTTGAATTCACATCTCTAATTAGCCACACAGCCCTTTGCCTTGTTCGGAGAGTTATTACACTGCCTAATAGCAGCCGCTGCAGAGCCATGAAAGGAAATAACTAACACTCGCAGTTTACAGATGCCTTTGTCTGAAGGTCCAAAACAAATGGGAGCTCAAAATTGCATTTTGTGAGGATTTGCAAGTATGCAAATAGCATTATAAGGAGGCGGTGTGTGTGTGTGTGCGTGACTCGGAGTGTCCTGGAACAATGAGAGAAATGCCAAAGAAGTGGGTCTCAAATGATTAAGAGCCGCCTCTTTCCCCAGGCGCCTCCGTCTCTGGAGACACATCATCCTCCTGATAGTTTCTAGGCTGAGCTTCGGCCCTGCGACAGATGACAGAGACGCCCAGCTACTCTGCTTTAGTCTGGTTCAGGAGGGCGGCCTCTGCATCCAGCTTTATTTATCTTACAAATGACTCTATCTGCAGGCGCTGGTGTTTGACTTCACAGCTGGATGATTAAGAGGGTGTAGAACTGATCTGATCTCTGCGCTCTTCCTCT